>NC_044915.1:38356060-38674904 GCF_001633185.2 Quercus lobata
AATGAGAGTAAAATTGGACTCAAATACATTTTTGTATTTTTTTAAGTGTAATTTTAAGTAATAATATTACATCATTTAACAATTTGTTATTAAATTAATATTTTTATTTTTTTAGTGTAATTTTAAGTAATATTACCTCACTTAACAATTTGTTATTAAATTAATATTTTGAAAATCTCACTCTTTTATTACCTGTACTGTATAACTTGAACTTACATATATACAATTCATATAATTAATACCATGTCATATGTAAATAATTAAATTTTCGTGTCATTTTATTTTTCATTAATGTTTGAGAAAGAAGAAAACACTATGGTAGCTTTGCCAAACCCAACTGTCAATAACCTGTTGAACAAACATGCATATCAATTGGTGTAGTCTGTAACCAACAATTAACAGCTACTTAATCTGAAAGTGAATTGTGCATGGCATTGTCACCAATTGTATTTTGAAAAAGAAGAAAACACTATGGTGGCTTTGTCAAACCCAACTGTCAATTACCTGTTGAACAAACATGCATATCAATTGGTGTAGTCTGTGACCAACAATTAACAGCTACTTAATCTGAAAGTGAATTGTGCATGGCATTGTCACCAATTGTATTTTAAGTACCCGCTTGGATACTGAGTTTGCCTTTAGCGTCTGTGTTTCCAGTGGGTCTCGTGTATTATTTACGGGACCCGCAAGTACTTTATTCAGCAATTTTTTTCATTAAAAATAGGTTCTACAACACTTTTCACACATTTAAAAATTATTTTGTTACAATATTTTCAATTTTCAATGATATCCAAATGGACCCTAAGAAAGTCATGCCATTTAGTTGTTAAATTGCTAATGTGAAAGAGAATGTACAATTTTTTAAAATATCTTATTTATTAAAGCACAATAATATTTTTACCTAATAAACAGAATAAGCAATGAGGAAATAAACTCATCCAAACTTACATGCATACATTTGTAAAGTTATTATAATAAAATTAGTGGCCTAGTATTAGTATATTAGCACTAGATGATTATAAGATTGAAACAATTTGAGAAAGAATTCCCTTTTAGTAAATCTTTCAATTTCCTCGTATTCTTACTTAAATACGGTTTTAAAATCCGAACAGTTAAAGAACTGAAAAACAATTTAGCTCTTAGTTTTTAGTGTTTTATCCATGTTGACCGGTTTTACGGGATTAGTTTCCACTTTATCCAATTTTTTAAACAATATATAAGATGGGTGGTATTTAAAAATTCAATACTCTTAAAATCTCGGGATAAACCACAAAAAATCAAATAAACACCACTTGTTTTACATCAAACTAAAAATTGGAGAGAATAGGACATCAAACTAAAAATCCTATAGAATAGGAGAATGTGAGGTAATATTATCTCAAACCATTGGAACTTTAAAGTTTTCGACACTATCAAAAGCTATTGTAAGTGTTGGTTTGGATAGCACTTAAACGTGCTGCGTTTACGTTTTTTTCTTTTTTTTTTTCAGTCGCAAATGTTAATCTGATCTTTTGTAAACAGTATATTTATATACTGTTTATGGATATTACAAACTTCATTTTTTATCAATTTTTTTATTAAAAATAAATCTTATAATATTATTTACACATTTAAAAATTATTTTGTTACAGTACTTTCAATTTTCAATTTTAACAAAATAAATTCTACCTAAACAGTGAGTGCTACGATGAAACTTTCTTAAAGTATATATATATATATATATATATATTTGAACACTTAAAAACCAAAATGATTACCTATAGGGCGGCCATCGGTGGGTAGGGATTGAAGGTTGCAGCTGGTAAGACTTCCCCTTATTTGTCGGTCAGTCGGTGCAGTAGAGATTTGAATAGATAGGTGAACGCACAAAGTCCTAGTCCTTTCTTTTCATTACCTAACGCTGAGGATAACATCGTTGCTTAAAACTTAAAAAGTTGTGCCAATCTTGGTTTCTCTTTAGGGAAGGGCTTCAAATTCAGAGTGCACCATCCATCCCCCATCAATGTTTTTGCTTTTAGGACACAAGAAGAAAAATGGGGGCAGGGTTCGAATTACCTTAATTGATCACGAATTGTCCAAAAAACAACAAAACAAACAATACTAAATGAAATTATACTTGAATTAAATCACCTTATATATGTACAGATATATGGTTAGAATTAACCAAAAAACAAAGAGATAGAGAGAGTAAAATTATCACATCTCTCATAAAAAAACAAGATTGAAAATTATTATAGGCTTTTAATCAATTGGCAATCAATCATCAGATCATAACACTTCTCTTTGTGACAGCATAGCTCCTGCTTCTTGGATACAACAAATCAGACTTCACACTAACACCAACACCAACATCTTTACCAAAATCATCACAAGGCCCATCTTCATCAATCCTGCCCATACCAACGCTAGCACTCTTGGGCAAATCCTTGGATGAAGAAGAATTCATCACCTTTTGCTGCTGCCGCTTTAGGATCATATCCATGTCAATCATATCAGTCATAGTCCTAGCCGAGGCAGCTCTAATCAGCTCCCTGTAATCATCATTGTCATTTGACCTCGCCGAGCTGCCACTGAAGCTCTTAGGCAAAATCACAGGGTACCCAGTTGGGTTGCTGTGACCAACTCTTGGGGCACATCCAGTCATGCTGCGTACGTAAAAGTCTCTTGCTTTTGATAAAGCCCTTATGGGTATTGACATGATCCGCACGAACTTGTTGTGCTGTGCCTTGTTCCTCATGTTTTGTTGTGGTTGTTTAAGGTAAAGAAAGAACACAATTTAAGGCTTTTAGGCTCAGCAATAAATGATAGAAGAATGTTGCAAAATAAGCATTTGGGAAGTGACCCCAAAGAGTCCCATATAAAGGTCTGGTTTGGGAGTAATGGCTTTAATGGGTTACCATAGAAAATTTGAGATTAAGGGAGGCAGAGGTGGTTAATGGACATGCGGTGAATCGGTGATGATAGAACATGGTTTTGTAGAGGTAAACCATGAGCGAAAAGTAGTGTGATGGAAAAAAAGTTAGGTATGAACAGAAGATGGGGCGAATGGACTTGTAATCCCAGCACGCCTGAGTGGAAAATAAAAGATAAGAACGAACTGACCAATGACTAGGCAAAGGCCATGTGGTGACAGATAATGATAATAAAAAGGTGGGCTATAATTGAAAAGCGGGAATTAGTTGACCGATGGGACTTCAGGCTTTTCAGCATTCGACCCCTTTTTTTACTTTTTTTTTTTTCTTTTTTTTTAACGAGAAATGCTAAGGAGTATGCTGATAACTTTCTTAAGTAAAATTTTTAAGGGAAAGGAAAAAAAAAAAAATTAATATTTTGATATTTTTTTAATTTTTTATAAAAGTGGTATTAAAATTTTTTTTTAAAAAATTATTTATCAATACTCTAAAGACACTTGTTAATATAACTTTTTTTATATAAAAAAAATGAATTTTTCTAATGTCCCAAGAACACATAATAGTAAACCAATTTTTAAAAAAAGTTTATTAAGAATTGAAAAAATTTTAATAATTTTTTTAATTTTCAGTAAAAACTTTTTAAAAAATGAATTTGTTAATGTGCGTCCTAAACCGGAAAAAAAAAAAAAAAAAAAAATAACAGAACTACTTTTAGAAACTCTTTTGTGGATAAAGGACAAAGAAATAGCTTATATTTTTTTACCATTTTTGTATTTATAGTAAAAATTGGTGTCAATCTCATAGAAATTATGTCTAAACTTTCTTAAAGTAATCCTTTTCTTTTCCTTTTTTAATGGGATCACTACATCATCATTCTTTTATGAGTCCTTATCTTTGGCTAATCCTCACAACCAAAAAAAAAAATAGTACCACTAATTATTATATAGCTTCTTTGTTACAACTGTGGTGTGAACAATGAAAAATAACAGTAATTCTAGATGTAAATGTGCGTTTGGGTTAAGATTAAAAATTAAAATTATTTTACTATTCAATTTATTTTTGTTATTATTTATGGATCTCATTGTACTTTTTGACACTATTTATGGGTTTCACTGTATAATTTTAACTAACTTTTACTTTTATCTACAACACTTTTAGCAATAATTTTTCAGTTTCAACAAAATAAACGATATCCAAACACAACCTAAATAATAGATAACTACTCATAAGTTCACTAAGTTCAGAGTTATCATTTGTCTTTGAATAAAAGATATGTGACTTGATCTCCATCTATGCTAAAAACTTTTATTAACTTCTAGTATCTTGGTCTGCCAATGAGCACAAATCACAAATTGAAACTCTATTTTTATTAAATTTATAATACGGAATATTGTGGTACTATACCACTCATCCCCCAACTCCCCCTCTTCCCGAAAGGGCCTTTTCATTATTTCTTGTGACCAAACAACAGGTGTTCGACTTTTCATAAAATTTACTCAATGGGAAAGTAACAACAGATTAATTGGTTCTTATTAAATAAAATAAAAACAGTTTTTTTTTTTCTAAGAATTAAAAAAAAAAAAAAAAACAGATTAATTGGTTGTTTGGTCCCGACCTCTTAGTCCTGAGTCTAACTCAATGAGATATATAAAGGGCAAAAATATAGAGACTTTACTAATTATGTGGGCCATTTTTAACAAAGTGTGTTTTTTTTTTTTTTTGAGAAATAATTACGTTGCTAATCTCGCAATTCGAACCATTTTTCTCTTAGATCTCAAGCATTTTATGCATGGAGAGATGTCAATTCAGTGACAAAGCCATTGACTAACAAAGTGTATTTGAATTAGTTTCGTCAAACCAAAGTACCAACTAATTAATAATTGTTGATATCTACTTATTACACGTCCATTTCTGTATGTGCTTGTGTCAAGCAGATTAATAAATCGATGAACAAATAAGGCATTTGTGTCATCATTTAATTAAAAAGGTCACCTTCTGTGATCGAGTTGAAGCCTTAGCTCAGTTAGCTGTCCTGTTTTTTTACCATTTAATGCTTATCCAAACTTAATATTGTGAATGCCATTTTAGAAGGGGACACAACCAATGTTTTACTACCCTTGATGACCTTTTCTAACTTGCCGATATGGACCATGCACTATCATTGATTATGTTTACCCGTTGCTATCTAGTTTAAAATGTTGCTCCATCTCCATTTTTTTTTTATTATAGAGTTACAACCGATAACATCCGTTTTTATGATTTTATTCTTTATTATCAAACTAATATACCAATCAGTTTTTAATATAGGTAGAGATTTAACTCCAAATCTTTTA
The DNA here is from genome assembly GCF_001633185.2 of Quercus lobata. Lineage (NCBI taxonomy): Eukaryota > Viridiplantae > Streptophyta > Magnoliopsida > Fagales > Fagaceae > Quercus > Quercus lobata. The sequence continues at coordinate 38,361,306 of NC_044915.1, forward strand.
TTCAATCATAAAAATTTTTACCAGTTGAACTAACTAAAACCCACGTCCATCTCCATTGTTAAGACTTGGGGAGGGATGCTAATTTTGTTGTCCACAAAATTTAGTTAAGTCGACTCTTTACCGTAACAAATATGGTTCTTTTAACTTCTCATACCTCTCTTTGGGATTCAAATGATAGTTTAGTAATAATGATCAATGATGTCATTTATGGTGTTATTTCTATGGTTCAAACATTAAACTCTATTTTCCCATTTTCCACTATCTACTTGTCTAAAAAATTAAAAAACACAAAATTTTCCAACACTATTTTATTGGCGTAAGCTAAAGAAGTTTAAGGCTCATACTTCTTTTGGTTTAAGTGAAAAAAACACAATAAACTTTGATGCTAGTATGAATTCTATTGAACAATACGATAACTCAACAAATTAGGTTAATAATTAGACTCCAAGCATTAACGGGTTTTACCAAAAGAATTAAAGAATGTAGATATGATTCCTTTCTTTAGAATTTTATTTTATTTTATTTTGGCTCGCAACAATTAGAAAACACAAGAGATGCATAATTTATACTATTTATAAGAGGATTCTCCTCTTTGGATTGAACTTATATGTGGTTCAGAAATACTGCTAAATCTTATGTTTGGCCAAAAAAAAAAAAAAAACTTAAGAACAACCCGATAAAAATATATCTCAAACTCCACTTAAAATACCTACAAAATAGGACGCTCTTCTACTAATTCATGTCTTCAAAACAAACATCCAAAATTTTTTTAAAAGGAAAATTATGATACTAAACCAAAAAAAAATTCATTGCACGCACAAAGCACGTATGACGAGGTTAGTACTCATGGGTGGAACTACCCTTGGACCGGGGGCAATGGCCCCCCCTAAATTGTTTTAAAAAAAATATTATTATTATATATATGTGTGTATTAATTTTAGCAATTTTGTTTTATAAAATTACAATTTATTTCCCTTTAACAATATCATTGATTCTTTTAAGAGTAATGTTATACTCACAAACTTTTTTATAGCATTTTTACAAACCTTTTTGATAGCAAATTCTTATTGATTTGCATATGGGCACACCACTCACATCATTTTTTACTTACTAGTAACCACTTATTACGTAAATAATTTATAAAAAAAAAACTTGCAGCTGTAGCATTTTCCTCATTTTAGTGAACATTAAAAATTTTATAGATCTAAAATTTAAAACAAAATATACAAGCTCAAAAAAAAAAAAAAAAAAAGCTCAACAACAAAAATTACGAGTAAAACCGAAAACAAAATTAAGCTCAATTAACTAATTTTATCCAAAATAAATAACCCCGCCCTTTAAAAAAAATTCTAAACAAAAATAATTTTTTTCTTACCTACCAAAAAAAATCTCAACAGCTAAGTAACAAAATCAGAGGTTGAAATTACTGCACACAGCCAACAGTAAACCGTCCCTCCTAATTCAAAGTTCTAGCTCCGTTCCTGCTAGTACTATATATTTATCTAAGGTCAAGACGTTTTTTCTTAGGTTATTCTCTTAAGATTTTGTTAGGTGAATTTTTTCTCATGGAATAAAAATATATTTTTTAACTAAATAGCTACATGACAAAATCCTAAAAAAAATATCTAAAGAATAGCATCAAAATTATTGTACTCAAATTTTTGTCCGTTATCTAAATAATAGCCAAGAAGCTTCTAGTCTCTTGGTACCTATCACCCTGTTGTCTTCTCTGTGTCGTGGATTCCTCCTCTCTTACTTTGCCTCCCCAAAATCTTAAAGAAAAGAAAAATAATAGTCAAATTTATTTTAAAAACTTCTTTTTAAATTGGTTCAAATGAATAACACTACGACAGTGATTTTCTTCGATAATTATTAATTTAATTGTAATGAAGGGCCCATGGTGATGAGCTTGAGACATCACGGACACGTTACCAAATTTAATTGATATCTTCTATCGGACGCCCCCACTTGATAGGCTGATTCTATTCACAAAGTCACTATGGATAAAGTAAAGGAAAATAAAATAAAATAAAATTGTTAAAGCTGTTGTGAAACTGAAACATATCTCAATCAAAATAAATAAGGTTTGGTTAATGCTCGAATGCATTAATCATTAATTTTAGAAATTTTTTATGAAAAATTAAAAATATTATCAAAAAAATTTAGTTACTTTTTCATTTTATTCATAAATAATTATCTAAAAAAGTGTTTACTAATATATTTAAGCATACATTAAGTGTATACATTAGTCATCCATTTAAAAAAAATTATGAAAAATTAAAAATATTGTCAAAAAAAGTTAGAGACTTTTAATATTTTTCATAAAAAAATTTCCTATTTTTTTTTTTTTTTTACTAATATATGCGTTTAGTAAAACCCAAACAATAATATGCTGCTACTATTACACAAACCATTTCACAATAAATATCATAACAAGTTTTTTTAACAACAAATCTTACAATATTTTCACAACAAGTTTAGGTGTCAATCTACTACATTTCAAAATAAAATTTTATCCTAGTTCACTACAACTCAAAATAAGAGTGTTGTGAAAATATAAGATTTTTTTGTGTCTCTAAAGTTTCTTTTTCACAATTGTTGAAGCGTTTAACTATGAGTAGTGAAAAAAAGTGATAGGTTCATGAGTATCAGTTGTGTTCACCACCACTTACAATCAACTACTTTAACCGTTGTAAAATTAATTGCAAACAAAATTGGATTTGTAATATTATAACAAAAAAATAATAATGCATAATGTACTTGATATATATGCATAATTGATTAAAATCAAATAATAACTGTCTTTCTCTATCTCTACTACTTTTTTTTTCTTCTATTTAATCCCTTTTTATTTTAATATAGTATCGTAGCCACTTATTATGTGGCCTTCACTAGATTTCTACCAGCTCACCGCTAATTATTGCTTCACTTAAATCAATGATCGCCATAAGCTGTCGTAGTTCAACCACTTACGACAATAGTTTTTCTATAAAGAATTTGAATTTCCCACTTCATTGTTTGCATGGATTTCAATTTTGGTGTTTGTTTTCAATTTCTGGCTCCCAACTCCCATGTCACATGACATGACACAAATCACAATCCTCATTATTTTTTTGGTTCAATCTTTGTAAAATCAACGAACTTACTCGCATGCTTTTATCATGATGTCATTCTTTGCCAATATTTATTTGGCCACCATTGTAGTCGTCCTCCAACCATTACAACTAGTCTTTGGTCCTTGGTGCAGTCAGTCTTAGGCCTTTGTATTGTAGCCATCTTTCAACACTTACCCATTGTCGATGTCCACTGTCTTCTCTAGCATTTTGTACAATTCATTGCACGTTACTTGACTCATTCTGCATCCAATCTTGTCATTGGTGGTCATCTTCGAGGTATCTTCATGTGCTAACATTTCAAACTCAAGCATCATCATGTTTCTACCTTGAGTTTAAGGGAAGTATTAATGATATCACATCACATTCCGTACAAGTTGATTAGTTGATATTCTTAATTGACTAAAATCATGGAACGCTAATTTTCCTTGATTTTAGATTTATTCCAATCAAAGACTTCTCCTAGGTCAAATTCAATTCCAATAAATACCTTACTTATAGGGGTTCACTCTAAGGTTGCGTTTGGAATTAGAATTTAAAATTACTTTATTTTATTATTTAGTTTATTTTTACTACTATTTTACTTATTTTTGTTATTATTTATGAGTCGCATGGTATAATTTCAATTAGTTTTTATCTTTATCTATGATACTTTTAGTAAAGAATTTTCAATTTCATCTAAATAAGTTATTTCCAAACAGACCCTAAAATAACAATTTATCACAGTAAAAATATAGTTACTTAAGCTTTTTCCCATGAATGTAGGTCATTGGGTTAAACTACGTTATTCTCTCCTACTTCCATTTCTTTCTACAATCTATTCAATCTTATTTGTTCTTTCTTTTATATTTTAACATTGCATACAATCGCCTAACGAAATAATATTAATTAGGTCATTTCCTCAAGTTTTGGTAATGCTTTATTTGCTAGTCAACGCAATTTTTGGGTGTTTTCATTGGGTTTTCTGGCATCAAAAAGCTTGTCCTATTTATTTTGCATGTATTTGAATCGCATGCAATTATTCTCAAATTTTGACATTGCCATTGAAATTTCTAAGGTTATTTCAAATTGAACTTCATCATAAAATTAAGTTTTCCCATTTCCTACGCCAACAATAAAACTTTCATGACCATAAAAAAGTTAAGACTTTTAAAATTTTCATTATGCAATGTGCTCATTTTTAATGACATCTATTTTATCTTATTATTATATGTGTTCCTATAGCTTTTAGATGGTATATAGCTATAGGGCAGTGGTTGTTCATCAGATACTTGTTCCTTCTCCCCTTTGGGAGAGAGTATCGGGTGAGGTCCATGCTGTCCGGGTACTGTTCAGGCATCACCTCCCCCATAAATGTGACTGTCCTGGTTGGTATAGTGCATTTAATGCGAAGGCAATGGATGCTTCCTTAACACGACTTGCTCCTCTTTTCATTCCCCTCCCCCTTAGTCCCCTGTCCTAGTCCAAACTCCTTGGTAGGGGTGTAGGTTGTCTCTTCTTCCTCGGGGGAATAGGGGTTCCAACTCGGCCTCCTTCCTTCAGTCAGGTTGTCCTATCTATTTATTGGGCTCATACAATCTTCAGGGAATGCCCAATAGCGGTGTTGTCCTCAGTTCCCCTCCCGCAAAAATCTTATGTCAATTTTCTTTAACTTTAGTTATATATAACTAGTGTAAAACTAGTTAGCTTGTAACCATTGCATATGCATAGATTCATTATACTTCTTAACGATATTTTATTATTATGATGCAATCAATTTTAATTTTATTTTTGCAAATAATTTATTAAAATTCATTTATTATTAAAATATACTAAAATGGAATAGCCAATTTTTTTAGAACATGAGAAAGTATTTCATTGAAGTTTATACTTGAATTTATAATAAGTTTTAGTAAGAATATTTAAACTAATTTTAAATGAGTTGAAAGTAGTTTAAAATGGACTTGAATTTTCTTTTTCTTTTTCTTTTTTTCTTTTTGAGAAACAAAATGGACTTAAAGTAGAATAAGCTAGAGGGTAGAAGTAATTAAAATGAAGGGCCGAAATTGGAGCATGAAAATTCTAATTAAAATGATACTTGACAAAAAATTAGAGTTTAATCAAACTATAATTTGAATCCTTTAAAGAAGTTCCACTTAAAAAAAATAAATTATATAGACTAGCTACGGGTGCATTTAAAAATTAACAAAATTAAATAAATATTAAATTTTCATTTATATCTAATTTAATATTAACATTAAATAAATATTAAAATTAACTTACCCTAAGATTTTGTTGTATCTCTAGAGTTTTTCTTTCACAATTGTTGAAGTGTTTAACTATGAGTAGTGGAAAAAAAGTGATGGGTTCATGAGTATCAGTTGTGGTCACCACCACTTACAATCAACTACTTTAACAATTATAAAATTAGTTATGAACAAAATTGGATTTGTAATATTACGACGACAAAAAATAATGCAAACATGTAGTTGATTCAATTTCCTTAAAACTTTTTGTTTAGTGTTTTTTTCTCTGAGTAAGTTCACTCTCCTTAATTGTATTTGTGTATCATGTATATCACATTTAGCCCATATTGATATGCATAATTGATTAAAATCAAATAATAACTGTCTTTTTCTATCACTACTTCTTTTTTTCATTTTAATATAGTATCGTAGCCACTTATTATGTGGCCTTCACTGGATTTCTAGCTACCAGCTCACCGCTAACTATTGCTTCACTTAAATCATTGATCGCCATAAGCTGTCGTAGAATTCAACCACTTACGACAATAGTTTTACTATAAAGAATTAGAATTTCCCACTTTATTGTTTGCATGGATTTCAATTTTGATGTTTGTCTTCTATTTGTGTCTCCCAACTCCCATGTCACATGACATGACACAATCCTCATTATTTTTTTGGTTCAAGCTTTGTAAAATCAACAAACTTACTCGCATGCTTTTATCATGATGTCATCCCTTGCCAATAATAATTTGGCCACCAATGCGTAGTCGTCCTCCAACCATTACAACTAGTCTTTGGTCATTGGTGTAGTCAGTCTTAGGCCTTTGTATTGTAGCCATCTTTCAACACTTATCCATTGTCGATGCCCACCATCTTCGCTAGCATTTTGCACAATTCATTGCACATTACTTGACTCATTCTATATCCAATCTTGTCATCGGTGGTCATCTTCAAGGTATCTTCATGTGCTTCCATTTCAAACTCAAGGCATCGTTATGTTTCTATCTTGAGTTTGAGGGAAGTATTAGTGTATCATGCATATCAGCGATATCACATCACATTCAGCACAAGTTGATATTTTTAATTGACTAAAATCAAGGAACACTAATTTTACCAATTTTCCTTGATTTTATATTTATTCCAATCACAGACTTCTCCTAAGTCAAATTTAATTTCAATAAATACCTTACTTAGGGGTTCACTCTAAAATAACAATTCATCACAGTAAAGATATAGTTACTTAAGCTTTTTCTTGTAAACGTAAGTCATTGGGTTAAATCACGTTATTTTCTCTTACTGCCATTTCTTTCTACAATCTATTCAATCTTATTTGTTCTTTCGTTTAGATTTTAACATTGCATACAATCGCCTAACAAAATAATATTAATTAGGTCATTTCCTGCAAGTTTTGGTATTGCTTTATTTGCTAGTCAACGCAATTTTGGGTGTTTTCGTTGGGTTCTCTGGCGTCTAAAAGCTTGTCCTATTTATTTTGCATATATTTGCATCGCATGCAAGTATTCTCAAATTTTAACACTGCCATTGAAATTTCTAAGGTTATTTCAAACTGAACTTCATCATAAAAGTTCTCCCATTTCCTACGCCAACAATAAGACTTTCATGACCATATATAAAAAAGTCAAGGCTTTTTAAAATTTTCATTCTGCAACGTGCTCATTTTTAATGACATGTATTTTATCTTATTATATGTGTTCCTACAGCTTGTAGATGGTATATATATGCACGGCGGCTATTTGTTTGACTCATTATTATTTATTATTACATGATTCATGAATATGCTTGATAGAGTAAATTAGTTGTTATAACTTTGTATGTATCAAAATGGTTGTTGTAAGGATCAGACACTGGTCATTGGACCCTTGTTTGAGTTGCATTCATGCTGTCAAATGTCTTTGGTTTTTGTTTTTGTTCAAAGATAGTTACAACTTTGAAAAATATACTGCTAATTTTGCAGTTTGAAGTATTTCTCTTAAATCTCATACACTTTGTGCATTCATGTTGTCAAATTGTCAATAATGATTTTTGTCAATTCTAGATATAAAACTAGCTATGGACGACTACGCTCTAGAATTTATTTCACAAGTGGTAAATTTGAAATTAAAACAAACAAGAAACGTTTAAGTCATGAGTTAAAAACTTAAAAGTGCAGGCAATCATAGGTGACAAGGGATTTTGGAGTGGGAATGCTACATTGCTACTCCTCTGTGTTGCCCAATAGCAAATAAATAAATAAAATGATAAATAATCTCAAGAATTGTTGTTATTTATATTGTAAGCAATAACAATTTTTTATTTTTATGGTGAACAAATAATTTGGAACATTACTACCTTTTACGGGAAGTTATTGGAATACTTTTTGGAATGACTATCTTGTTAAGTTGGTAATTATTGCCAAGAGATTTGTAGCTCCTTACATTAGTTGATTTTCATTATGAGGAGAATCAAAGTTGGAATATCTCTCTCAAATTGATTGTAATAATTTAATTATCAAAAGAATTGGTAAATTATTATGCTTTTTGAATAAAAATTCATTTTAATTTATATGTTGAAAGGAAATTGTGCAGGCGGTTTTTGGATCTCCCGAGGGCTCAAAGGCTAGGGGCTTAGGCTTGGGGGGCAAAGCTCACTTCAATTAATTTGTTTAGAGATGGGTATGGTAGACCAACTCGTGAATCCCTGGGACTAAAGTCTAACGTGAGGTAAACAAGCCTAATGCAAAGATGAAAAAGTGGAACAAATAAGTGGAAGGATTTTTGATAAAGGAAAATCTTGTATTAATGCTCCCTTGATTGGTCGAGGAAGGTATTCTGAAGCTATCAACAACACAAATATGAATAGTTTTCTCTCTCCCTCTTTATCTAATAATTCTCATCCCCTTTTAATGGGGTTCCCCTTCCCCCCCTCTAATGCAACTTATCCTAAATCCTGGCCCTCCAGCTGTAGGGCGATGATTGTTCATCAGATACTTGTCCCATCTCCCATTTGGGGAGGGGGAGTGTCATGTGAGTTACAAGTTGTCCGGGTATCATTCAAGCATCACCTCACCTATAAATGCAACTATCCTGGTTTGTACAGTGCATTTAATTCGGAGGTAATGAGTGCTTCCTTAACACGTCTTGCTCCTCTTTTCATTCCCCTCCCCCTTAGTCCCCCGTCCTGGTCCAAACTCCTTGGTAGGGGCATAGGTTGTCTCCTCTTTATCGAGGGAATAGGGGTTCCAGCTCGGCCTCCTTCCCTCAGTCAGGTTGTCCTATATGTTTATTGGGCCCATACAATCCTCGAGGAAGGCCCACCAGCGGTGCTGTCCTTAGTTCCCCTCCCACAGAAATCTTATGTCAAATTAATTTTTAATTTGTAAATCAATTAACACATTAAAAATTAATTAATTAATCTCCAACTTATAGTATGAGTAAAACTAGTTAGCTTGTAACCATTGCATATGCATATATCCATTGTAATTCTTGACGGAATTTTATTATTATGATGCAATCAATTTTATTTTTATTTTTGCAAATAATTTATGAAAATTTGGTTATTATGAAAATATAATAATATGGAAAAGCCAATTTTTTAGAACATGAGAAAGTATTTCATTGAAGCTTATACTTGAATTTATAATAAGTTTTAGCAAGAATATTTAAACTAATTTTAAATGAGTTGAAAGTAGTTTAAAATGGACTGAGTTTTTTTTTTTTTTTTGAGAAACAAAAGAATAGGCTAGTAGAAGTAATTTAAGATGAAGGGACAGTTTGCACAAAATTGGAGCAAGAAAATTCTAATTGAAATGATACTTGACAAAAAATTAAAGTTTAATCAAACTATAATTTGAATCCTTTATTGATGTTCCACTTAAAAAAAAAAATACTACCTCCAATGAAATGTCATAGTTCTTGGATATCCTTTCAGCCGGACATGGCAATGGATGAGGATTCTTCAATTTAACCACACATTGTATAGCATTTTGCCACGTCAGAAATAGTTCCAAGCAAGAAATTTGGGTAAGACATAACGAACCTAAAAAGTAAAATTGTCATGTTACGTGTGATTAAGTTTAAGATGATAAGCTACCTGTTTGGAAGCATCACAAGCAAAATGTTCAAGAGCATCTAGTGTTGCAATCCATGAAGATACTGTAGTACCTAAAAAACACAAGACAACAAAAATAAATAAATAAATAAAGCCTTCAGTTTTGTGTAGGATAAAGAATCACTTGCAAGTTTCTATATCTTCCATTCAAAAGAATCACTTGCAAGCAAAGTGTATGGGCAATTATCAGTGAGTGAAGTGCACGCATCCTGACTTCAACTTTGAGAAATGGAATTAGAAAAATGAAGCAGTTATATTTTTTGAAAAATGAAGCAGAAATTCTCTAATTTTATATTTTTTTGAAATATGTGTAGGATGAAAAAGTATGTAAAAATATGTATAATGTTCTTTAAAAATTAAAACCATATATTTAAACTTATGTAGTAAACCGATCCTTAAATTTCAAAATTTTATCAAAACCCTTTCTCAGAAAAAGACCGAGAGGTACATATTCCCATGCCTGAATATCTCCAGCTGTCAAAGCCAACTTCTTATTAATATAACATAAAAAGAACCTTCCAAAACAACACTAACAGAATAAAAGAAAGACAAAAAAAAAGAAAAAGAAAAAAAAAGAATACAGAAATCAGAAATGATTGTTTTGGTTGAATGTTTTTAATTTTTACAAAAACTAGTTTTTAGATTTTCTTTTTATTTTTTTAGTTTTTTATGTTTTGAGAGGAAAGAGATATAAAATGATAGCAAAAATACAAATTTATCCATATTTTTAACAGAGGTGAATAATTGGAGACAAATAAAGCTTATCTCAAGTGAGTAAAGTGTCAATTTTTAAACCACAGGTAGGTAAATTATTTTTCAGGCAAACTACAAGTGAGTAAAGTGTAATTTCTCTAAAAAATTATATAGACTAGCTATGAGTGCATTTAAAAATTAACAAAATTAAATAAATATTAAATTTTCATTTATATATAATTTAATACCATCGATGTTTGGTTTCAAAACTTGTATACACATATTAAACATGATTACTTTTCATAGAAGTTTGACGGTAATATTTCACCCAAAAAAAATTAAAGAATTTTTTTTAATTGTTATTTACCAAATTGCATTATACTTATATACTAATATGAATTCTAACAGTAGAATTACCAAAACATACCTTAACAATGTCTACTAATAATTTGCAAAAGATAATATACAGGGGTAAAGTTTCTGAAATGGTATATATTATTAGATTCTATTTTTTGAATATAGGTACGCACAAAACGACGACGTTTCCGTTATTATTAACGAAAGCGGAAAGGCATTGTCCACCACACGTTGCACTTGCACCTTGCAAACCCATAAATAAAGCGTAAAAGTACAGCATCCCAATCCATTGAAGTAGTCACTCCGTGTCTCTTAGTTATACACGATGGGCGTGAAATTGGCACTGATGATTTCAGTGGCCACGATGTTGTACACGTGTCAAGCTGGCAGCAACCTCTACCCTCTGATTCTAATACCTGGGAATGGTGGGAACCAGCTAGAAGCCAAGCTAACCAGTGACTACAAGCCCTCGAGCCTGTACTGCAACAAGTGGAACCCAGTTCGGAAAGACAAGGAAGGTTGGTTCAGAATATGGTTCGACCCAAGTGTGCTCTTAGCTCCGTTTACAAAGTGCTTTGCTGAGCGAATGACGCTTTACTATCACCCTGATTTGGATGATTTCCGAAACGCACCTGGGGTCCAAACCAGGGTCCCTCACTTTGGTTCCACTCAGTCGCTTCTCTACCTCGACCCTTATCTCAAGTAAGCTCTACTTGTGCTCTCTCTTTCTTCATATTAAGCTTCCTTGATTTGGTCGTGGAGATAAGTTTTTTGGTAATTCAGGTCAAAATAGCAATGGTAGAGTTACAATCAATCGCACAATTTTTGTCACAGCTCGCACGACGTGGTTAGTTGTGAGACAACTATGAGGGGTGGAGATGTCGACGTTTTTTTTTTTTTTTTTTTTCCAATCACAACTCATGTTTGCCGTGTGACGAGTGTCCGAAAAAAAAAAAAAAAAAAAAACACAAATAATGCATAGAGAGCCAGGATAATATCTTATCTTATCAGTTATCTCTCTTTTTTTGGTCTTTTGACCCTTTTTGAGAGTCAAAATAAACTGTTTTAAGCCTAAGCTTCCTGAATTTCACGAAATCTGATTTGGGCTAGGCCTACAATCACTATGGTTGTTTCGAAATTTTAAATGAGAGAGAACTCGTCAACCACTTGTGTCTGGTACCATATGGGCTTTGAGATATTAGCCTAGCCCACCATGGAAAATGCTGGCCTTACTGCTTGCTGGCTAATCGTTTTGACTTGCATAAGCCCGCTAGCGTGTGAATCGATTTAAAAAATTTTAGTATTGTGTATTGAAACTTTGAAAGACGCAAATATTTTATAACAAATATATAAGGTTTATTTAATATAGATTGAACATATTCAACAAATGATAATTTAATCATTACTTATATAATAATTTATAAAAAAGCTAACTAAATAAATCAAACTAAAATATGTGTAACATTGACATTCAAATGGGTTAAACTTAAAGGCAATAATACATAATATATAAGCCAAAATCATAACTTTTTTTTCCTATCTTATTAATCATCTTGCATACTCAACTCATCTCTGTGATCCAAGTCATTGTTATCATCTTTTGCATCATCTTGCAAAATCATTTCTTCATTGTTTCTAACTATGATTAGAGTAGCCTTTTTATGCTTTTCATTTATAATAAGTATGGTAACCCTTTAAATATAATTCTTTAAAGTGATGTACTATAGGCTCCCCAATTAAATTGAATTATGTGGTTACATTCTTATAAAGCAACTTGGTCAATTTTTTGTACTCTGTCTGTATTGCATTGATCAATGCAATCACATGATTGAATTAAATTGAGGAATCTAATTAAGGTACAACATCTAAGGAACTGTAGTTAAACTTTGTCAAACGAAATAAGTAAACCATGTCAAATGATAGTGGCTAACAATATGCAAGTGCAAATCTCCCAACCTCAAGAATGTTGACAGATTTGTTGTTGAACTGTAGTTAAACTTTGTCAAACGAAATAAGTAAACCATGTCAAATGATAGTGGCTAACAATATGCAAGTGCAAATCTCCCAACCTCAAGAATGTTGACAGATTTGTTGTTAGTTCAAGTGTCAACTATATGGAGTTTGCAATATGGTTATTCTAGTGGCTATTGGTTGGCCATTTGGTATGCCAATTAACTTCAAAGTCAATGTTATCTCATTTTGAAAGGAAGCTACCTGTGATGAAATCTGTGGAATGGGAGTATTCTCATTGTGTAGCTACTATTGCTGATTGATTCATAAAATGTGTGGTTAACAAGGTTATCATCCATCTGGATCAAAAACAAAATTATAATCTAATCATCATTTTGCTGTAGTACTTGCAAAAATTTATTTCTTATACCTCTTTACTTTTTTCAATCTTCTACCTGTTCCTGATATAAGAAATAAAATAGTTTAGAAATTGAATTATCAGACTAAATAGTGGAGTAAACAATTTGCGCGGCAGCTCAGTTTATAACAAATCAGTGTCATATTTATAGGCACATTACAGCATACATGGCACCCCTAGTGGAATCTCTTGAACAAATTGGATATGTCAATGGCAAGACCCTCTTTGGAGCTCCATACGATTTTAGATATGGTTTAGCTGCAGAAGGTCACCCATCCCAAGTGGGTTCCAAGTTCCTACAAGACCTAAAGGATTTGATAGAAAAGGCAAGCACTTCTAATGGAGGAAAGCCAGTCATACTTCTCTCCCACAGCTTAGGAGGCCTTTTTGCCCTCCAACTTCTCAACCGAAACCCGTCCTCTTGGCGCCAAAAATATATCAAACACTTCATTGCACTCTCAGCACCATGGGGTGGCACTGTGGAGGAAATGCTAACCTTTGCTTCTGGGAATTCACTTGAAGTGCCACTAGTGGAACCATTGCAAGTACGAGAAGAACAAAGGAGCTCTGAGAGCAACCTATGGCTCATGCCTAATCCCAAACTTTTTGGCAGTCAAAAACCACTTGTGATCACTCCAAATGCAACTTACTCGGCCTATGATCTAGCACAATTTCTCAGTGACATTGGATTTCCACAAGGGGTTTATCCTTATAAGTCTCGCATTTTGCCATTGACAGAAAAATTAGTAGCACCTGGGGTGCCTGTTACATGTATAACTGGGAGTGGTGTAAGTACACCAGAGACTTTGTTCTATGGTGAAAATGGTTTCGATGAGCAACCAGAGATTCTTTATGGGGATGGAGATGGGACAGTGAACATGCTGAGCTTGTTAGCACTTGAATCACTATGGTCCAACGAGAAAAACCAAACCCTTAAGGTGATCAAAATTCCTGGGGTTTCTCATACATTAATACTGAAAAATGATGCTGCACTTGAGGAAATAATAGGAGAAATTTCAGGTATCAATTCAATTGCTGAGTATTATGTTGGGTACAGAATTAAATAGAGTTGTGATGCATAATGTAATTGGGCAACACCAGGGCGCTTCAAGAGTTGTTGATTCATTCTTTGTTTGATATAACTTGTTACCCAAAGGAAGGGAGAAAAACCAAAATAAAAGAAAAGAAAAGAAAAAGGGTGATGAAGATTGTACTGAATCAACTCTCACGAAATTATCAAAACAATTTTTTTTTTTATAAATTATTAATGATATATGTTTTTAATTTCATATTCAAGTTATATTTAGAATAATTTTATGATGTTACATTATCAACCGTTGAATTATATTATTTCCTTATACCTTCATACAATTGTACTTATAAAATACCAAAATGGCAAATTACAACTTATTACCTACATGTGGTTTCAAATTTGATTCTTTACCCATCTAAAGATTAGCTCAATTAGATTTTCATAACTCATTTTTGTTAAAAACAGAGTTAAATATGTAATTTTGCTCAACTTTTATGTGTCTCTCCTTCAAAAACACAAAAAATACGTAAAAATACAATATCAGATAAGATCAAAAAGAATCTAACGAAACACTTGCATCATAGGATTTCAAACCACAAGTAGGCAACTTAAATTTCAACCAAACCGCAAGTGGGTAAGTTGTAATTTGTCTATATCAAAATGATAAGAGGTAGGAGGTGCATAATCATCTCAGACTTATGTATTTTAAAAAAATCATATTCAAAACATGAATTTATAATCTTTTATTATAGGGTAAGTTCCATTAATATACCATTATACCTTGAGAATTTGGCTAATGCCAACCAAGTTGAAAAATTTTCAAAACTGATCAATTTAGTTTCTAAAACCAACTCAGTTTCTAAGACAGTTGAGAAAAATAACTAATATATCTAACCGTATTTAAGGATTAAGATGGTTATAAGGACCAAAATAATTAGTTTTGAAAAGTATAGGAATGAAATTTACCCTACAAAAAACTAGACGTGGCAAACAAGAGGATCGGGTTGAGTTGGGATGGGATGGTTTGATTTGTATTTTTTATATGAATTTTTTTTATTTAAAAAAACAACATGTATTTGCCATTTATAAAGTCTCGCAACAAATTACTTTATATAAAATGCATTACTTTGAATTCCATACTCATATAAAAAATGAGCTCAGCTAAACAAATTAATTATTGTTTAATAATTTTAAAATTATACAAATCCCAACATTATTAACCAAAACAAAATAGCACAAAGGATAAGTAAAACAAATACACAAGTTTCATTTCTACACAATATCAACATCCCAAAACATAAAACAAAATTATAAATGCCTTATTGGATAACTAATTTGACAAAAAATAAAAACATATAAGAAATTTATAATCTTGAAAACTAATTTTATAATTTATTATCGATTGTGGTTGGCAATTTTTTTAACTTGAGAATATACATTAAAGTTTGATTGTTTATTATTTATACATGGTCTCTTTTATAAATATCATGTCATTGTTGAGCAACACACATTTTAGGAAATATTATAATTTATTTTGAAAAACCGTTTATTTTGGACATGAATTGTTAAAAAATAGATATAAACATTCATAATTTATCATAATTTCATTAATACTTTGACTTCACTCTTTTCACACTTATAAATGTTTCTCATACATGTCTATAATTTTAAATAAATGTTTTTAACTCTATTGTAACTAGATTATCTTGCATATACTCTGTTATTTGATATTTAAAAATATTTACTCATTATAAAATGCCCCAACCATTCATCTTTCAATTCATTTATATGCAGTTATGTAAATGTTTCAATTATTTCCTTTAAAGTTTACAACAAATAATTAAATTAATATTCTCTTAATTTTATTATTTTTTACCAAAAAAAAGTTTTAAAAATGGTTTGAGCTATGCGTCAAGTCAGATTAACCTACAAAAAATGGATTGTGTCACAGGTCAACCCATTTTGCTTCAAATAGGGTCGGATCAGGAAATTCAGACTTGTTTTTATGTCTAAAAATAAATAAGACCAATCTTATTTTAAAAATAGACTTGTATTAAAATATTTGGATCCAAATGCATAAATCCATAAGAATTGAAATGAATGACTCTTCTGATTCACAATTTGTTTAATACTTCTCCTCGGGGAATTGGAAAATAATTATTAGTACACAAAAATAGAAAAAGCATATAGTAGTAGCATAAAGAAGAGGAAGAAAGCGGAAGAGACAGGAAGCTCGTGGGGGTGGGGTCCATGTACAGCATTGCCTTTCATAAAATGCCAGTTCATCATCTTTGACCGGTATTTGGGGTTTTTTATACTTTATTAGAATATAAATTTGCACGTACGCCTCGTTTTGCCTTTCCGGTCTCCGGTTTGTTTGACCACCTTGATCCTCTCTATTCTCTAATCTTAATCACTATAATAAAATCTCGTCTCAATTGCGAACAGCAAGTATGAAATGGCTTGCTTTTTTGTGCTGCTGGCTATCAACACTTTTACACGTGCCATTGGGACCCCTGCGCCCTTTCCCACTCTTGATCCGCCTTCTATGTCTTGACTCTTGACTATCATTTCATTCAAGGGGACATTTTGGCTAAAGTTTTTGTATAGCGTTTTCTAAAGGAGATGTACAATATTCAAAGTCCAAATAATTTAGTGCCATATACTTTACTATAATTTCAGCTAAAAAAAATAAAAACTTTACTATAATTGCTATAATTATCCTCTGTGTCATACCGTGAGTACTAGAGCAAAAAAGAGAGGGAAAAAAAATGATTTTTTCTATAAAAAAATATAGAGATAAAAAAATGATAAATTTATATGATAATAACAAATAACCAATCACAGTTTATCACATCAAACAGTTGTGGAAAAATATAGCAAAATGAGTGGTACTATAATTATTCTTCAAGTCTGCTCACTCATTTGTAATTAATCAGATTGTTATTTTTTTTTTCCCTTTTTGGGTAGTATTATGAAATATGAAGAAAATAGGGAATGAAGCCAAAATATAAGGAGGTATTTAGTATTTACTAATTAGTATATCGAAATCGTATATATGTAACGCTACTCTCATTTATGGAGTTTGCGGTTTGTCTCTTACGTGAGAATTGCGTTAGTTATGCATAAGATACGTTTGTCTCTTGGAATAAAAGTAGTATATGCGTGTTGGTTTAATTATTTTTATTTATTTATTTACTTAAAAAAAAAAAAGGTTAAAGGCATCGTTTATACAGGCATCACCATAGTCATATAACAAATATTAATATATATGCTAAAATGTACTTTACAATTTTTTTTGGGTACTTTACAATATTTAAGTTTGAAGTTGCTTTTAAATTGATAAACTCTTGACTTTCAAAAGTTTTAACACCTTTGAATATTACAGTGATGTTAATGTATCCCTTCTATATGGTCTATAACAATTTAATTTCTTTCACTATTAATGTACTTAAAATAAATTTTCTTTTATCTTTTTTTTTTTTTGAGAGAGTTTCGAACTTATGACGTCCGCTCCTGATAATAGCTCTTTATCATCATACCAAAATACCAATCAGTTTTTAGTGTAGGCGGAGATTAAACCCCAAATTTCTTATTCAACCATCAGAGACTTTACCAGTTGAGCTAACTAGAACCTACTTCTTTTATCTATTTTCTATTCAAAGTGACTTCACTTTTGGTGGATTAATAGCAAGATTTTAACGGATATTCTTCACTTTTGGTGGATTAATAGCAAGATTCTAACGGATATTGATGGAATTGATATATTGACATTGTTGTAATTCAGAAGATCCCATTCTAAAAAATTCCAATCTAAAATTTCAGTTTAGTTGATTTAAATGCATTGTTCTAGATAGAATATTGTGTTAGATCTAGATATTAAATAAAAGCGACACATATAATTATAATCTATTCTCATAGAAAAAACCCTAATTGTTGTTACCCTTTCTCTCCTTATCATCCTTAGCTTTTTCATTGTCACATAACACGATTCTCTCCATTTTATGGTTTAACATTTTATTACCAATTATAAAATGTTTATAGAATTCACATCCGGTATTTTTAGACTATTCTATTTTATCATCTCAAAAAACAACTTTATCAATTATTCTATACCATTTTACAATATACCCAATATCTTAACTTTTATTTTCCTATTCTACTCATTAAAATAATATATTTACACATTAAAATAATATAATGTTGCTACAGCACCATCATATATTTTTAAAAAGTAGCTACAGTACCATTAAAATAATAATTTGTGATATAGAAAAGTTGCTATAGTGCCATCCTATATTTGCGATGGCACTGTAGCACTATGCCAAAAAAATTTGGCATATCCCATGTTTACCAGTTTGGCTGTGGGCTACTTTTGAGCTAAATTGTAAATTAGAACTTACATTTGGCATATCTAAGTGTCAATGAGAATGCTCTTACAGATCAATTTTATTAAAGCTTAAATTCCTAGAAAAAATCATGCTTAGAACTTATCATCAAATTTATAACCCTACAGATTGTCATGTCATTTTGTTTTGGTAATATCTTTCTAAATTATAAAATTGATAAATTTCAAATAAAGATGATTGTCACTTTACAGAAAATTGTTTGTTATCACTTCAGTACACAAAGAGGAGTTATATATCAAAATTTGTTAAATTATTTGTGAAAACATATATATATATATATATATGCCATAATTTTAGGATTACATAAAGTATTCTTAATAACTCATTGGACTGAAATTTATAAAATATACTTATTAGAAACAAAAGTAAAATGAAAAAAAGATATCACTATGAAACTTGAATAGCTAAAGATATCACTAGATGTCGGGTGGCTAGCCAAATCCAAAGCATATCCATTGTACGTACTGTGCCTGTATGTAATAGTGTAGTATTAATATATATATATATATATTCTCCAATGGAAAGTTGGAAACATCATTTTCTCTTTTGACCATCTTTTCCAAGCCAGAGGTTGCGCCTCCTCTATCCAAATGCCTCACGAGGGGCAGAGCAGGGGCTTCAACTCCCAGAAAGAAATAATACTTCTAACTTTTCATAAAGTTTTATTCCCATAAATTTTATAAGCATAGGATGAACTAGTATAAAAATGTACGTGTTAAGGAAGAAATAATTTTTTTTTACCATTCATAAATCTTTTTGACAGTTATATAACCGATTGAGATCCAGTGTAATAATCAAGTACAAACTAAGGTTACTGCATTATATAATATCACTTTGAAAGGTTGAGATGAAAAGTACATTTAACCTTTGACCTTAATTCTTAGATTTTTTTTTTTTTTTTTTTAAATTTTCCTTCATTTCTCACATCAAATGTGCTATTTTAGGGTGCAATAGTACACCAAATCAAATCCAACTCCTTGTACTAAGGCTGTGTTTGGTTCGCGTAAAATCATTTCCGGAAAGGAAAACGTTTTCATGTGTTTGGCTGTCACAAAATTCATTTTACGGAAAAGTAATTTTGGTGTTTGGTTCATTTAATCATTTTACCAGAAAATGCATCAAATCCGGCAAAACGCTCGTCCTACGAGTGGCGCTCGTTGATCGACGAGCGCGCTCGTCTCTCATCGATCGCTCGGACGAACGCGCTCGTCTCTCGTCGATTGCTCGGACGAACGCGCTCGTCTCTCGTCAATTGACGAGCGCGCTGGTCTCTCGTCGATCGCGATCGTCGATCAACGAGAGACGAGCGCTCGTCGATCGCGTCGCTTGATCGACGATCGCGATCGTGCACCGTGCCGCTCGTCTGCGCGGTGCGATTGTCGAACGAGCGGCGCGATCGTCCCTTTCTCTCTTTGATCTGGGCTCTCTCTTCTCTCTCTCTCTCTCTCTCTCCGGAAGTGAATTGAAGTGAAAATGAAGGCAGAAATTCATTTCCGTGGTCAAAAGTGAAAATTTCGGTCAACCGGAAATCATTTTCCGGAAAATAATGTTTTCCGTGACAGCCAAACGCATGCATTTTCCGGAAATTGATTTCTGAAATTGGTTTTCCGCCGATTCAAACGCAGCGTAAATGAGTAAATTTAAATGCAGTATATTATGTTTTAATTTTTATAATTGAATTTAAAAACACTTGGCTAAATTGAATTGATATTAAAAAAACATTATTTTTATTTAATTAATCAGTACAACAAATTGTTTGGATTCAATTGAGTAACACTTATAAAATTTATAATTAAAAAGAAAAAAAAAAAACTGAATATTACAATGACGGAGGATAAGAACGCACGTGTGGTGCACTGTCACCCAGGGTTGGAAGTTGAAATCACCGGGTATTACCGGTCACACCAAGTAATATTTTACTCTCCCCAAGAAAATTATGCAAGTATGGAGCGTAGTAAAAAAAACAAAGAAAAAGAAAAACCAATTTTTTTAATGCGGTTTTCCTTAGTCATGACCTGCTCCAAAAGAAGACTAAAAAGAGTGTGGAGTAGACTGTGCACAAGGGTAGCTTTTTTTTCTTTTTTCTTTTTCTTCGGCTTTCTTCTCTTGCACTGCTCTGACACTGTGCTTATGAGTTTTCCCATTCTTTCATATCCTCATACTGTTCCAAATCTTTTTCCCAATTTATATCATTGTGTTGTACTAGTATATGGCTATACGGAACTGTTCATAATGAGTGATTTGTCGTAGTCTTTGTATTTGTATTTTTTGTGTGTGTGGTTTTTATGTGTTGCACCTCAATTATCACCACTTGTGAGTTGTGAAAGTGTCTTTTTCATTGATCTGGTGCTTGATGATTTCACGCTTTTGTTTTGAGCTTGAAGAGGAAGTGAGTGAGTGAGTGAGTGAATGAGTGAGAAAGAGAACTTTGGTATTAGGGAAGAAGATTACTTACTCACATCTCTCTCTCTCTCTCTCTCACCCATCATTTCGTTGTTGATGATGACCATGATAATGGGGGTGAGGAAGAATGTGACCCTTTTGACCAGATAAAGAGGAAAAAAGGAAAGGAAGAAAGCGAAGTATGAAGAAAAGATGTCCCATTTGACGGACATTGTTTGTGGATTGTCAATGAGAACAACATAGATAGGGAAAAAGAGACAAAAGTGTGAAGAGAAGAAAACACCACCCTCCCTCTTTCCTCTTTTCTTTCTTTCTCTCTTTCACTTTCTCTTTCTCTTTCTCACACGCTTCTTGTACTCTTGGATGTGATAGGACTCCTGGAATTTTAAGGAGTGGTATCTTTCTCTTTCTCTCTCTCTTTATCTCTCAGCAATAACAATTATCTCTGTCAAATTTTTCTTTGAGCCAAAAGGGTGTTCGATAAAAATCATAAAAAATGCGGATGTACCAAGCTTCTAAGGTGAGCGGTGGTGGGCAAGTTTTGGATCTGGAAACCGCAGTGAAAGATGGCATCTTGGGCGGTGGATGTGGCGCTTTGTTCGGTGGAGTTGTGGCTGAGAAATTGGATCTGAAGAAAATGGTGGCAGAGCTGGAATCTGTGGATGTTCCTTCGGTGTTTATTTGTCCAATCTCACTGGAACCGATGCAAGACCCTGTGACACTTTGCACGGGTCAGACTTATGAGAGATCCAACATTCTAAGATGGTTCTCTTTGGGCCATTTCACTTGCCCAACTACGATGCAGGAGCTTTGGGACGATTCAGTCACTCCAAATAAGACACTTCAGCAGCTGATTTATAGTTGGTTCTCGCAGAAGTACTTGGCTATGAAGAAGAGGTCAGAGGATGTGCAAGGCAGGGTTTTGGAGGTTTTGGAGTCTTTGAAAAAGGTTAAGGGTCAAGCTAGAGTTCAAGCGCTTAAAGAGTTGAGACAACTTGTGGTTACTCATGGTTCGGTTAAGAAGACAGTGGTGGACAATAATGGGGTTGCTTTGGTTTGTTCTTTGTTGGGTCATTTCACTTCACACGCTGTTGGGTCTGAGGCAATTGGGATTCTTGCGAATTTGGAGCTCGATTTGGAGTCCATGGGGATTCTGATGCAACCGGCGAAGATGTCGTTGATGGTGGACATGTTGAATGAGGGGTCCATTGAGACAAAGATCAATTGTACGAGGTTGATCGAAACGTTAATGGTTGGGAAGGATTTTGGGTCTGAAATTGTGTCAAGTTTGAGTCTTTTGGTTGGATTGTTGAGGTTGGTGAGGGATAAGAGATACCCAAACGGTGTTTTTGCTGGTCTCAGTTTGCTCAAGACGGTTTGTTCACATGAACCGGTTAGGAGCTCTGTTGTGAGCATTGGGACTATTCCCCAATTAGTTGAGGTCCTACCCAGATTGAATAATGAGTGTTTGGAGTTAGCCCTGTATGTACTAGAGGTATTGTCCACTCTTCCTGAAGGAAGATTGGCTTTGAAGAATTGCCCCAACACTATCCCCAATGTGGTGAGGTTGATGATGAAGGTTTCAGAGAGTTGTACACAGTTTGCGTTGTCAATCTTGTGGGCTGTTTGCAAGCTTGCGCCAGAAGAATGTGCCTCACATGCAGTGGAGGCAGGTTTGGCAGCTAAGTTGTTGCTCGTAATTCAGAGTGGTTGCAATCCTGTTATGAAGCAGCGGTCTGCCGAGCTTTTGAAATTGTGTAGTCTAAATTACACAACTACTATCTTCATTTCCAAGTGTAAGCTTACAAGAACGATACAATGAAAAGGATAATGACAAGTTGTTGATATAAGTCTCATATTTTTTTTCCTCATTGGCCTAAGGAGCCAAGGAACCAAAGAGCTTGTGGGATGCAGCAGAATTTAAAATGGAGTTCATTGGGTTTCTGAGGTACCCTTTTCCTCTCTTGTGTATACTAAGAAATTAGATTCCATCAATTAGGTCCAATCGAAAGAAGAAACATAAATTGTGGAATGAGCTCTATATATTGCATAGTTATAATTCTATGGTCTATAAGCAGGCTGTTTTCAGTGAATTTTTCCAATAAGTCCCAGAGTCTTCATTCGGATTGGGATATTTTGTTTGTGAACATTAGTGCTAATCTTGTTGCTGATTGTTCCAATCCACAATTGAGCGGTGTACAATAGGTCTCTTTGATGGATATGAGGTGGGTTTAGGGTGTGAGAAAAACAGGAAAGGATGGGAAGGGAATTCTCATTAGCATAAGTTTGAATTGTAATTGTAGTTATTTTTCTTTCTTGGGTGAATTGTAATTGTAGTTAAGTTTACACGGATGCCCAATCCTAAACTTTTGTCCCTTTTTGTGAAAATTATTGATTTTGGGGGGTTATCATTGAGTCTCACCATTGTAGAGTTGGCTTGTTATGCTTCAAACACAAAAACCATGTAAACCCAATTGTATTTTCTCTTTTTATTTAAATGATTTAACTAATTGAATTGCTTACTTTGCTCAAGCTTGGATCTTTTATTTATTCTGTTGGAATAAACTACTTGAATTTTGCAATTCATATATGTGTATTTGCAACTTATTTCGGCTACAAGAGATATGATCAAAATTGAGAGAGATGGAAGTGTGTGACTACCATGTTTTTACTTTAGTTGAAAGAGGTGAGATGAGACAACTCTGTCATACTCATACCATATGTCAAGTTTGTTTGTTCATGCTATCATACAAGCATAGAATAGAAAGAAAGACGGTAGCAAAACAGAGCTCACTACAAGTTTGAATTATAATTCAGAGAGTAATAAATGCTCCAACGTAGTCCACTCCTATCACTGTTATATGCCGCATTGAATGGACTGATTTTGACAACATGGACTACCAGCCCAAACCTTACCATTCAACACGGGTCGACTCAAACTTAACCTGCCCAATAGGCTGTCAGAAAAATAAATATGAAAGTTATTTTACAGCACAATTTAAATAGAGTCCTGTCTTTTTACTAAAAAATAAATGTTTAAATAGAGTGAAATATTTTTATATACAGATTTTATTTATTTATTCTATTTTAAAAATAAGCTGGATCCAATTATTTATATATGGAAAAAGGTATGATTTATTATATGATTGTTCTTTATTATATGGTCAAGGCACCAATTAATTTCTTATTTATTTATAAATACGATAAAATTTCAACTTATGATATACCTTTAGTATTTTTTTAATCTATTAAGGCTGGTTAAGTGTACATTTAAAAAAAAAAAAAAAATTGACAACAACCGGGGGTTCTAAGATTGGTTCTCTTTATGAAGGAGAGCAAGTTGTCACTAAAATTCATTGTTCTTGGCAAGTGCACCATGCATCTGGATTTATATGATCATTGAGTTATTAAAAGTCTAGAATTGAGTCGCTCAACCAATGATACATCTTCATGTCACTCTCAAAGATTACTCTCTCTAATTATCACTAGATGATAGTGGGGGTGGGGGGAGATTACTCAAGTCCTCGAAAAATATGTTTGGAAGTGTTGGAGACATCTCATCCATTGTTCTTTTCCTTTCTCTTTCAAAGGAGGGAAAATAAAATTAAAATTAAAAAAACCACTAGGAAAAAGGAAAACCCAATAACCTACATTAGATTGCAAAGAATTTTCTTGGGTTTGTGGGAAAGGGATTAATAATCAAAAGGATATCTTGTGTTTATATATAGTTAAAAGGGCCCTAGTTGCCACTTTTGTCGTCAATAATGTGTGCACACGGACACCTCACACTTCCTTGACCAAGGAAAAGGAAAAGGAACTTCAAATCTTGTCCACCTGAAAAGAAGAGACAGCAAGAAAACTTTGGTGGCATTGGCAATGTATAGCATCTTTGAATAAGCCCAAATAATCAAAATTTCTATCATAGCTTTAAGAAAATCTAATTCCAAACTTTGTTGCAAATTTGGAACCACGAATTGCATCGTTATCCATCTCAAATTTCTAGTCAGAAACTAGGAGTGGTTTTTTTTTTTTTTTTTTTTTTTTTTTTTTGAGAAAGAGAAACTAGGAGTGGTTGATAGTTGATACTTTATTAAATGTAGACCGACTTCAATAATCAATTTTGATTTCAGGATCACCAAACTAACGAGTCCAACTATATTTAAGTGCTTTTACTGGTTTTGCAAACCTACCTACCCCAACTAAAACAGAGACGATTAACTAAAAATGGCAACTCGACGTGATGAAATAAGTAGCTGCTAGTGTCAATGTGTCAAGAAGCATGATCTACTAGTACTACTGCAAAGAGTTAATATTTTTCTGGTTGGTCCACTTTTGGATTAGGTACACCTTCAATATCTCCCATTATGTTTTCCTCCAAAAAAAAAAAAAAAAAAACTCCCATTATGGGGTACCGGATACACTTAAAAAAAAAAAAAATTGTCTTCCAAGTTTGCTAGCTTAGTTGTATTCAAGAGACTTAATTATCAAGATATTCATCACTTTTCAAAAAAAAAAAAAAAAAAATCAAGATACAACCCCAGGCTTTTATATAGTAGTAATAAAGTCCCACGTTAGGTCCTTGTTTTTTAAGTGCAGGTGGAGTCATAAATCACGATTTTTCTTGTTCAATAGTGATGGGACTGACGAACTCATCTTACTTAGACGATCTCATCAAATATACTCATCCACCTTGGCAGGATATGGACGAACACAGGGTAACCGTTAATGCGAGCCTTCAATGCCACAGACGGTTACCAATCAGTGAACAAACTGTTAAAGCCTCATCAAAACCCATATTCATGAGACCTGAGACGTTACAAAGGACATTAAAGCCACAATTAAGGCCCCACACTGGTCAGAGATAAATCAGGTACATAGACTCACAAAAAAGTATTCATAGATACTTTGATATTCAGTCCTCTCTCATTTTTTTCTAAAACCTTCTGTATACTGACTTTGGTATTGGAGGCGTGGTAACAGGCACCACACCGGTGACCATCTTAAGGGAAATTATACTTATTTTGAGTTAATTCATATATTTTATTGTTGGTTTTGGAATAATGCTAAATAATCAATTTTGTACTTAATTGAATTTTAATGCGTGAATTTGTCTTTTGCAAGATAATGAAATTAAATAAGTGGATTTGGGCAAAGAAGAAAGCTAATGAACTTTAATTTTACAAGGGCCATGATGAAGTCAAAGAATGCCAACCCAATTAAATTCAAGTTCAATTGGAGTAAGGAATCAAAGAAAATTTGCACCTAATCCAAGTCCAATTTAGATTAGGATTTCAGCCTGTGCACCAGTTAGTATTTGCAGCATAACTTTCGGCTCCAATGTCCAATCAAGATGATTCACGTTGGGCTAGAAAAATAACTTAAAGGGCTACAACTTTGTAGTTTACAAAAAGTCTGAATTCTGAAGTTAAATGGGCCAAAAACGTCGGTTAATTGAACCCTAAAAACCTGGGATTTCCTCCAAACGGGAATTCAACTTGTAATAGGATTCATTGACCTATTTATAGGCTCTTTAGGGCAAAATTCAGGGGAGCTGCTGTAGAACAAAATTTAGGTGAGCATAATTTAGGATTTCTTAAAATTTCTTTATAGTTTTTAGAGTTTATTTGTATTATGTATTGCTAGAAGCCTTGCTAAGGCAAGGAGTGAAACCCAACCGTTTATTGGTATGTTCTTAACAATTATTTATTGGTTTTAATGCTTATGTTTTTATATTCTTGATTGTTTTACTCATCTAGAAAAGTATTTAGTTCTGTATAATTCTTTGATTTATCGTAGACTCCGGGCACGTTAAATGCTTAGTATTCCCTGCGAACTAATTCACTAGTTTTGTTTTGCCTAAAACCAATCAATTGCATGAAACTACCTTAGACAATTAATTCTTGAGTTTTTATTGTTAAATCATCCAACTAAAATCATCCTACGTTTGAATTTTAGTTGAGTTATAAATAAATATTGTTAAGACTACCAATAGATGTGTTGTGTGTGGATCCCTAAACCTTAGCGCCTTAATATATTATTATTTTCACTCAATTTAAATTACCTTTACCAAACTACCAAATATCTCTTTAGTTAAACTTTATTATTTTAGTTTTATTCTCTTGTGGTTTGCTAATTAATTCCCTTTTCCCCGGCAACGGTGCTAAAAACTTGCTGCGACTTAAATAATGCTCCCAAGTGCAAGATTGTCGTGAAGTAATAACTTAGAAAGTCCGAGGTCGAATCTACAGGGAAAAGGGAATTGATTAGCAAACCACAAGAGAATAAAACTAAAATAATAAAGTTTAACTAAAGAGATTTTTGGTAGTTTGGTAAAGATAATTTAAATTGAGTCAAAATAACAATATATTACGGCGCTAAGGTTTATGGATCCATACACAACACATCTATTGGTAGTCTTAATAATATTTATTTTATAACTCAACTAAAATTCATACGAATGATGATTTTAGTCGGATGATTTAACAATAAAAACTCAAGAATTAATTGTCTAAGGTAGTTTCATGCAATTGATTGATTTTAGGCAAAACAAAACTAGTGAATTAGTTCACAGGGAATACTAAGCATTTAACGTGCCCAGAGTCTACGATAAATCAAAGAATTATACAGAACTAAAAACTTTTCTAGATGAGTAAAACAATCAAGAACATAAAAACATAAACATTAAAACTAATAAATAATTGTTAAGAACATACCAATAAACGGTTGGATTTCACATTTTGCTCTAGCAAGGCTTCTAGCAAGCCATAACACAAATAAAACTCTAAAAACTGTAAAGAAATTTTAAGAAAAGCTAAATTATGTTCTACAGCAGCTTCCCTGAATTTTACCCTAAAGAGCCTATAAATAGGTCAAGGAATCCTATTACAAGTTGAATTCCCGTCTGAGGAAATCCTAGATTTTTAGGCTTCACTTAACCGACGTTTTTGGCCCATTTAACTTCATAATTTGGACTTTTCGTAAACTACAAAGTTGTAGCCTTTTAAGTTATCTTTCCAGCCCAACTTGAATTATCTCGATTGGACATCAGAATCGAAAGTTATGCTCCAAATACTAACTGGTGCACAGGCTGGAATCCTAATCCGAATTGGACTTGGATTAAGTGCAAATTTCCTTTGATTCCTTACTCCAATTGGACTTGAATTTAATTATGTTGGCCTTCTTTGACTTCATCATGGCCCTTGTAAAATTAAAGTCCATTAGCTTTCTTCTTTACACAAATCCACTTATTTAATTTCATTATCCTACAAAAGATAAATTCACGTATTAAAATTCAATTAAGCACAAAATTGATTATTTAGCATTATTCCAAAATCAACTATAAAATGCATGAATTAACTCAAAATAAGTAAATGATAATACTTTTTAATAATGATATAAATGTGCAAAATTAAGCTATTATCACCATTGTTCCACATTTGCAGAGACAGTGACGAGGACCCAGCTTCATCTGGACGAGCTTACAAAGACTGACGATTTGCACTTCATCAGTTTGGCGCCATCTGTGGGAACGACATTTTTGCACTTAGGTTTGAAAGCGTAGTTTCCAATCAATTCATATATTCAGATGGAGTCCAACAAGGATCTTGCAGCATTAGTCCTTCAAGTCCAAGCTCTTGCAGCTATCGTTGAATAGCACACTAGACAAAATCAGGAGATGAGGATACGACTTCAACAAAAGGAGAACCAGTCCAGGGCCAACCAAAAGGATGAGGGAGACAATCATAGAAGGAGTGACCGTCAAGAGCCAACTACTTTAGATGAACCAAACTTAAATCTCCTTCGAGAGATGAGAAAGGAGATGGACGAACTAAGGAATGCCATTAGAGGGAAAACAGATCGAAGCCTGGATAGAATGGTCAGGACAACAGATTCAACTTTTACTACGGCAGTCCTGGAATGCCCAGTGTCGTCGTTATTTCATCTGTCTCAGCTTAAGCTGTTTGACGAACTTAAGGACCCCCTGGACCACCTCAACACCTTTAAAATGACACTAGACCTTCAATAGCCTCCTGACGAAATACTGTGTCGTTCTTTCCCCACCACTCTCAAGAGAGCTGCAAGAGAGTGGTTCACGAAGTTACCAACATCGTCCATCGACAGTTTTAAGCAGTTGACAGCGCCTTTTTGTGCCACTTCATCGGGGGATAATACCCGAAGAGGCCAGCAAACCACTTACTCACCATCAGACAAGGGGAGAAAGAGACCCTGAGGTCGTATGTGAAACGCTTCACCCGAGAAACCTTAGAGGGTAGATGAAGCTGATGACAAGGTACAGTTAACTACCTTTAAAGTTAGATTGAAGTCCAAGGAGTTTGTGGTCTCATTCGCGAAGAATCCTCTTAAGACGATGGCAGAAATGCTCTTGAAGGGACAGAAGTACATGAATGCAGAAAAAGCTTTAGCCGCGATAAAGGATGAGGAAAAGACTGGTGAAAAAGGGAGGAAGGAGGATGACCGTAGAGGACGAAAAAGGGAACATTAAGATTGTTAGACAAATGACGGAGGCAAAAGAAAGGACAAAAAAACTCATTGAACAGTAAAATTCACTCCTTTAATTATGTCTGTTGATAAATTTTTGGCACAGATTAAAGACGTGCACTATCTCAAATGGCCTAGGCCATTACATTCGTCACCCAATGTGCGTGATAAGAAGAAGTATTGCCATTTTCACAAGGATCACAACCATTACACAGAGAATTGCAATGACTTAAAGGAACAGATGGAGGAGCTCATACGAAAAGGGAAATTATAGAGATTTATGAAGAAAAGGGAGCACAGTAGGTCCAGAGACGATCACAAGGACAAGCGTGAAGCCTCACCTAGGGACAAGAACCATACGCCCCAACGTCCGCCAAGCGTGATCAAGGAAATAAAGACAATCACAGGCGGGCCATCCACAAGAGGGTCATTCAAGTCCCACAAGAAGTTATATCGGAGATAGGTGAATAGTGTTCACAAAATGCCCCCGATGAAACAGAGACATGTTTTTCTGTGAAGAAGATGCTAGGGGGGGTGAAGTAGCCTTATGATGACCCTTTGGTCATAATGTTAACAATAGAAGGGTTCAACACCCGGAGAATCCTCTCGGATAATGGTAGCTCCGCGGACATCATCTACTTCTTTGCTTTTCAGCAGTTGAAGCTAGATCCAGGAAGGCTGCGCCTATTTGACTCCCCCCTTGTCAGCTTCAGTTGAGACAGGGTGTATCTCAAAGGCATAATGACACTAACGGTCACAGTGGGGACTCACCCGAGGCATCTAACTCGTCAATTGGACTTCTTGGTGGTAGACTATCCCTTATCGTACAATGTGATCATTGGGAGGTCCACACTCAGCTGTTGGAAAGCGGCCATCTCCACCTATTGCTTGAAGGTAAAATTCCTAACAGAAAATAGTATGGGCGAGGTAAAAGGAGATTAGGTACTAGCCAGGGAATGCTACCAAGCCATGTTAACTGCAAAAGAAAACCATATGTGGATGATCTAGGAGAAGGAAGAAGATAAAGTGGAGGCCCTAGAGACAATGGAATTGGTTGGAGGAGAAACAGCAAGGACGACCAGGATAGGGATGACATTGAGCCTAGAGATGAGGACGAGACTTGTCCAGTTCCTTAAAGAGAACTTGAACGTCTTCGCATGGAGTCACGAGGACATACTAGGTATATCCCTAAAGGTCATCCAACATAAGCTGAATGTGAACCCTGAGAAGAGACCCATCCAGCAGAGACAATGGATCTTCGCTCCAGAAAGGAATCAAGCGATCACAGACGAGGTTTACAAGCTGTTGTCAGCAGGCTTTATTCGAGAAGTCTACTACCTAGATTGGCTCGCCAACATCGTTCTCATGAAGAAAGTAAATGGAAAATGGAGAATGTGCGTGAATTTCACGAACCTAAACAAAGCTTACCCAAAAGACAGTTTCCCTCTGCCAAGGATAGAGCAGCGAGTGGATTCCATAGTAGGGCATAAACTACCGACGTTCACGGATGCATTCTCAGGATACAATTAGATAAAGATGGCTGAAGAAGATCAGGAGAAAATTGCATTCATCACGAGCCAATGGCTCTATTGCTATAGGGTAATGCCCTTCGGACTGAAGAACGCAGAAGCAACCTACCAAAAGTTAGAAAATAAAATGTTCAGCAAACAGATCGAGACAAATATGGAGGTATATGTGGATGACATGCTCGTCAAGAGTAAGGATTGCTCATCTGGACGACCTCAAAGAAATGTTCGCCACACACAGACAGTACCAGATGAAGTTGAATCCCAGTAAGTGTGCATTTGGAGTAGTCTCGGGGAAGTTCTTGGGGTTCATGGTGTCCCAAAGGGAGATAGAGGCAAAACCTAAAAAAGGTAAGAGCCATACTCGATATGACGTCACCAAAGATCGTCAAGGAAGTCTAAAAGCTCATAGGAAGGATAGCGGCACTCAATAGGTTCGTCTCTAGGGCGACGGACAAATGCTTACCCTTCTTTAAGACACTGAAGCAAGCTTTTGCTTGGACTAATGAGTGTGAAACAACTTTTCAAGAACTCAAGCACTACCTAAGCAATCCACCCCTCCTAAGTCTGTCCAAGGAGGGAGAAAACTTGTATTTGTATCTGGTAGTATCAGCCATAGCCATGAGTGTAGCCTTGGTTTGAGAAGAGGATAGGAAATAGCTCCCGATCTACTATGTTAGCCAAGCTTTCCAAGGAGCAGAAGCCAAGTACCTAAGGATTGAGAAGATTGCATTTGCATTAATAGCAGCTTTACACAATCTGCGATCGTATTTCTAGGCGAACCCCATCTTGGTAATGACAGACCAACCTATTAAGAAGTCGATGAACAAACCTGAGGTAGTAAGGAGAATGGTTCAATGGGCGATTGAGCTTAGCCAGTTCGACATTGAGTACCACCCCAGGACAGCAATTAAAGCGCAAGCTTTGGTAGACTTCATTGCCGAGTTCACCCTCCCAGACAAGGATAACCACTCCAACAAGATAGAACAGTGGACAATATGGACCGATGGTTCGTTAGCCCAAAAGAAGGGAAAAGTAGGGGTCGTCATCATCACCCCAGACAAAGAAATGCTTAAGTATGGAGTTCAACTAAAATTCCTGACCACTAATAATGAAGTTGAGTACAAAGGAATATTGACGAGGCTAAGGGTCAGAAAAGCACTAGAAGCCAAAAACTTGCTCCTCTAGAGTGATTCTATGCTGGTAATAGGGCAGATAAAGGAGGAATATGAAGCAAAGGAGGAAAGAATGCAAAAATACCCTAAGCTGACAAAGCGCGTAACACAGGAGTTTAATAAGGTGGAATTCGTGCAGATCCTTAGAAGCCAGAACATAATAGCAGACGAGATCACGAAGCTAGCATTGTCAGAAGAAAGATCAACGAGCACGGGCTCAGAGATGGAAATCCAAAAACACCCCAGCATTGAAGAAGTCTCTACATTTGCGATTCAGGGCACAAGTAGCTAGATGACCCCTATCATATCCTTCCTTCAAGATGGACACCTTCCACAAGACGTCGAGAAGGCCAGGAAGGTCAAGAAGAGAGCAGCCAGATTCACGATCCTGAATGACACCCTATACAAGAGAGGCTTTTCCATATCCTACTTGAAGTGCGTTGATGAAGAGGAAGCCAAATATATCTTGGAAGAGATCCATGAAGGGGTTTACGGAGATCATGCAGGCCCTAGGTCCTTGGTAAGCAAAGTTATCAGAACAGGTTACTTCTGACCTACTATGCAGGTAGACGCAAGGGAGCTCGTCAAGAAGTGAGACAAATGCCAAAGGTTTGAGAATGTCCAACTCCTTCCAACCGAGAGACTAATAACAATAGCCTCCCCTTGGCCATTTGCACAATGAGGAATTGACATCGTTGGCCCACTATCCCGAGGTAAGGGACAGGTAAAGTTTTTACTAATCGCTATCGATTATTTCACAAAATGGGTTGGAGCGGAGGCATAATCAACCATCACCGAAGTAAAAATCAAGAGCTTCGTATGGAAGAACATAATTTGTAGGTTCGGGATTCCACGGACGATCATATTAGATAATGGATGTCAGTTCGACAGTCAGGGCTTCAGGGATTTTTGTTTAAGTCTAGGAATCAAGAACCAGTTCTCATTCCCGGGACATCTACAAGCAAACGGACAGACGAAGGTGACTAATCAAGCACCATTAAAGATCATCAAAGCCCCGGTTGGACGGCGCTAAAAGAGCTTGGCTCGAGGAATTGTCCAATGTCTTATGGGTATACAGGATTACAACAAGAACCTCAACAGAAGAAACCCCCTTTAGACTCGCTTATGGTACTGAGGCAGTAATCATCGTCGAGGTGGGAATAACCAACATCAGACGAGAGATGTTCCACGAGGAAAGCAACGATGATCAACTGAAAGTCAACTTGGACCACTTGTACGAGGTTGAAGATGGAGCTTCTCACAAGATGACAAAGTATCAGCAGAAGATGGTTAAGCACTACAACAAGAGAGTGAAGCTTAGAAGACTTGACATAGGGGACCTTGTCCTACGCAAAGTCACCCTGGCAACCAAAGACTCAGCCCACGGGAAACTCGGCCCAAATTGGGAAGTTTCCTACCAGGTCAGTCATTACTCCAGAGAATGCAGTTATCACCTGGAAACCTTAGACGGGCAGAGACTTCCACGACCATGGAACATTGAGTACTTGAAGAAGTACCACCACTAGATGTAACAGGCAATTGTATTCATTTTTGAAAGCAATAAAAGAACTATTTAGCCAATGACTTAATGCAAGCAAACCCAACAGCTTAAAAGCCAAAAAAAAGAGGCTAAGTAGCAAGATTCCGCCTAGACGGATTTAAGTTACTGACGAAGCTAAAAATGACAAGATCCCTTAAATGGGTGTAAGTCATAAAAATAGTTAAGTAACAAGATTCTGCCTGGACAGATGTAAGTTATTGATGAAGCCATAAAAACGACAAAAACCCTGATGGGTCAATTCTCCTTCAAAAGGGAAAGTCACAACAGAAAATTTAATTAAGTACAAGGTACCAATGCAAATGAAGCAACTAAATGGACGAAGCAAGCAAGGATGCAAACAAGCAAGTAAGTACAGAATTACAAACGCAAGTGAAAGCCTAGAAACAATGGGCAACCAAAATAGTGTCATCATTAAAATTAAAAGCCCATTAATATTAGGCAAGATTGTTCTCAAATTAGAATGAAAATATTGTTCTCAAAATAAAATTAAAAAGCCCAAAAACACAATGGGCACCTAAAAAAAAAAAAAAAAAAGGAAACGAGTAACAGGTTCAGGTGTTTGTGACTGCGTCATCACCAGCTGGAGGCGGAAGAGCACTCTCGAGGGCATCACCTTCAGGGGTGTGAACTGGGAGGCCTCGTCAACAGCCATTTCCTTGTCTACCTCTTCAAGATCAAGGTTCTCCAGATCCACTCCTGTGGGATGCTTGATGAAGTATCGCCTGAGGAGCTCAATTCCTTTGAAGAACCAGCTGAATAGCACAGTATTGTACTCTTCAGTCTGCTGGAAAGTTTCGATAGTTTTAGCAGCTATGGTCTTGATTTTCTCCTTGGCAGCCAGAAGTTACTCGTCCTTTTCCAAAGTTAGCTGCCGCTCGGCTTTGAGGTCGTCACTCAAGGTCTTGGCCTTTTCCTTAGCAATGTTAGCCTTGTCCATGGCGGCAATCAAATCTTTCTTCAACTTCGAGTTCTCTGCCTCCAAGGCCACCACCCTGGACACTGCAGACTCGACCTTGGCCTCCTGAGTAAGATACTCCGAGGTAATGTGAAGACTCTCCCCCAGCACCTAAAAAAAAAAAGGAACCAGATCTCAGAAAAATGAAAAAAAAAAAAAGAAAAAAAAAAGGAGGAGAAGGGATGAATTTGCACAAGTAGATTACCTAGATGAGCTTGTGGAGATGACGACCCACAACCTCACTGGGAGACGTGCCTAAGAATACCTTCATCTCCTCGGTAGTAAAAGTCTCTTGCGCTCTGGCCATTGTAACCCCGGTATCGTCCCAAACATTAGACGAACGAGAGTCAGCCTTATCTTTCCCACTGTCACTAGTACGCTTCCTCTTCTATTGGGGAATGATTTCTTCAACCAAGGTAGCTGGGGTAGCCGGAGTGACAGAGGCCCCCTTATCCATCACCCGCACAGTTTTGGACCCAAGATTGGAAAGGGGCTCATTCTTTTTGGCTCTCATTTGTGCATACATTCCTTGATTGAACTTTGTCGTCATTCCTGCAAGAGGAAAACACTTGTAATATATATATATATATATATCGTCATTCCTGCAAGAGGAAAACACTTGTAATATATATATATATATATATATATATATAAGGGAAGGAAGAGGAAAAGAGCAGCACAGACGAGCTTAACACTTACTCTTTTTTGGCTCGATCTTTATGTTTCGCAAGACAAAAGCAGAAGGCTCTAGGCCAAGGCAGTGAAAAGCAAGAGTCCACGGGTCAACTAGATCGTCAAAGTCCTCGATCGTCCTCACGTACTCGATGGTTACTTCAATGCGCTGCCTATACCTGCTCTTAAGCTTTGGCTATCTCTTAACTGTGCACAAGATGACATGCAAGGAAGTTAGTAAGTAACAAAATTTGAGCCAGAAGAAATAGATTAATAAGATTGACGAAGTATTGGCAGAAAGACGACGCACCTAGACTCGAGGTTCCCTACTGATAGAGGAACCTAAGGACATCTCCCTAAACCTCGCCAGAAAGGGTCTCAAACTCATCCCCAGAGACAAAAAAGAATCGGGACTTCCAATACTGGAACAATGAGGGCAAGTCCTTGACGATCCTAGCGTCCCTAACCCAAGGCACTAGCACATAGTACCCATACTCCTTAGATTCTTTCAAACGGTACAAATAGACAAGCTCGTCAACCATATTTCCATACAACTAACCATTATCCTCCAGGAGTTGGGCATAAGTTGCCCTGGAGCAATTTCGAAGTGGTTTAGAAGCTCCATGATAAAGGGGTGGACGGGGAATCTGAGCCTACTCAAGAAGGTAGCCTCATAGAAGCACACCTCCTCGGGCCAAAAATGGCAAGCTCGTTCCTCTGGTGTAAGAAGACGAACTCTAACCCTATTAGGAAATTGAAACCTTAGGCTAAATCTGGAGAAGGTTTCAGCATATAGGCTACATTCCTCCCCGAGAGCGAAAAAAGCCCTAACCTCTTGAGGAGCAGAAACGGCAGTATCACCCTCAGCTTCCAATGGGTCATCGTTAGAAGACAACCTAGTCTCGAGCTCACTGGATCTAATCTCAGACATTATCCTTCGCTCCCTCACCAAATTCTTAAACCAATCAATTGATTGACGAAGCAAAGGTAGCAAATCAGCCAATGCAACACTCAAACTACTACCCTCAAAGACAAAATTCTCAAGGTATAGGAAAACACCTAAAGATCCCCCTAAACGCTCAAAAATGAAAGAAATTGAGGGGTAGGCTATCCTAACCTCAAAGCTACTAACCATGGAAAAACCAAAAAACGGAGGGAAAAAAGATGAATCCTAAAAATCCCAAAAACCAAAACACAAAAAAGAAAGAAAAGAAAAATCAGAAACTAAGCATAATCTATATCTATGCCATAAAATTTAAAAAAAAAAAAAAAAAAAAAAAAAAAAAAAAAAAGAAGAAGAAGAAGAAGAAGAAGAAGAAGAAGAAGAAGAGAGAGAGGGAAAGAAGAAAGGCATACCTCAGAAAGGAGCACGAAAAACCCAACCACAAAACACACCGTTTTGAAGAAGAATTGTAGAGAAAGGTTGGAGAAAAAGAAGCTCAGAGCAATGATTGGAAATTGGAGAAAGTGAAAGGAAAAATGAGAAGAAGGGAAGTTTAAAAACCAAGGCACAAAAAAAACTGCAATTCAGCTGGAAACCCAAGAGTCACACAATTGGAGCATTAACTCCACTAGTCAAAACATGCCACGTAGCCACAATATGTGTGGTGCCGCCACTATGCATTAAATGTGGAGCGAAATCCCAATAGCCATGTCTGATTAGGAAACCTTTCATCTTTTGATGGTCGTCATGACACGTCATGATGACAACAAAACCCGGGGGCAACTGATGGGACTAACGAACTCACCTTACTTGGATGATCTCATCAAATATACTCGTCCACCTTGGTAGGATATGGACGAACACAGGGTAACCATTAATGCGAGCCTTCAATGCCGCGGACCGTTACCAATTGGTGGATAGACTGTTAGAGCCTCATTAAAACCCATATTCATGAGGCTTAAGACGTTACAAAAGGACATTAAAGCCACAATTAAGGCCCCAACGGCTAGGAACCGCGAAACTGTATATATACACATTGGTCAGAGATAAATCAAGTACATAGACTCACCAAAAAGTATTCATAGATACTCTGATATTTAGTTCTCTCTTATTTTTCTCTAAAAACTTCTGTATACTGACTTTGGCATCGGAGGCGTGGTGGCAGGCACCACACTGATGACCATCTTAAGGGAGCCATTATTTCACATTTCCAGAGACAGTGATAAGAACCCAGCTCCATCTGGACGAGCTTACAAAGACTGACAATTTGCACTTCATCAAATAGTATCATTTGGCTTTGTATAAATAGAAGTTGAAAAAAGAAAATAAAGAAAGTTGAACCGAAAATAGGGACGCAAGTGAAGAATAAAATGCTTGAATATATATATATATATATAGAGGGGAAAGTTAACGAATGCTCTAAGCGCATTAATTTTAAGAAAAAAAAAAGTAACTAATTTTTCTTGATTGCTTATATATATAATAACGTTTTAAAAATCCTAGAGTACATTTTAAAGAGCAGAAAAGGAAGTGTTTTTAGGTTTTGAGAATTGGAATTTGATGGAATGTCACAATCAAATTGTGATGAGATCTCAATTCATTTGATAATTAATTTAAATGCAATTAAATGGATTGAATTTGTAAAATCTACTTGAAGTGACTACCAAAATATCTAAAGAAGTTTAAATAACTTTCAAATGTAACTGTGGGGGGGGGGGGTAAAAGACTAATAGGCCCATGTAGATGTCTACATTGGGCCAGGGGCCCGGCCCAAGGAAAACCCCTCCTCGGCCATGGGAGAATCCTCCTCGGCTGAGATATAACCTAGGGTAAAAGAGGCAACAGACCACCAGTAGTGAGACTCCATATCGTTTCACAAGGCAGGAAAAGTACTAAAGCAGAAAAAGACAACAGAGAAAACGAAAACGTCTAAGGGA
This sequence comes from Quercus lobata, assembly GCF_001633185.2. Lineage (NCBI taxonomy): Eukaryota > Viridiplantae > Streptophyta > Magnoliopsida > Fagales > Fagaceae > Quercus > Quercus lobata. Next base: position 38,399,282 of record NC_044915.1, read on the forward strand.
AAGGCTGCCACCATTGCATTCAGTGCCTTGTGTCTGACAGAGCCATACTTCTTTGTCCTTACAACTACTCCCAACAACTGAAGGGAGAGGCTGATGGGACAAGTACCTACCCTAGAGACCCCATTCAAGAGAAAGGAAACGACTATAAAAGGAGAAAAAGAGAAATAGAAAGGGATCCTTCCCCCCAAACAGATCAGGGATGTTAGGAAAAGCTCCTCGGATCATGCCGAGGACCAATTTTCTTTGGTAAACTCGGCCCATGGGGAATGTCGTGATGGTCGTTGTCCATACACTAAAACCCAGCTCTTTGGCCCACTCTCTACAAATTCATTGTATCGAGCTCACTGGTCTAAGATCCCATGCATCTTGGGCTTGACCTGAAAAACGTGACCCTACAGTAACAAATAACACAATTTTAATGATACACTCGTTTAATAACCATTCATAATGTAAAACTATTAACATAGTAGTTATATATTTATAATCAAAATAACATGAACAAATTGGGGTCAAGTTTGTGTGAAACATTTTATCATACATCTCACATGGTTCCGTTTTGGAGAAAACACATTCTACTTTGACAATAACCTTTGGGAATTAAAATAACTCCTAATTCAATAAAGCTTGTGATTTCTCTTTATCATTTGAATCTTATTGTGTGCAAAGGCTAATTTGGTATAAAATTGAAAAAAAGAAAAGAAAAGAGGAAGAAAGTGAATGGGGATACTTTCAAATTTCAAAGCCCATAAAATGGCACACATTGATTGTTTGTTTGTTTTTAGAACAGCCCACCTTGGTTTTTGGTAAGTGAAAGTTGAAAGAATTCCTTCATTTGCTTGAAGAATCCTTATGAGATGGCTATTCGCGGCGCCACACATTATAATGTGGGAAAAATTAACTGATATTCCAAAAATCCTTAGACATTGGTTTACAAAATATTTTTAAAAATATTTTATGGCAAAAAAAAAAAAAAAAACTAAAATTTTTTTCAAATTTTTTTATACTTTTCATAAAAATAATATTGAAACTTTTTTAAAACTGTCCTTCAACAAATACCTGAAGGCATCAATCAATTAACAAAACCGTTGTATTATTACCAAACCAATAAATTTTCTGTAACGACAATGAAGATTGGTAGTTAAGCAGTGGGACACCAATGTACAACCAATCCCTTCCCATAATTGAGTGAACTTAGGAGTAAAAAACATAAGGGCCGGACAATTTTTAAAAGAAATTATTATTATTATTGGGCTAAAATAAGTGCTGGCCCATCAACTACAAGAATTTCCCACGTATGTTGCACCTCCCATTTCTGTTATAGTTTTTTTTTTTTTTACACTTTTTTTATAAGATTTCTTTTATATAGTTTTATTTGCTTCACCTTCAATTATTTTGGACATGAGCTTAGCTTTTTAATTAAACTCATAACGTACGTAACCCCATCTTATCTTTTACCCATCAATCACTTTCTTTTTCTCCTCCCCAAAATCCAAAAAATTTTAAAATTCAAAAAGACAAAAAAGACAAAAAAAAAAATAAGGGGAAAAAAAAAAGAAAAAAGAAATGTCATGGTTGGCTCGGTCTCTGGCCAACTCACTCCGGATCGACGACGACGATGACGATACCGATGCCAACGACGAAGACGAAGAAAACGACGTCGTATCCGAATACCCTAATGATTCTGACCCAGCACCATCTTCAACCACCAAGCTTTCACACCAAGACAACAATGATGGTGTTTTGGAATCAGAAGAGGCCCAATCTCGAGGCGTAAAAGAGGACCTCTCCGAACTCAAGCAAACCCTAACTCGCCAACTCTGGGGCGTGGCTTCGTTCCTAGCTCCTCCTCCTCCTTCTTCTTCTTCGCAATCGCAACCTTCCAGTCCCTCCGCTCATTCTGATCTCCGCCGACTCCGCTTCGATGATAGCGCGGAGATTTCGACGAAGGTGAACGCTGACTCGTTCGGATCGGAAATGGAATCGGAATCGGATTTGGAGGAGCGCGGTTTTGGTGGCGTCGGGATCACCGATGAGGTTCTGGCTTTCGCGAGGAATATCGGAATGCATCCAGAGACGTGGTTGGATTTTCCGATTGATGAAGAAGAAGACTTGGACGGTACGTGCGTTTTTTTTTTTTTTTAATCTTCTTCTTTGGATTCAAATCAGCAACCAAAAAGTCAATGCTTATCTTTTGTAAATTTCAAGGCCTTTTAGTTTTATGACATAGATTAAAGCATGTAATGTAGCTCATATATTTGATAGTCTGTAGGTTCTTGCTTGGCTATCAACTATTTATGCAAATTGCTTACTGTAATTGAAGAATTGAAAGCTCATAGTTGTAGTTTTTGACTAAGAAATCTATATAGTGAATGGTTTGTTTGATACAGATGAATCTTAGGGAATTTTTAATACATGAGGCAGTTAAAGATCATTCAATCTTACTTGAGGATGTCGGGTGGGTTGCTAATCGATAAATGAATTCACTGAGCTCATGTTGCATTAGGTCAATAAGATTGCTCTTACAGCAATGAGTTAGATTGGCATTAACTTTTATTGATCTTCGATGTACATTTGGAGTTATGTCACTGGTATTTTCATCACATTTGTGGCGTATAGGCCTGTGAAGTTCTGATTTGTACCTGCATCTCTTGTTTTTTTGGTATCCATTGGCAAACTGTCCCCCTTTCATATCTTGACTCTTGATTTGACACCCATTTTGATGTTCTGTAAAGACTGAAATTTATAGAATGATGCAGATTAGGAAATAGGAAATTAGTGCTAGTGTTAAACATAACATAACATGATGTGCTCGACTGCTCGTTAACTGAAAAAAGATTTGTGACATAATTTTTGCTTAGGGTAAAGAAAATGCAGTTGTTAGTGCTTACCATACCAAAATTTAAATAATGTGCAGAAAAATTGCTATGTTTTGTCGTAATCAGCTGTGCTGCTCTAATTCAGTTGCTGTAGTGACAATTTTTTAAGTGTCTATTTTGATGATTCATGCTACATTCTTACAGCTTTCTTTTTTCCTTTCTTTTTTATAGATTTTGACATGTCTAAAGCCCAACAAGAGCATGTTTTGGCTATACAATATCTTGCTCCCAGATTAGCTGCTTTGAGAATTGAACTTTGTCCTTGTCATATGAGTGAAAGTTACTTTTGGAAAGTCTACTTTGTGCTTCTGCATTCAAGACTAAATAAACATGACTCAGATATCTTGTCTACGCCCCAGGTCAGTTATTTTATTTTATTCATTATTTTGGCTGTGGCCCCAGTAAGTTTCCAGTTCAATTTGTTGTTGGTGTAGAACAGTCTAGTAATGCATCATTTTTATGATTTTGAATTTCTACATTTTTTTTTTCCATTTGTTTTATTTTTGTAGATTGTGCAACGAATTGTCAGCCTGGTCACTACAGAATGGGAATCAATTGATGGGATTTTATTTTAATTTGATATTCAGTTACTACATACAAAACCAGAGTATCATGTCATGTGTAACTGCAGAGTGTTTTTTTTTTTTGGAAAATTACACATGCACCCAATGGGTCTTGAACCCATGACCTCATCCTCTACATAACACTTATAAGGGAAGGAGGTGCTATTTGAACTATAGCTCATTGGCTCCGAAATGTAGAGTTTTAGTCCCCTAGAGTATGTTTAGTAAATTTAAAATATTTTCAAGTGATGTTGAACTTTAGTATAATCTCTCATCCTCAGACACTGATAATTTCCTGTTACTTTTAGGCTAAAATACCTTTTAGACTTTTGGATTGCTATCATTTTGGCCCCTCTAGCATCAAAATTTGCAATTGACACTCACCCTCAACTTTAGGATCGATCTGAGTGCGGTCATTATATCAAGATCAATTAACTCTTACTCTCCTAGTCTAAATACCCCAAAGCTACACCAGAGATTCAGAAGTTGAAATTTCACCTCAACTATCAATAGGTTTCGCTAGGGTTTTTGGCAGGAAAAAAATAGAGAAAAAAGAAGAAAATATTATTTTTTCGGATATTTAACGGCCTACCTTTAGAAGGGCCACATTGACAGAAATTTTAAAGTTGAGGCTGTTTTGATAAGTAATAAAAACTTTGATAAGACATCTCAAATACAAAGGCCTAAGCACACAGGGAGTGTGATGAGGAAAAAAAAACAAAAAGAAAAAAAGAAGAAAAAACTAAGTAGCAGAAAAAGTACAACTATCAAGTAAATCAGATAAGGAAGTAAAATTATAAATGCCCAAAGCATTTGTCCACCCAAGCAAAGTCTGAAAGAAAAACCAGATCAAGTCATGAATTGATTTTTTAGTTCCTTCATAGATCTGAGAATTCCTTTCTCGCCAAGTGCTCCACATTAAACAATGAGGGTTCACATTCCAAATTGCCCCATCTCTATGCTTGTTAAACTTGCCCAGCCTACAGGCTAAAAGCTCCACCACATCACTAGGAGATGTCTAAACTTTGATAAGATATCTGAAATACAAAGGCCTAAGCACACAAGGAGTGTGATGAGAAAAAAAAAAGGAAAAAAAAAATATACAAAACTAAGTAGTAGAAAAAGTACAACTATCAAGTAAATCAGATAAGGAAGTAAAATTATAAACGCCTAAAGCATTTGTCCACCCAAGCAAAGTCTGAAAGAAAAACCAAATCAAGTCATGAATTGATTTTTTAGTTCCTTCAAAGATCTGAGAATTCCTTTCTTGTCAAGTGCTCCACATTAAACAATGAGGGTTCATATTCCAAATCGCCCCATCTCTATGCTTGTTAAGCTTGCCCGGCCTACATGCTAAAAGCTCCACCACATCACTAGGAGTGTGTTTGGCATTAGTTTCAGCTTTTGGCTTTTATCTTTTATGTACAACTTTTTAAAACCTCACTTTTTTCCACTTTTTTCAAGGTACAAGTATATTTTAGCATACTTTCAGCAAAAATTTTTCAACAAAAGCTAAATAAGCTGTTCCTAAACAGACATTAGGCATAACCCAAGCAACTCCAAAGAGTGAAAACACTGCGCTCCATAACTCTCTGGCAAGAGAACAGTGTAAGAATAAATGATTACTGGTCTCCCCATCCCTCTTACATATACAACACCAATCAATAACTAAGAGCCAATGCTTCTGTAAATTATCATTGGTTAAGATCCGACCCAATGCTACTGTCCATATAAAGAAACTGACCTTTGTAGGCACTTTTGATTTCCGCACTGATATCCAAGGAAAAGACATATCACATATGTGAGAAGGTAGCAAGACTTTGTAGTAAGTTTGAACTTCAAGACCTTTGTTGGCACTTTCGAGGCTGTTAATTGCACTTGTTAAAAAAAGAAAAAATAAATTTTTGTAGTCAAGGGACCAAAATGACATTGACCTTAAAGTTAGAGGGACCAAAAAACCTTTTAGCCATACTTTATGAATAGGATTAACTTATCCCTTTTCTTCCAAGTTCTGACCTTTCTGGATGTTCTATTAATGGAAAAAGCATATGCATCCTCTGCTGAAGTTTAAATTCAAAACTCCATTTTAAGTTACAGTGGGCCTCATTATATGATTGTTAGTAAACATAAAAACAAAAGTTTTTTTTTTTTTTTTAATTGCTAAGTTATACACTTGCTGGGTTTTTATACCCATGACCTTACCTTCATGCAATTTTGTGGGAGCAGGAAGTGTCATTTGAGCCAGAGCTTATAGGCAAGACAAAATATTTCATTTGTTTTTAAGGGACTTGATTTTCACATGTTCATGACTGTGGGTTGGTGTGTAAATGTGCATTTAACAATACATAGGTTTGATAAGGGGAGTACATACAGCTACTTTTTTCCTGATTATTAATAAAATAATTGATTTCTAAGTACAACACAAATCTCACATCAGGACGAATCATGATTACCATACAATGTTTAAGTATGATGGTCTGATTTTGGAATATATTTGTCTGGTTCGGTATTGGTGGGATCAGTTAACAATATCGTAGTTGATACTTATGCTTGATACCTTGTATCAGTAAGGTCAATGAAGGTTCAGAATAGTTCTTAGTTCAAGAAAATTGTAATATTCTGCTCTGTTGCATAGGTTTTAAAAAATAGCTACATGTACTGATCCATGTAATATATCAGTGCGCCTGATGGGTTTATCTTTTTTTTTTTTGGGGGGGAGGGGCGGTGGGGGGGCGGGTGGTATCTGTAATTTGGTAGTTGTGTACAAACCGGCTTCGGAAATTGCTTTTTATACTATTGTCTTCAATTTTTTAGTTTGCATGCTTGTCAAAGGAATGTGCTGGAAGGATGATTTGCTTAGTAGAATAAAAATGTTGATAGTCCTGCAGATCAGTGAAAAATTAAATGTTGATAGTCCTTCAACTGTTATACGTTTTTGTTTTGTTTTGTTTTTTTTTTTTTTTTTTTTTTTAAATAAAAAATTAAATGGTTCATCTACAAGTTTAAAACACTGTTTTGGCTATAGTGTTGAAATGTTTGAACAATCTTCTCATCATAAGGTTTGATTCTATAGGTATGACTAAATATTTTAGTTACAACCATTTATCCTATTTCTTTCAGGTGGTGGCTGCCAGATCAATGTGGATGCAGGAGCTACAAAAACAAACAAAGGAAGAGGCTGGCTGGTTTTCAAGAAGCACTTTCTATTCAAAAGACAGGGCTAATACACTGGAGGAAGATTTTGATCCTATACCAGGGAGGACTTTTGCATCTAAACATACTAGCTCCTCCATGGCAACAGATTTTGAGACTGAGAAGTACCCAGTTGAAAGTACTGAGCTACAATTTATTGATAAATCTGTTATTGCAGAGAAGACAGTTATTAAGACTGGGAATAAGGATTCACTAGTTGGTCCATCCTCTAAGCCACTAGTTCAGAATTTTGAAGATGATGAGGATGAGTGGCCTGAGGAAGGTTCTGATTTTGGTGGGTATAGCGGAACTGCTTATTGTATGGGAAATGAAGATGACATATCTTTCAGTGATCTTGAGGATGTTGATGATGGCCATGTACCCATAAAAAACAAGATAGTAGTTTCAAAGGGTTTCAAGAAAAGTCCATAATTGCATAAGCTTTAGCTGATTGGATAAAATATAGAGCTGGAGAGTGTTCCCATATGTCACACCTGGACTAAGGACTTAAAAAAGTAAACCTTCTCAGTTGTCCTATGATTGGTAATGGTGTCACTTGAGCTTTTTGTACATAATGAATGGTAATCAAAGTTTCGATAGTGCATAATCTGCTTGATTGGTTGTGTGAGAAATGTAAGTTAATGTAACGAGCAAATAGGAGTGATTGAGAAAGTTTAGAAAGATATTGGTGAACCATTTTTTTGAAAGACAAAAATCGTGAGGGCAGGGGACTCCAGTCAGATAATCGTGAAAGCAATCAAAGTAAATGTCCTCGTCGTTAGACTTCTTGTTCCACATTTGTCATGATGTACAAAGAGCCTTATTTTAAGCATTAAGGCTTGCTTTTGGTGTAAGTTTACCTATTTTTTTGAAACATCGTTCAAAAAAAAAAAAATTGTATTGTTATATATATATTTTTTGGAGAAACAAAAAAGAAGTGTTTATATGGCAATGGTTTGTAACCACATAAATTGAATTTTTGGGGTTCCTTGCGGCTAAAAAAAGTAAATGAATTAAAAAAAAAAAATTACTGTTAAGTTTTATACCGCAAAAACTGGCATGCTGTAATTTATGTAAAATATAAAATAGATTAGATGTATTTTTAATTGAATTCAAATTTATAGGGTAAAATATAGTTAATACCCATGAAATTTGAGCTCATGTTAGCTAGATCTAAACATTTCAAAATTGATAAACTTGACTTCTAAATTCAACTTGGACCCTAAACTGTTACTCATCCCCCTCCCCTCTCTCTCTCTCTCTCATGGTGTTTTTAAGGCTAAGTTGGTCAATCTTGAAAAGTTTTGGATCTGACTGGTATTAGTCTAAATTTCAAGAGTATTAACTATATTTTACTATCACCACGCTCTTTTGGTGCGGTGGTCAATCTACAAGTATAAATGTTTGTGGGGTGTGGGGGGGTAAGGGTTGGGATTCAAGTTTCCAAGAATGAGCTTCATACACATATATACTTAGATTAAGTTAGAGTATAAATTCTATCTTGTATAAAAAAAAAAAAAAAAACTATATTTTACCTAAAATTTTATAATATATTTAAACTATTAATAATTAGAATAAATAGTTCATACTGAGAATAGACATCTCATAATTTCTTTTCTTTAAATAAAAGAATAAATATTTTTAGATACAAATATAATTATAATTAATTTCTATTGATAATTACCATCAACTATATTTAATAAGAAGTGCTATATCTACAATATTTTTACAACAAATCAAATGGGATTAGTTGTTATTAGTCCTAATTTGAATTCAAATTGAAATTACTTTTTTATCCACCAGTAATACCCAATAACAATTTGCCAAGTATAAATGCTTGTGGGGGTGTTGGGGGGAGGGGAAGGGAAGGGCTGGGGTTCAAGTTTTCAGAAGGAAGTTTCACACACATATACACTTAGATTAAGTTAGAGTATAAATTCTATCTTGTATTAAAAAAATATATATTTTACCTAAAATTTTATTATAGTATTAACTATACTTTACCTAAAATTTTATAATATATTTAAACTATTAATAATTAGAATAAATAGTTCATACCGAGAATAGACATCTCATAATTTCTTTTCTTTAAATAAAAGAATAAATATTTTCAGATACAAATATAATTATAATTAATTTCTATTGATAATTACTATCAATTATATTTAATAAGAAGTGCTACATTTACAATATTTTTACAACAAATCAAATGGGATAAGTTGTTATTAGTCTTAATTTGAAGTCACATTGAAATTACTTTTTTATCCACCAGTAATACCCAATAACAATTTGCCACATAAGATTTGTTGTGAAAGTGTTATGAACATAATATTTCTCATATTTAATAGTTAGATATACAAACATAATATGATAAATACTTATTAATAGCCCCCTAATAACAATAAATTCTATAACTACTAGATTTCATATTAAATATAATCATAATAAATGTTTATTAACAAATATCATAAGTATTAAATTTTGTATTTATATATAAAAAATATATATTGTATGAGATAAAAACCAAATAATCCCTACGGGTTGGTCTTTAAGTGAAACAACAAATTTGTAGAGATGAGTTTAAAAACTAAATTCTTAGAAAACAAGAAAGAAACTCAGAATAAAAAAAAAAAAACTTGACTACCAAATGTGATGGAAAGATAATCACTACTTTCTTATATACTTTTCTTGGTCAATCTCGAGGAAGACAAATACACGCATATAACAATACTACAAATGAAGCTATTACAAGGCCTTTACAATCTTTTGTCTAAAGATAATCTTTTTCAAATTCCCATAAATAGAGATTATTTATTTATTTATTTTATTTTCTTATTTATAGGGTGATTGTAGTCATCTCAACTATTTACTTATAGAGTAGATGCTCTCTATGGTGGGATACTTGTCTTATCTCCCCTTCCCCTCCTTTTGAGGTTGTGATGTGTATGTAACAAATTATCAAAACACTATTTAGAAGGATCATTTAACCATAAATGTAACATGACTAATTGGTGAAGTGCATTTAATGTGGAGGACATAGTTGCTTTCGTAGAAGCTTCCTCCACCTTTTACTTAGGATTCTAATGTTCCTCCATTTGATAGTTTCCTATTAGTAACCTACGATTCTCCAATTATCTGTCATTATCTGTCCATGTTACAAAGCTCGCCTTGCTCCTTGGCCTGAGCTCATGGGACAAGCCTTCCTCGGACGGGTCTTTTCGAAATCTTAAAGGACGGTTTGCTTTTAGGCAAGTCTTTTCCGAGCCGAATCCTTTGCCCTTAGGCTCATTTTTCTTTCATCACTATATTATTGGATCTCTTTGGGCTTGTCTAGGCCCAATCCTCTTCAAGCTTCCCCCATCCCCCCAAATATATTTTTTGAAATAAATCATATATTATTAAATTGTTCATTCGTTCATTCGTTCCGGTTTCCAAAAAAAAAAAAAAAAAAAAAAATTGTTCATTCATTTTAATTTTGTTTTTCAATTAAAAAAATGGTTTAACTACCAAATATTTGGCGCGAACAAATCCGTAAGATCTCAGCAGTCAGCAATCAGCAGTAGAGAGAGAGAGGCATTCCAAGTTTTCTGGTAAAATAAAATTCCAAGGTCCAAGGCTTTGTAGCCAAATCCAAAAAAAAGAAAAGGAAAAAGAAGGCTTTGTAGCCAATCAGTGCCTTTCATTTAGACAATTTATTAATTTCTCTCTCAACGTGAAAAATATTAGAAATCAAAAAATATCTTATTACGTTCTTGACCGACTTGCAAGGCTGACTTCTCTCTTTCTCTTCTCTCCACAGGTTCGTCCTTCCTCACCATTCTCATGCTCCGCATTTAATTCTCAAAATACGAATTACTTAATTGATTAATTAATTTCCAATTTTTTAAAAAAAAACTATTCTTAGACTATTAATCTTGTCCATTTAATTTTTCCTTCTCAAAAAAAAGAAAAAGAAAAAAAGAAAAAAAAGAAGAAGAAGAAATCACTCTGCAAATCAATCGCTGACCGAAACCCTAGGGTTTCTACCCCTTAAGCTCTAGGGTTTGATTGGTCCTCAACGATGGATTTGGAATTGGTCAAGAAGGGTTTGAGTTTCTCTCAGAAGAGGAAAAAATGGCTGATTCTGCTCGCCGTGTTCGGCGTCTCCGGTTACGGTGTCTACAAGGTCTACAATTTGCCCTCTGTGACCAAGAAGAGGAAAAGATTGATGAAGCTCTTCGGAGCTTTGGTTTCTCTAGCTGAAACGGTCGCCGACTCCGCCGAGACGATCGCCGTTGTCTCTAAGGACTTGAAGGAGTTTCTACAATCCGATTCCGACAAAATTCCCAATAGTTTGAAGCAGATTTCGAAAATTGCGAGGTCGGAGGAGTTTTCCGAGTCCTTGGTTAGGGTTACGGAGGCTTTGACGGTTGGGATTTTGCGGGGCTATAAGGTTGATGCGAAGCTTGATGGGGATTCAGATACGGCTTCGGGGAATTCGGGCTTTTCTGATAGGGTTTTGGAGAAGCTTTTCTCTACTGCTGGGACCGGTTTTGTTTCGGTTGTGGTTGGAAGCTTTGCGAAGAACTTGGTTTTGGGATTTTTCCACAATGGTGAATCTGGGAATCGTTCTAGTGTGTCGAGTTTATCGGAGGTGCCCGGATGGTTAAATGTGGTTTGTGATGATAAATGTAAAGAACTCATAGGGAATTGCATTCAAGTCTTTGTGAGCACCGCGGTTACGGTTTATTTGGATAAAACAATGGATATCAATGTGTATGATGAGTTGTTTACTGGATTGACTAATCCCAAGTATGAAAATAAAACGAGGGACGTTCTGGTTACTATTTGTAATGGTGCTGTGGAAACACTTGTAAGAACATCTCACCAAGTATTGACGAGTTCGAATTCGAGTTCAAAATTGGGGGGTTCAAATTCTTCTTCCCCAATTGTTGATCTGAGTGAAGGTTCGAGTGCCATGAAAGATGAGTTTTTTCAAAGAGAAGGGTCTTTGAAGCAGCCGAAGGAGGAGGTATTTTTTGATGGAATTCAGGATAGTGGGTGGGTTGGCAAGGTTTCATCTACATTGGCAGTGCCAAGTAATAGGAAGTTCGTGCTTGATGTGACTGGCAGGGTGACGTTTGAAACAGTGAGATCCGTTGTGGAGTTTATGTTGTGGAAGCTATTGGATGGTTTGAAAAGAAGTCTTAATTTTGTTCGTGAGGAGGTTGTCGACAGAGGATTGGAAGTTATCAGATATTTTAGTGCAAAGTCTTCTGTCATTGTTACCATATGTCTTGCGTTGTATCTACATGTTTGTGGTGGTGCCAAGGTTCCCTTGCCTGCTTAATTTGATGCGATTCTCCCTTCCTTACAAAGGTCTCATCATGGAGACTCCAATGACTTTATACTGAAATGGCTTCTTCTGGATAGGTTTTTTTTATGTATATCTTTGTCTTGATTAATTAAAATGCAAAATTGGGTTCACCTATTTAGTCTTGATTGATAGATTTAGCACTGGGAAATTTTGTGCTTCCACTTATTTCTATGTGTATACGTCTCTTTATTAAAATGCAAAGTTGGGTTCACCTACTTCATTTTGATTGGCCACGAAGTGCTTTTAAATTAACTGGAAATTGGAATTAGTTCCATTACCATGCCCCCCCCCCTTCTCCAAAAAAGCAATTCAATAAAAAACTTTAGGAGCAGAGCCCTGGGGCTTGATTGTTGGATGGCTCCCGATATTAGTCTACTTTATAATTTGGAAGCACTTAATGCATGCATAAATACATGCATATATTTATGCATATACCCTTCTATATGCATAAATATATGGGGGCTTTATGTTTTGAGGCCTGATGCTTATATTAAATTTTAAGGATTCATTGTCATTGATAATTTATTAGGTTATGATGCATGTCAGCAGGCTGTGCTAATGAGCTCTGGCTCAAGTGGCACTTCCTCCCTTAAAAGGGGTGGAGGATAAGGTTGCAAGTTCAAAACTCCCCAGATGTGTATGCAACTTGCCAATAATTTTTTTTTTTTTTAAAAAGAACATGTTAGTGGGCTGTGGTGCTTGTTATCCTTTAGGCCTAGGTTAGTTTTATTTTTATTTTTATATAATATATATATATATATATGTATTTATATAGCCAGTATATGCTGCATGCTAGATGTGGAGTCCTGTCTGCAAGACATTTCTTTAAGTTGATTCAGTTTTCTTGTGCTATTTTTGTTTTTTTCGTAGATGCCAACAATGAGTTTATGGGGGAAACTATGGAATGAAATAACCATAGTTGGTCCTCATTGTGTTGTTTCTTCTAAGCATAATTACTACGAGGATATATAGGCTTTCAATCCGTAATAATTTTGAAGCATTAAAGCAGGATGAACCTTGAGAGGTCAAAGTGGTTTCTGATTGTGCAGTGTAGGTGGGATTGGAGGGATTGATGACTGGTGGACATATCAATGCTAGTTTAAGTTTGGATGTTGTTGTTCACATTTTTCAAATGTGGAGTGTACTGTTGTCTATTGGGGAGACGACTTTTTGGACGAGTTCAGTAATTTGGGGTTTGCCCTCTACAATCGGTTGGTGTAATTCTTTTCAATGGATCTGAAATAATAATTCTAGATGTTAAGGTGATGCATTTTAACTGTTTCAATGTTTTCAACTTTTAAATAAAGTTTGTAATTGCATTTCATGGAATTCAGGGGCTAGATTTGATTACATGTCTTTTTGCTGCAAAAACTGAAAGTCTTCTGCTGCCTGAGAGTTGTGGGAGAGGCCCCTGATTATCAACATTGTTGGGCTGTTGTTTTTGTTTTCCTATTCTGTTCTCAAGGAAAATACATGATGGGATCAGATGTATAATCTGCATCAAATGAAACTTTCTTCTCCCATAAAAATGAGGAGGATGAGGTTGTGGATTCAAAACTCGCTACGTGTTTGTGGAACTTACTAATGATATACAATATCTTAATCAAATGTAGCATAATCATTTTTGAGCCCACTACCTGATACATGTATTCATGATTCTTGTTAACCTCCTATCATTTTGATTTTGACAAAAAGATTTTGTCGGCCAAAATGTCGCCATTATTTTATCTTTTCTAGCTATCGTATGTATTTAAATTATGACAACTTTTCATTTTGGCTTTTGGTGTCAACTTACTATACAGAAACTACTAATTGAGTAATTGTACTTTGCTGTTGGTTCTAGAGATCCCTACTTATGCCAAATGTTAATTGTTTATGTTTTCTCAGTGTACTTTTGAACTTAACTTGTTATTAGAGGTGAAACTTATTAGGGTTGGCACTGTGGTAATTTAAGTTGAGGACTGAAGGTTTTGTGGTCATGTCTAAATTATTGCTTACTAGAAAACCTATATTGATCTATTGAAATATGATTTAGCATGATGATAATGAATATTTATAAAAGGTTTACCCTCGGCCTCTTCCTTTTGAGATGGATTACCTGATTTAGTTTCTCAGGAGAGGTTACTTACAAGGTTGTGATTTGAGTTGGTCTTCTTCTTCTTTTTTGTTAAAGAAGAATGGGATTATTCTAAACCAGTAATAATTTGGTATCATGAGAGCAGCTGAGACATCTTGAAACATGAAAAGTGGGCTGGATTGTGCAGTCTGAGTGGGAAGGTCCCGACTCTGAATGGGTTGAATGAATTACTTAACCTGACCTACCATTACGCCCACTAGTTTGTGCATGAACTGCCATAAAAAATAGGTTTTCTGTTAGTGATTGTTCCTGTTCCCATTACTTGAGCTGATAAGGGAGTTTAATGATCTTTTATCAGTGCATTATACTCTGCATATATTTACAATTTATGTTGCTTACCATTACGCCCACTAGTTTGTGCATGAACTGCCATAAAAAATAGGTTTTCTGTTAGTGATTGTTCCTGTTCCCATTACTTGAGCTGATAGGGGAGTTTAATGATCTTTAATCAGTGAATTATACTCTGCATGCATTTACAATTTATATTGCTTTATACGTGGTTCAGTGGTTGCACCTCTTGATCCTATCCACAAAGAAATGAGTAGCATATACTCAGCTGAATCTGCTGGTAGAGTATTTATTGTGTGAGTTGTTGAAAGTAAATATGAACCAAACAAATTATGTGACTAGCTATCTCCCTCTCTTTTGAGTGGATGTGCTTGAAGCCTTGAACTGTGATGGTTTGGTCCCCATTAGAAATCTGCTATGCGTTTTACCACTTGAGACAGGATTGCCATAGATTTTAAAGATTAAGTAATCTTGGTCCCTGAGGGTTTAAGTTGATTCCTCTAGAATTACAGCATCTCATAAATAAAGTCTATTCCTTATAAATTGGTAGCAGCTTAGGTCTTAAATATCTTTGTCGCAGTTACTATGGCCAAGCTGTCCTATGTCACGAAAATGGTATTGCATTTGGAAACATCAAACATGACAAATTGCTTTCATGGGGAAGATAATATTTATTGTTGGTCTTTGGTTTGTCTGTTAACTGGTTCGTTCGCTTAGGTATAAGATATTTTTAGGTTTCTGGTTTGCCTTGGGTTATCTCGTTTCTAGTAAGAGCAATTTTTGCTTGCCTAACTTACCCGAATGGGTGCCTAAATTATCTAGAGAAGAGACGCACACACAAAAGCTTGCTAACTTAAAGACCGCACTACTGAGCTCGTAAATTGTTGTAACATCAGGGAGGACCAAAGTGTTTATTCAATTCTGTGTACTATGTCAGGTCTTAGTTTCTGAGGAGATGGTGGAGAAGAAAAGACAGAATCTAGCACAGGTTCAAAGAGGAGCATAATTCGCACATCAATAATGGTCGTTAAAAATGCATATAATTAGTTGTCATTAACTCATGAAAACGACATGTTCATTATTTCAAAGTTTTTTTTTTCTTGCTTTACACCAAAGCAGGGGTAGGGGGATTTGAACCCAACATTTTGTCTGTGAGAAAATTGGACTATACCACTGAGCTACAAGACTCATATATTTCAAAGCTCTCAAGTAAAACTTATATGTGACGAGAAATTGTCATAGATGGCTTTGACACTTATTATATATTGGCAACAAGCAGATATAGAATAATAGATATTGGGAAAAAATTCTTTAAGGATTTGAAGAAGGTGATGATGTGCTTTGGTTGAATTGAAAAAAGGGTTAGAATTTTTGAAAGTATGAAATTCTGCGGTAATTGCACAACAACCTTTTTACACCATGATGTTGATGATTACTTTCGTAGACCTGACTTGACCTAAAAAGAGGTGTGTTAGTAGTGGCCTTCCTTTTCCCATTCAACCAAACCGGAACCTCATTCGCTTCTAAATGCTTAACAAACTATTCTCAAACTTTATTTACGGCTCTAGTCAATTTTGACGTATATCTTGGGTTTTGCCTCTCTGCCAATACGCTAAGTTGACTCTTGCTTGAGAAACATTTGCTGGGAAAGAAATTAGGCAACGATTACGCCAAAATAGAGCTGCCCACTATTCTAGGGACATAACTTTAAAGTTGTTGACTGTAGACTGTAGGCAGTGAAGAGAAAGTTGAGAATTCATATGAAAATGTTCGTGTAACACTCATAATCAACCACTTCAACAAATTGTGATCGTAGAAACTTATTATCAATTGGCTTAGCCATCTAAAGCATTGGAACCGCTACAAGGTACAGAATTTTTAGTTTCATACTTTCATCAAAACAGCTCTTAGGTATAATTAGATATTTGGATTAGAATATTAGATTCAAAGCTTGATATTAAACTTCGCATAAACGTCGGTTAATACTGGAATTGACCTCATTGACTCAGAAGCTCTCATCTTTAGAAGCTGGCAGCTGGGTCACGTAACTTCTTTTTTAGATTAAGGAAAAGGTTACGTAGCTGACTTTGGTATTGAAAATTATCTTATGAAGTTGCGCAAATTCTATGACATTCAATACAAAATCTAATGCTTCAAATTTTCTTCCTGTTTATCAAAGGAACTATTGGAGTGAAAAGTAAAGACACCCTATAATTAAGCACGTATTAAAAAGCAAAGAGAATAATGAAATTAATGAAACGGCCATGTTCCCAATGAGAACGAATTCAGTTCCACAAATTAGTATTTAACCTTAAGATATCAACTCATCTCGTTGTAGAAATTACAAACCCAATTTATTTATCTTGTACTGTTCGTACATGTTGGTACGAGGATATTATACATAATAATGTTTAAAAACTAGAAGAAGCAAATATAGAACTACTAAAAGATTCAGAGGAACACCAAACGAATCAAATCACACTAAACCCAATTCAGAACATGCATATAATTCAAATCATTCCCTTTATTATACTGAAAATACCAACTTAGTGCAATTCAATTATACTAATTTCTTGATACAGAAGTTCAAGGTTTGTGCTTCTGAGTATAGATATAATCCAGATGAGCCGTGAGGGTTCTTCTCATCAAGCACTCTTCTTTCCCTTCTACTCCTTCACAATTCTCATTAACTTCAATGTTTTCTGCTTCATCAACCTATATCCCAAAAATAAAAATAAATAAAGAAAAATTAGATTTTACAACAAAAAATTAATAAAAAAGGTACACAAGAGGAAAAAATTGGACGTACCCCATTTGGTGTGGTAGTAAGAGAGTCTCCAGCCAAGGTAGGCTCGGGACGAGCGGCGTAGGTTAGCACCAAGCTAAGGAGAACGGTAATTGTGAAGAGGGTGCTAAGCTTAGACATGTTTTTCTGCTTCACAAATAATTTTGGGTTCTTTTTGTTTGGCTGATTAGCGCTTGCTGCTGAATTTATAGTGGAGTTGTCTATCCCCAAGGTGATTACGCAATCACTGAAGTGGAAACCATTAGGTTCATGACATGTTGGCAAGGTTAATAATGATAGTTGCACAATGCCAGTTAAGTTTCGCATAGAATAATAGTGATAAGAGCGAGTGACTAATATAATATAGTTTGATCAATATTCATAGATTTAAGGTGTTTGGTTAAATGGTGTTCTATATGTTATATTAGCTATTTAAAACCCTCTAAAAAAAACTATTCAAGAAAATTCTACCCTAATCAAGGCATCTCGCAAATGTGGCCGTTTATATAAAAAATGAATAATGCTACATAAACAATAATTTTTACAATAGTTGAGTTGATAGGGTTTTTTTTAATATTTTTTTATATATATCTTTTTTTAAGAAGGAGTTGACATGTATTTTTGTTGTTCTTACCGACGCTGTTTTAAAAAACAAAATCAAACTGGCCAGTTCAATAGGTTAAATCGAGAACCAGACATGGAACCAATCCAATAAAAACTAAAAAAGGGGCTAAAACAGGTCAAGAACCAGAAATTAGTCTCTTTTTCAATTCTTCAACCATTTTGGTTTTTAAAACCATGACGGAGGCCCTCCATTAACATCGTTATTATCTACCATTAAAAGCTTGTTGCATCAATAATTGTGAAATATTGTGTAAAGTGTTGTGTTTCTAGAATTATTGATGAAAATTATTCATTTTCTAAAAAAAAAAATGAATAATTTTTCAAAAAAGTATTTTCTAAAAAACTATCTCATTTTCCTATGTTTGGTAACAACTATAAAATGAGTTAAAAAACTATTTCTTGACTTATCTTATTTAGCGTTGCGTGAGATAAAGTTTTTTCCTTATTTAACTTTGCGTGAGATAAAGTTATTTTTCCTATTTAGCTTCACATGAAATAGAGTTATTTGCATAAAATTTTACTATTAACAATTTTATCTCACCCCCAGCTAAATAAGGGAAGTTAATAAATAATTTTCATTTGATTCATTTTTTCTAATTCTACCAAATATAGGAAAATATGGAAAGCTGTCTTCACATAAAATTTTCCATTAAAACAAACAGAGCCGCAAACAACCTAATATGTTTTGCAATGTGTTATTATTTTTTAGTATGCTACAGTTAACTCAATTGATAAAACCTATTGTCATGAAATAAGAAATCCAGAATTCAATTTCCGTTTACAAGAAAAATCATTTAGTATATTAGTATAATAATAAAGAACAATCATTATGGAGTGATATCATAAATTTGGAACACTATTAAAAAAATCCTATTTTTCATCCTCAATTTCATTTATAGTACACCTCTTTTCTTTTGTACAACACCAACATTTGAAAAGAATCATAGACTCTTTAGATATTCTTTACCGAGAGAGAACATATACACAATCTTTTCCCTTTAGATAATCTTCACCGAAAACATACACTTTTTTTATAAAAAAAAAAAATTGTTTTAAATGTGAAAACATACACAGTTATTATTATTTCTGAGTAAAACATACATAATTCAACCGTTGAATAATCAGCGGTTTCCATTAAACTAACTTTATCGTATATGCACCCCGTGAAAATTAGAGAAATCTAGCTCTGATTTGACACAACTTTGAGATTTTTTTTGGGTAGTATTTATGGTTATACAAAAAAAAATTGAAATAAATATATGCCTCCAACAAACAGTGAGTACATTGAATCTGTATTGAAAATATTACACTGGCCTAGATTCTTACCAAGACAGGTTTTCACACTATCCTGAGAGGAACGTCTAGACTCTAGAATGTGCGACTACTCCCTTGTCTGGACTCTGGTGTGATACTATGAAATTTGGGTAATTTTGCATTTGTCGCTTTTTGTCCTTTCATTGTTTTGAATGAGAAAAGTTAAATGGCCTTTACTGGTCATCAAAATTTGTTGACCAGATTTTTTATCTATGAAACATGGACACAGACATGAGCACGGGTACAGGTATGATACATTGATTCAAGCAATTTTTTAAAAAATTATAACATGAAACGATCAGTACAAC
Source organism: Quercus lobata (assembly GCF_001633185.2). Taxonomy (NCBI): domain Eukaryota; kingdom Viridiplantae; phylum Streptophyta; class Magnoliopsida; order Fagales; family Fagaceae; genus Quercus; species Quercus lobata. Next base: position 38,418,725 of record NC_044915.1, read on the forward strand.
ATCAATATGATATGGCTTTAGATATATAGCACTCTAAATGAAGTGTTCGTGGTTACCAGCTATTTATCAAATTTTCGTTTATTGCAAACGCATATCTCTATCTGTTTAGTTCATTTGCGCATATGTATGGATATTATCACAATATCTCCACCCCGCAAAAAGTAAGTACTTATGCTTTGGTTGTTGGATTTGACAATAAATTTTATTGTAGAATGAATGATTACTAGATGAGAAGAAAGATCCTTCAATGGAGCTTCATTTCTGAGATTGCTAATGTTTCTGAAATCCACAGCTGAGCATTTTATTATGTTCAGTGTTGATCAATCCATTTCAAGAGTTTGAATTGTTTCAAATTGGGCCGATGGACTCAAAAATCTTGGCTTCGTAAAGCTGCTTTGAGAATATTTTTGCAAGGGGCTATGAAAATGGGTTATCTTGGAAAGAACTGTGGAGCATAATGGGCCGGTCAAATTGCACAAATTAGCAAATATAAGTTATTTCTTTGCACCAACTCGAGTCCATGGCGTTTTAGTTCCTTTTGGGTGTACCAGAAGTAACAGAAAAGGCCCACAAGTGACTATGATTGGGCCTTATATTCCAATTATTGGGTTTTGGGTTGAGGCCTTTTCTAAATAGGCCCAATGTTCCTAACCCCCTTGCAGAATTGAGGATTTGACATCATCACATCATGATTCCCATCAATGGAAATTGAATTATTTTGAAGGAAAAAAAGAGTAATAATTGGAAGAGAGAGAGGTTATTTTTTCAACAAAATCACTCGTTGTATCACTTTGAAATAACATTTCTATCTAATTATTTAAAAATTAAAATTGACATATTAATAAGATTCTAATCGACCCATTATTTATTTTTATTTTTTTGCTTGGTAAGTGTGGGGGATAAAACCCCCAAGCAAAAGGTTACATAGGAACTCGGGTGCCACTTGGCTACAAAGCCATAATTTGTCTTTTCATATCTTATTCAAGATAATTAAACTAAATATCAAAATGAATCTTATCAAAAAAAAAAAAAAATCAAAATGAAATTAGATCAATTTCTCTGACATCAAACATCCAAATGAATAGTTTTAACATCAATTCTTGTGTTTATCACAATATCAATGAAAGACATGGAATTTGAACAAACATATTGAACTTTGGCAACAAAATCTGGCTAAATAGAGCGTTTGAGTGTGACATGTTTAAAATATAAAAATCTTAACCAAAACTAAGACTTGGACTCGTTTTCCCAGATGATCTTTCAACTTATCCAGTTGAAATGACTCTTTAAAATTCATAAGTTATAATAGATAACATACCAGTAGCAACAAATCTGTTTTTTTGGTAACAAGAGCAACAAATTTGTTGTAGGCAGAACATCTTTGATTTCTTGCTGCTCTAGTGGCACGATTCACAACATTTTCACAATAATTTTATAACAAATTTTAGGTGACAAATTATTATTGGTTTTAATCTGGGTTCACCTCTGAAATTATTTTTTTATCTATTGGTAACAATTTGTCAGAATTTGTTGTAAAATTATAACGAAAATCTTACGGAAATAGCATTTTTCTTCTGCACGCAGCTTAGGTGATCTGACTCACACATATGCTATACTCGTGCATCCATGGACAACTTTCACTGTGTAATGTTGGTCCCCTAGTTGAAGAAAAATCTCTCCATCTATGTGGATTATGGAGTAGGTCTGTTAGGTAGGTAATGAGATGGGGTCACCCGGTTGGGTAGGGTTAACCCACATGATGAGACCCACTTTAATCTATGGGTCTCATCATTGTCTTCCCTCATTTATTTTTTGATTTATATTCACAGCCTAGCTTCTCCTTCCCTTCCATTCCATCACATCCATTGTCTTCACTGTATATGAGTTTATACAATGACATGATTACATGCTACTGACTATCTTTTATTTCCAATTCTTTAACAATTCTGCCATTGATACTGAATTTTTCTGAAATATTCATCTATCTTCTCACCAACTCATCTCATTGAGATCAGTTCTTTAATAAAGAGTATATGCTTAAGCAGTTTAAGCTCCGCATAAGTGAGATCAGTAGATGACTATATTAGTATATTACTATGCATGCCTAGATGATTAGGTTGAATTGTAAATAACATTGGTTGAGTCTTTGGTTCATATTCTATATTAAGTAAATTAGAGTCTTTGGTTCAGTTTCTCATTATCTACGACTCAGTAGTATTTAAAACTGTTATGTCTCTTTTTCTGTCTATATCTAAAGGTGAATTTAAAATTTATATCTTTTTAGTTAATATTCTGCTAAACTATTATTTTTGAGTATATATCATTAGATCTTTCAATTGATTTTAGTCTTTTATCAATTTTTTCCTTTAAATAATCATTTTTCTTAGGACTATTATTTGTCCATCCTTTGTTGACTAGTTCTACTAGAGTACTCCTTTGTCTTTGTCTTTCTATATCTCCTTTTATATCTAATTACTTATGTATGGTATTATTTTGTCTTTCAATTTTTTCTAACATCTCTTTTACCATGTCTTTTCTTATCATTCATTTTTCTTTGTCTTCTATACGTGTTGTTCTTTCCATTATTAGACCATCTTTCTTATTATTACTCTTTTGTCTTTCTATCTCATCTTTTTTTTTTTTTTTTGCATTATTTCTATACGACTACTTTCTTTCTTTACTTCTATCATTCTTGACTTCTTTTACACTATGTGACTATATTCTTTACTATCTGTCAGAGTTGTTTTTAGTGTTTTTACGTCATTTCTTTCATCAATTGTCTCTATTAGGCTATTTTTCTTACTATTTTTTATATCTGTCATATTTATAGATATGTTAGTACTTACTAAGTTATTCTTTTGTCTATTATGCCAATTATCTATCATGGTTTTTATTAAAAGTGATCTATGATGAGTTTCAAATTCTCTTTCTTTTTTTAACTCTGAATTTAAATCTTTAATTCTTTCTAGTAGGTCCAAAAAATTATCATTTTTCCTTACTTTAGTGTTTGTTATGGATCTTTCCACAGTTTCTAAAACTGTGGAAAGTACTTATGCTTTGGTTGTTGGATTTGACAATAAATTTTATTGTAGAATGAATGATTACTAGATGAGAAGAAAGATCCTTCAATGGAACTTCATTTCTGAGATTGCTAATGTTTCTGAAACCCACAGCTGAGCATTTTATTATGTTTCAGCGTTGATCAATCCATTTCAAGAGTTTCATGAATTGAATTGTTTCAAATTGGGCCGATGGACTCAAAAATCTTGGCTTCATAAAGCTGCTTTGAGAATATTTATGCAAGGGGCTATGCAAGGGGCTATGAAAATGGGTTATCTTGGAAAGAACTGTGAAGCATCATGGGCCGGTCAAGTTGCACAAATTATCAAATATAAGTTCTTCCTTTGCAACACCTCTAGTCCATGGCGTTTTAGTTCTTTTTGGGTGTACCAGTAGTAACAGAAAAGGCCCACAAGTGACTATGTTTGGGCCTTATATTCCAATTATTGGGTTTTGGGTTGAGGCCTTTTCCACATAGGCCTAATGTTCCAAACCCCCTTGCAGAATTGAGGATTTGACATCACATCATGATTCCCATCAATGGAAATTGAATTATTTTGAAGGAAAAAAAAGAGTAATAATTGGAAGAGAGAGAGGTTCTTTTTTCAACAATATCACTCGTGGTATCACTTTGAAAATAACATTTATATCTAATTATTTAAAAAAATTAAAATTGACATATTAATAAGATTCTAATCGATCCATTAGTTTTATTGGCATAAATAATTTGTCTTTTCAAATCTTATCCAAGATAATTAAACTAAATATCAAAATAAATCTTATCAAAAAAAAAAAATCAAAATGAAATTAGATCAATTTCTTCGAAATCAAACATCCAAATGAATAGTTTTAACATCAATTCTTGTGCTTATATCAATTTCTCCGAAATCAAACATCAAAATGAATAGTTTTAACATCAATTCTTGTGTTTATCAAAATATCAGTGAAAGACATGGAATTTGGACAAACATATTGAACTTTGGCAACAAAACTTAGCTAAATGGAGTGTTTGAGTGTGACATGTTTAAAATGTAAAAATCTTAACCAAATCTGAGACTTGGACTTGTTTTCCTAGTTGAACTTTCAACTTATCCGGTTGAAATGACTCTTTGAAATTCATAAGTTATAATAGATAACATACCATTAGCAACAAATATGTTTTTTTGGTAACAAGAGCAACAAATTTGTTGTAGGCAGAACATCTTTGATTTCTTAATACCCTAATGTCATAATTCATAACATTTTCACAATAATTTCATAACAAATTCTAGGTGATAAATTATTATTGGTTCTAATTTGGATTCACTCCTAAAATTACTTTTTTATCTATCAATAACAATTTATCGCTTAGAATTTATTGTAAAATTATAACGAAAATGGAGTGGAAATGGCATTTTTCTTCTGCACGCTGCTTAGGTGATTTGACACACACATATGCTAATATGCTATACTCGTGCATCCATGGACAACTTTCACTGTGTAATGTCGGTCCCTAGTTGAAGAAAAATCTCTCCATCTATGTGGATTATGGAGTAGGTCTGTTGAGTAGGTAATGAGATGGGGTCACCCGGTTGGGTAGGGTTTACCTATATGATGAGACCCACTTTAATCTATGGGTCTCATCATTGTCTTCCCTCATTTAATTTTTTGATTTTTATTCACAGCCTAGCTTCTCCTTCACTTCCATTCCATCACATCCATTGCCTTCACTGTATATGAGTTTCTACATGACATGATTACATGCTACCGACTATCTTTTATTTCCACTTCTTTAACAATTCTGCCATTAATGCTGATTTTTTTTTTTTCTGAAAAATTCATATATTTTCTCACCAAACTCATCTCATTGAGATCTACTACAAACACAAAATACATAGGTAGTTCTTTAATATAGAGTATATGCTTAAGCAGTTTTAGCTCCACATAAGTGAAATGTCAAATGAGTAGATGACTATATTACTATGCATGCCTAGATGATTAGGTTGAATTGTAAATAACATTGGTTTGTCTTTGGTTCAATTTTACCAATATTTTTTTTATTTTTTTGAGTAAAAAGCGATAGATATTATATAACCCATGATTTTGAGGGTGATGAACTAATGATATGCACTGCTGAAAACATATCACATTAATTATATTCCCTTTTTTAACGCGGAAAGAAGAAGAAGAATAGAGAAAAAAGAAGAAGAAAGAGGACAATATATCATTATATCCCATTATAGCATGTCTTGGAATGAGGATTTCTTCCAATTAAATATCAAATTACCTTTACTAGAAAGAAGACATTCCTTGACCAATTTAAAAGTTTTTCGCTAGCATGTCGTTTGTAGTTTTTGATTGATGGACCTAACAAATGAGTTTAGGTGAAAGGGGTCAAACTAAAATGAATTGCAAAACTAGTAACTCTTATCAGTTCTTTAATGATTTAGGTGAATCTAATATGACCCTTTTTTTTTTCCTAGGAAAAAAAAACATTATATGTTAGCTAACAAAAAAAAAAAAAAAACTTTGGTATGCAATGAAAAAGTCAATAAAGAATTAAAATTTTATAACTATGATTATTCTATAAATGGATTATATTACCTTCAAATTCATACGATGGCCTTAATCCTTGTCGAATTTCGGTTATTAGAGAAGAGTGAAGAGTGAAGAAAAGAGTGAAGGGAAGTATAAAAATAGAATTATATAAAGAAAAAGTCGAAATTAATTGGATAGACTAAAACATATGCAAATAGAAAGAACATGAATTTTTTTCCTTTTAAAAAAAATTGGGTCAACCCAACATGATTAGTTGTGTTAGCAAATTGAGTACAGGTTTACCTGTTTTTCATGGGTTATAATTATAAACCCTATTTATACCCATTTTTATTCTTTGGGTACAAGAAGGTTAATGAATTCGAGTCCAATTATTTATTTATTTATATAATATAATTAGATCATATTTTTATATTTTCAATGTAGATGTCCACAGTTCAAATCTCTCATCTCCCATTGTAACTATTGAATTATCAAAACTCTTGCTCTCTCTCCATAAAATCCATTGTAATTGCTTCAAAACTGATCTAACCACCACCTATCACTATTTTGTAACGGGTCTCAAACATCATCTACCAACTTCAAAATGCGATTCAATTGTTAGTGTGTTATTGTGTAAATTATAACTCAAATTTAAAAATTGTAAGCTTTCATAAACAGATGTTTTATTTTCATTTTTAAACTAACAAAACAGACTTATTTTAATTACCCATTCGTGGATTTAGGCACTGCTTTTTAGAGAATGACACATTGGACACCCAGAGATTTCTAGTGCTATATAAGTAAAAGAGCCTTGTTATATAAGCATTAAAAAAAGAAGAAAAAAAAAAGCACCGAGTTATAAACACTTTCTTTGATATTCAGCTCACTTTAATCCACTACACATACAAAAGCAAAAGGGAGTGTGAAATTGATGACATTTTCTGTAAGCAAAACGAAGTAAATGGGAAGTAAGCATGATTGCCATTTTCATTTTGCCAACAATTGAGATAACTTGGGCCCACCTCCTTTGAGGGGAAAATAGCTACTAGTACTACATTCATATAATTCAATGAATCCTCCCAATAATTCATTTTTATGATTGATAAACAAAAACAATTAATTATTACAACAATTTTTTCTAGAAAAATCCCATTTCAAAATACATTAGAAAAAAAAAAAAAAATCTCTTTGATCATATATAACATCTTTACCTACAGTAGCTAACACAATTAGATTAAATAAAAACCTAACATTACAAAATGAATAAATATCATATATTGTATCTTATGATTTGAAACCGGTTAAGTTGCCTCCACAAAATTTCAAAAGGAACAAACAAAGGGTCAATCTAATCTATCCAAAAAAGAAAAAAGAAAGATCAATCTAACTATACTAAAAGTGAGTCTGGATTAATTTTTTCAATTTTTTTTTATTTATATAAACTTTTTAATGTCTCATTTTTTCTTGACACAACTATATCCTTACTAATGTTTAATATATAAACAAATTAGTATTTAGCAAAAAGTTAATCCAAACACATATTTAAGATATTAGGTTAAGAAATAGAAAGCCGATACCCATATTAAGGTTTTATACAATTAATATCTCTCGATTTTGTGAAACCTTTGGTTGAATCAAATTACCATCTATAGTTAAAAAACAAAGGCTTGACTGGCGTTCATCTCTTTCTTCTTGTAATTTCTCTCAATATAATATTAAAAGAGAATATATATTCATTTTATTGTGTGATTATTTATCTTAAACTAATATATTCATGGTTATTAATTTAATTATCTAATTATTGATTAAAATGTAATTTAGTCCCTTGATTATTAATTGTAAAATTTAGTGTATCAACTTTCAAAAATCAAGTCAATCTTCTCCTTAAATCTCTAGTTTAAAATATTAATGGAACTAGTTGATATGATTGTCGATATCCGCAATCGATTTATACGCAAATTTTTAGTTTGAGTCCTACGAATTGCATTTGTTATCTAGAAATTCAAAAAATCATAAGAATCAAACCAACTATATGTTGGATGCACCGATTTCATGATTTGAGAGCAAAATTGTAAATTTACACTCATTGACCAAATTTTTACAAAGTCTGACTACTGGTTAAACAAACTCAAAAATTCACCCGATTGTAAAAATCCATTTTTTTTACACCAAAATATGTCTTTCATAACACTTTAAAGCTTGAGTAAATTGCTTTTCCATATCTTTGAAAATACTTTTTCCAAACATCCACAAAATATCTCCTTGAAGTTTGAGATATCAGTGTAATTTACTCTATATATTGTAGGTAATAAAGTTGGTAATTTTAGTTGTTTTCAAGGAACGCCGGTGAGAAGTCACCATTGTTATCCATTATAACATTGCCCACACAAATGTACGTACGTTGTGAATGGATCAATGCGTACGGCCCAATCAACCCATTAACGACAATAATGGATCAATGCGTACGGCCCATTCAACCCATTAACGACAATAATGTGAATAAAATTTCCTATCACTGTCAGGAATAGCGTGGCGTTGTAATTGTAGAATTGGAAAACAAATTAGAAGAAAGATCTTCTTCCTTATATTATTAATGTACTTTTTTTAAAGAAACATTCTTTATTATTACATGGATGCTTTGTTTTAATTTCATATTAGAGGGCTATAGTTTTTTTTTTTTTTTCTTTTTTTTTGGAATAAAAAATTAATGTTTTATTATTATTTGAATAAATTGTAAATTACACTTCCAAAGTTCGAAGGTGTTCAAATTTTGCATTCTGAAGTTTCAAAATTTAGATTTTACTCTCTGAAATTTGGGAGTGTTTGGATTTTACATCATAATATTTTAGAATTTAAATTTTACCTTCTAAATTTTGAAAGTTTTTGAATTTTACACTCTGAAATTGGGGTGTAAATAATCTAAATTCTGAAATTTCAGAGTATAAAATTCAAACACTTTCAAAATTTAGGAGAGAAAATTAAAATTCTAAAATTTTAAGGTATAAAATTCAAACACCTTTAAATTTTATGAGTATAATTTACAAATTGCAATCTACCATTATTATTTTTAAACATTAAAAAAAATCTTAAAAAATTTCAAAAAGTTTGGGGCCCAAGCTTCAAGATAATACCACCATGACCATGCCATATACATAAACAGTTAACACGAATATTATAATACAAGTTTGTAATTCCACAACTTGTCCAAGGGCATACATTAGAACTCAGCATCAAAATCATTGAGAAACCTTAATAGATTAGAGGTCCCTTGAGTTGAGCTTGAAGCCTCACAACATTTCTCTTCCTGTGCCAACTACAACCAGCTAGTCTCCTAAAACTCATGGCCGCCACCACTACCTCTACAAGCTGTTCTACCTGCTTCAATTTTCAATCCAAAACGGTTGAGCCAAGGCCCCTGACCTCGCCGTCGTCGAGCCACGGCTCACCCGGGTGTGGCAAGCTTGATGGGGTGGCTATGTGGTTCATCAATGGTGTCACCACCGCCTTTTTCGCATCTTTGGAACGATGTTCTTGCATCCGTATTGCCACAACTGAGGATGATGGTGATGAAGGCAATGACTTGCCATTGATTTTCAATGATGGAAATTTTAGGCACGATGGTGGAAGTGGCACAACTAGCAAGAGGAGGACAGGGAAAGGCAAGAAGGGAGGAGCACTTATTGAGTACTAAAAGAATTTTTATGATAAAAGTGAAAAAAATCAAGGTTCTTTTTTTTTTTTTTTTTCTTTTGGGGGTAAGTAATTTCTGAGGAAGTTCTTGGAGTTGTGGAGTTTGTTTCATATAATATGGTTTTGGAAGGAAAAACATGAAGAAAAGGAGTTATGTTTATTGCTTTTGAACCTGTGATGAATATGATCCAATCAATAACTGCATTTAAATTATCATCTATGTTTTATAAATCTCTATACTATGTTCATTGGTGAATATTTCTTTTTCCTTAGTTTTATAAATTTTAAAGCTTTTGAAAATAATTGCATGTTACCATTGAGTTCTTCTATAAAAAAACAAAGTTGGTGTTTATATCTGAGTCATCTCACTACTCTGATCATATTAAATTTCATTATTGATCCAGATGTTTTTTCTTGCTAACATCGCCCAGCTCCATATACCAACATACAGATATTGCCCAATTCTAAATTGTCACTGAAAAAAAAAAAAAAAAATCAGATCTTGTCCAATCATAGCATGAGTTATTGAATCAATTGTGGTCTATCAATTTTCTTTTTCATATTTTGAGCAATTGACTAAACAGCGACAAAATTTTAGCATATCGCACGCTCTGAAGAGATGATTTACTATGCAAATAAGTGAAGGAGAAACAGAGAATTTTTTTTTGGGGCAAGTATCAGCCATTCACGGACTCACCTATACCGTTGAAAATTATCACCTCAAGTCTTTGTGATAGATTTCTCAATGGGATATATTTCTAACAAAATACTTTGAATGCGATGTAATAAATTTTCTTTTTTGTGTGATTGATTAGACACCAATCCGGCAGGTCTGGAATTAAGAACTCATTGTCCAATTCTTTTTTCTTTTTCTTTTTTTCCTTTTTTTTTGGGTCTAAACCCCTATTGTTCAGGTCTAAACCCCCATTGTTCAACGTGCTCTTGTAAATAAAGAAAGTGTCATTTGAATTAGGACTCGCTTTTAAGTGGATTTTGAAATTTAGAGAATAATATTTTTGTGTTGTGTGTGTGTATATATATATATATATATATATATATATATTAGCTATGCCCTTGAAAATTAGCTCTTTGTCTTTGCGACAAATATCTCAATGGATAGATTCTAACAACAGAAGTAAATAGGGTTGTTAAGGTATGAACATATGACTATTTAATGTTATAGCAATGATATTTCTATTTTCTTGCTGCAATTATTCATTTGGGACCTTTGGATGCTCAATTGAGTGAATTAGGAGTTGACAATTCACAGTTTGCTGTAACATTTTCCATCAAAGCTTTGGAACATTATTAGCACATATTAAACTGTTCAATTTCGCTATATTTTATAAGACAATTTGTAGCAAAAGTAAACCCCCACTCTACTAAAGGCACTTTAGTTATGCATGAAAGCTTTTTCTCCGTGATTTTGAATGATGTTGTCATTTAGGTCATCATGATGTTGTTTCCCTTGCCATTTGCCAAAGTTTCTTTTACTTTTGTTTACCTTTTTTCGTAACCATCTACAGCGGGCGAATCCAAAGCTAGATATGCCTTTTTTTTTTTTTTTTTTTATAAATTAAAAAAAAATTCCTCTACCTTCTAATGGCTATTTGCCCGTCAGAGAAGGTGAATATAGTATAGAATCTGCTCAGCCTTTTAATTGTGCTATTGAGCACTAGATATGTATATATTAGTGCCAGTTGTTGGCATTATTCATGTTGTTTTATTCAAATTCCTTGAAACTTTTGATTTATTGGATTCAAAAACTCTATAATATATGTATTAGGTTCACATATTGGTGGTCTGAAACCTGCCCTTTATACCGAAAAGCTAGTTGGTACATCAATACCAACATTCTCTCTTATATACCACACACGGCAAACAAATCAAAATTTTCGTTTGATTTATGATAAACGGTTAAACACTACATCAATGCTGCACTAGGTCCCCAAAAAAAAAAAAAAAAAAAAAAAAATTCCAAAGATATCATATTAAATCACCCAAATACATTTTGGTTGTATGTGTCTAATGTTAGTTGTTTATAACCCTAGTTTACAACTGCAAAGGTTAGGCCAGTTGTTGGCACTACAAAAGGGCCTAACCTTTGTAGTTGTACTCTGGTTATGTAATATATTTTAAACTCGGTTTAAAACACTAATATTACTATTTTTGTGTATGTTCTAGTAAGTATTACTGTTTACTAAAAAATATGGTAAATTATTTTGTCGTTGAATAAGAGATTTAGGGTTCAAATTTTATCTACACCAAAACCAACTAGTGTCTTGGTCTAATGATAAAGAGCAATCATCATTGAGTGAACATTATAGATTGAAATTCAATTGTATTTATAAAAAGAGTAAGACTTAGGTATAGTACTTAGGTTCCCATTTGAAGATTTTGTCATGTGGATTTTTTCTTATGGGATGAAATTGTATTTTTTTAGTTAAGTAACTACATGGTTGAATTTTAAGAGAAGAACCTAAAAAACAGCACCTAAGGTAGGAATGGCAACGGGTCAGGTTCGGGCCAGGTTTTTTGATACTCAAACCCTACCTGTGGGCCTTATCCGTTACCCAAACTCGGCCTGTTTAATAAATGGGTTTTTTTTGCGAGGCCCAAACCAGCCCCGTTGGGGCCCACAGGCCTTGTCCAGCCACTTTTGCTGCCTATTTAGAAGCTCTAATCTGTGGCCCAATCCAATTCAATCTTAAAAAAAAAAAAAAAATTACAACCACAAAAATCACAACCACAGAAACTGTTTTGATCACAAACATAAAAAAAAAAAAAAATCAAATCACACCCATAAAAAAAAAAAAAGAAGAAATAAAAATCACAAACAGAAACTATTTTCAATCTTCAATATGACATTGTTTTGTTTCAGATACAATTTATAATTTAAAAAAAGAAAAGAAAAAAAGAGGATAAAACAATGGATATAGATGATTTCAAGAACGGTTCTAGAGACTACAGGTGTGGATGTGTGGACGTTTATAGAGATAGCAATTTCGGCGGCGTCTATGGATTATGATAGCGAGTTAAAGCAACGAAGAGATGGGATCGTTGAGAGGCTCTATGTTACGACGGCACCGTTTCAGTCTCGCTATTAGATTTGCGATGAAGATGATGGTGATAATAGTAATGCCGGTAATGAAGCGAAGACGACGATGGCGATGAGAGATGACGATGGCAGCAAGGATTTGGATTTGTATTGTGGTTTGTTCGAAGATCAGCAAAAGTGGGTGGTTGGTGGCAGTGTGTGGGAGCCTCTGAGAGAGAGAGAGAGAGAGAGAGAGAGAGAGAGAGAGAGAGAGAGAGAGGGTTAGGGTTTAGGAAATGAAATCTGATAGGAGAAAGAGTATTTATATCTAGGTTTTTTTTTTTTTAAATTTTTTTTAATATTATATATGTATACGGGTCGAGTATGCATAAAACCCAGACTTGACCTCCCGGACTCGTTTCGGGTTTTTTTTTTTAAAAAAAAAAAAATTCCATATCTGACCCTTTTATTTATCGGACCGGGTAAAATCCGGCCCATTAGGGTTGGGCCGGGTGGGGTACCTGGGGGTTGGGATTTTATTGTCATCCCTAATCTAAGGTACTATATCTAAGTTTTGTCTTTAAAAAAAAGAAAAAGAAAAAGAAAAAAAAGAAGGTATTTGAGGGAGGACCATAGGTCATGGCCTAAATGGCCATTCCATATTTTAAGGGAGCTTCTTTTATTGGACCAACTGAATTCTTATAGATACCAATTACTACGTAATTTTTTGTTAGAATATTCAAGCTTTAAACACTTAATTATTATTTATATAAGCTTATAGAATTTTAAAATTGAGGAAGATGGTCCCGGATTTGCTATAATGTGTGTCTGTTTTTGGTATCATTATGGTCGTGGGATGGGGAGTGAAAACTAAAAGCATGCCAAGTATCAATTGGCTTTTTTTTATATACATTATCTAAACAGAGGCTATAATGATGTTTGATGTAAGATAGTTTATGTTTTTTATTTTAATGCCCAAAAAATATAATAACCCAAAAATAAATCCCACACACTTGATTACTAAAACGTTTTATGGTTCGAATAGCTGGGATTTTGCACAATGACTTCATAATATATAAAATCTTCGTTTTAATTAGTCGTAGTAGGTATTAAAACAATACTTTTCAATACATAGAGATTATTAAAACAATGCACTCTAAATGATAAATAGGTATTTATTTTTCGCAAAACTAAAACTCATTTATTTATAGATAATTCTAAGCATCATGTTTATTATGGTTTTGAAAAAATTTTATTTAAAAATTATTTCAAGAATATCACATTGTACTCGTGAATTATTCACTTATTATTCAAAAAATTCAAAGAAAATCATGATGTAAGGACTCGATTTGTAACAACCCCAAAGTGGTGGATTGGGTTCGAACGTTAAAGGCCCAAACAATAAATTTGTAGAGTGTGGGCTAAAAGGCTAGGCCTTGGTTACTGGGTAGTTGTTAGTCATGGTGTTCATGATGATCACACAGAGGAGAACTGAGTTTGTCCAAGAAGACTTTCTCTCTGGCACGGTCTGAGCGGCTCCGGTCATCGGACCTCGTCCGATGAGCTTAATGTTCTTATTATTCCTTTTACTTTCGGTTCCAATGGTTCAAGAGTTCCTCCAATGGTTCCAGCCTCTTCTTTTTTTGGCGTATGAATTCTTACATTATATAGTCCCTCTCAGTTGATCCTGACCTTTCATCTGTTGATCAGACAGGTAACTACTTGAGTGCCTGTCCCATCAGCCGCCTTCCCCCATTTTCTGTTAGTTGCAATAACCGAAACCACACTGTTCATGGGTCTTTTCCCATCAATGTGGCTAGGACGTTTGTTGGCGCATTTAATGCGGAGTCTTTTCCTTGAACCACTCCAACACTGTACCCCCATGCGAGTCCTATTATACTCGCCTTTTCTTCTGGGAGCGCTTTGGGGGCTGCCTTTGATGATATGTCGTTCTTCCCTTCTAGGCCTTGGGATGCCGAGGACAAGGTCATCCTCGGCTACATCTCTAGGCCATTTGGAATTTCACTGCATGTCCTCGGCAACGACTCTTCTTGGCGCGGGCCTTGGGCCCTAATGGAAAGTGGGCCGGGATCACAAATTCTCTGGCCCCACACATGATATACAATAACAATTACTATGGAAATTAATAGTCTATGATTTATGTTATAGGGTAAGGTTTAACTCTAGTGCTCCAATGTTCTAGAGTCAATATAATAATATGAAAACATGTGAAAAATTGGACACGTGTTCATATTGTGTCTACTCCAGTGCTCTAAAGCACTGGAGCTAAGTCATGTTTTTAACTAGTCATATATAACATATTAATGAGCAAAGCAGATATTAATATAAAATAAAATAAAAAGTTAGAATCCATATATTACAATTAAATATGTAGCATTAATTATAAGATACGAGCAACCAATTCTAAAATCCGAGTCCAAATCTTCTGTCTAACTCTCTTTACTCCACTATATACTCCATAAATAAAAACATGTCACATGTCCATTTAATTTATTAAATGCTAAATTTATGCCTTCTATTATTTCAATTTCCTAAAATAAATAAATAAATAACTCATCATATTTAGGTTTTTTTATTTTATTTTATTTTATTTTATTTTTTTTATATATAAGATAGAATTCTACTTTATCCTAATCTAAGTGTATATGTGTGTGAAGCTCTCTCCTGGAGACTTGAACCCCGGCCCTTGCCCCCCACACCCCATAAGTACTTATACTTGTGGAGTGACCATCATATTTAGGTAATAAATTAGATGGACATGTGACATGTTTTTATTTGTGCAGTATATAGTAGAGTAGGAAGAGTATGATAGAAGATCTGGACTCCTAAAATCCATTGGTTTTTTTTTTTTTTTGGTATGAAACTTGACAGCTAAAATAAATGTTTGGTAATTAAAAGAAAAAAAAGTATTGAGTATTGACATTATTAAAACTAGCTCGCTCCTTAACAATGCCCCCAAGAAAAGAAAACTTAAACTCTGAACGTAACACACGATTGAGATGATCAAATGATACATTATTTAGTTTTTCAATTATCCATTTGAGAATTCAAAAGACTCACAGACGTAAGCAACAGAAAGCAACAATCAGCTTCAATATCAATTAATCTAGTAATTAGCAACTACTATACATTGTAGTAGGGGTTTAAGTCCACAAAATTTGCTTCTTCAATGACCAGGTTCTATTAAATTTAATATAAGTTTCCAAAAATATCAACTAGAAAAATAAATGTCAATTGTTCATGCACATAGATATACTTACATTGATCAACTCCTCTTGAACCACTTGCAGTTCATCATTAATACCACACAGCTTAATAGTAAGACTTTGAATTGTTGCTTCCATCTGCTCCAAATCTTCTCATTTTTGGTTTAAAGACCATTGCATCAGCCATAACTCAAAAAAAAAACCATTAATGTCTAAACTCGAAGGATTTTCAGGTTAAGAAATATATGTACTCAAAAACAAACGTAGAAACATATAACATTTTAGAAATGTTTACATCCATCAATATCTTGCAAACCTCCTACAATTCATCATTACTTCTTGGCAATAAGATTTTGATTAGGAGATTCCATTTTAGCCATAGCTAGTTCAGTTTCTTGCATCTTTTCCTTGACCTGCATAATCTTATTGCCAAGGAGTAATTATGAATTGCAGGAGGTTTGTAAGAAATTGATGGATGTAAGTATTTATAAAATGTTAAATGATTCTACGTTTGTTTTTGAGTACATATATGCCTCAACCTGAAAATCCTCCGAGTTTAGACATTAATGTTTTTTTGGAGTTATGGCTGATGAAATGGTCTTTAAACCAGAAAGAAGAAGATTTGGAGCAGATGAAAGCAACAATTCAAAGTCTTACTGTTAAGCTGCATGCTATAAATGATAAATTGCAAGTGGTTCAAGTGGAGCTGATCAATGTAAGTATATCTATGTGCATGAACAATTGACATTTATTTTTCTAGTTGATATTTTTGGGAACTTATATTAAATTTAACAGAACCTAGTCATTGAAGAAGCAAATTTTGTGGACTTAAGCCCCTACTACAAAGTATAGTAGTTGCTAATTACCAGTTTAGTTGCTTTTGAAGTTGATTGTTGATGACTAACACACCCTTTTATCCTCTGCAAACCTCAATGCAGATTTAAAAAACCTCTCCGTTTGATCCACTCCCATGCCCAACCTTTGTTTGGCATTGTCAAGGTTCTTTTCTAGCTCTATAATCCTAGTATGGAGATTCGTCTCTTCCCTCTGCCATAAATAGCCAATCAAAGTTTCTTGTATGAGATTTATGGAATAGATATACATATTATATGCCATCATAATTTTAATGACTAAGTTAAGTCCGAGAGAAGATATCAAAAGAATGAATACTACACCACTTGATCCTCTAACAAAGCACTGACAGACTCCTCCATGAATGTAGCTGCAGTTAAAAGAAATCTCAAGGTCAATGAATTGCAGAACTTTTTTCAAATGATGGAAATGCCAAAAAATAAAGGGATCATTCCGGTTTCTCAGAAAAATCTCAGAAGGAAATAATAAATTAGAATTTGAATCAACATTTCAAAAATTTTAGCTTGACAACGTTTTTCAAATGTTGAAATGCCAAAAATATAAGTAAAACAAAAGGTTGTTGGATAAAGAGCTCATTCTTGTTTCTCAAAAAGTATACAGTAGGAAATAATAAATTAGAATTTGAATCAATATTTCAAAATTTTTGGCTTGACAAAGGTATAAGTATAAAGTTTACAAACTGTTAGCTCTATTGGGCCCCAAATTTGTTGTAAACCCAAAGGTTATGTAAGCTTGTACTTGCAAGACAAGTAACCTAATCCTAGTAGGATAAGAAATTTAGATTACGGTTAGGCAAAGTTTTTCTATGATATAGGTATTTTTTAGATTCTATAATACAATTTTATGATGTGAAATATCAAATTTTTTATTACTAATCTTAATGCAACCATATAGCTTAGTTGAGTTTATCATTGTATGGCCAAAAGGAAAAAGGAAAAACTAATGAGACAACAATTATATCCTTTTTGAACACTCTTTGTTATGGTAAGTTCTCAAGAAATGAGCACAACCAAGCATAATGAAATTTCTGGCATAAAAGGAATATTGAAGATCATAAAGCACTGACAATTTGAGCAAACAAAGAGTCAAGAAAGAACGAGAAATGGCAAGGCTTACCTTAAAAAGGCAGTCTATGATGAGGCGCAGCTGCTTCCTCAAGTAAAGCAAACGCAGACCTGAACAGGATTTATAAAGATGAACTAGATTTGGCTCTTCTTGGTCGTTTCATATGGAAAGAGAGAGAGAGAGAGGAAGTTGAAGAGGTAACACGTTTTTGTTTGTCTTTTCAGATTCTCAAGAAAGATTGTTTTATCATAGAGTATCTAGGAATAACACTCTTTTTTTTTTTTCTTTTTTCTTTTTTTAAATTTTATGAAAGTCTCAACTTTGGCACAATTTTGTGCCACAACTTGCTACATGGCAAGTTGTGATTGATAAGATTATGTCAGTGACTCATGTGGGGACACATTCTTACCAATCACAACTCGCCATGTGGCGAGTTGTGGCACAAAGTTGTGTTCCTAGTATAATTCTATTGCAAGTGAGCATTGGTTTTGGTGGGTCCGAATTTAACCATTTAAAACATTCACATCATTACTATAAAAAAAAAAAAAACATTCACATCATTCCCCATCAGTGTTTTATTTTTAAACCTTAAATTTTTCCCAACCACCAAAGTAATTCACAAGATAGAGAAGTGTGGAGTTGAGCTGAAGAAGTGGAGTTTGAAACACTTTGGTAACGTCAGGAAGGAGATAGAGTCCAAGAAAAAACAATTGGTCCAAGCCGAAAAAGAAGCTTTGAGAACTGGGGATAACAAGCGGGTCAGAGAGTTGTTGAATGCCCTTAATGATTTAAATGAAAAGGAGGCTAGAATGTCGTTACAACGGTCAAAGGTGCTGTGGGCAAAAATGGGTGACAAAAACTCTTAGGTATTTTCACTTAAGAGCTACTCAGAGGTTTAGAAAAAATTCTATCACAATTCTTCGTAAAGCAGATGGCCTTTGGTGTAATGGGTAGGATGAAGTCTCTGCCACTATAGTGGACTATTACCAAGATTTATTGAAGACCACCAATCCAACAAATTTTGAAGACATCACAAGGTTTATTAGTTCCACCATCAGCGAGGAAATGAATGCCCAGTTGGTTGCTGCCTTTAATGCTTGGGAAGTCCAGGAAGCTATCAAGCAAATGGCCCCATTCAAAGCCCCAGGGCCAGATGGTATGCCTCCTCTTTTTTACCAGACTTATTGGGATTTGGTTGGTGATGAGGTAACTTCTTCGGTCCTTCACTTCCTCAATTCTGTCTCTTTGCCTGCTAACCTTAATCATACTTTTGTTACACTCATTCCTAAGGTTAAAAATCCGGAGTATGTTTCAGAATTCCGGCCTATTAGCCTTTGTAATGTGTTGTACAAAATTTTTTCAAAGGTTTTAGCAAATAGGCTTAAAAGGATTTTACCAAGTATTATTACTGAACATCAAAGTGCTTTTACTAAAAGTCGCCTAATATCAATAATATTTTGGTAGCTTTTGAATCCCTACACAACATGCAGAGGCACACAGGAAAAGATGATTTAAATGACTATTAAACTTGATATGAGTAAGGCCTAAGATAGAGTGGAGTGGCCATATCTGGAGCCAGTTATGACGAAGATGGGTTTTGATGATCGATGGGTGAGATTGATGATGATTTGTGTTACAACAGTATCTTACTCCATTTTAATCAACGGAGAATCAAAAGGGATGATAACACCATCTCGTGGTATTAGACAAGGAGATCTTTTATCTCCTTTCCTCATCTTGTTATGCACTGAAGAGCTTCATGGCCTTATCTCACAAGCAGCTAGTCGGGGTGATATTAAGGGTTATGCTCTTTGTAGAAATAGCCCAAGACTAACACATCTTCTTTTTGCAGATGATAGTCTCTTATTTTGCAGGGCCATTGAACAGGAATGTCAGAAAATTCTTGATATCCTAGAAGTCTATGGCGGCTGTTCCGGACAACATATTAATAGAAGCAAAACCACCATCTTCTTTAGTAAGAGTACTTCTGAGGCGAAAAGGGAACACATTAAGCAGGCTTTGGGGGTGCCAGAAATTAAGCAATACGAGAAGTATTTGGGCCTGCCATCTTTCGTGGGGAGGAGGAAAAAAGCAAGCTTTAATTTCATAAAGGAAAAAGTGTGGAGGAACATGCAAGGGTGGGAGGAAAAATTATTATCACAAGTAGGACGAGAGATTTTAATTAAAGCGGTGGTTTAAGCAATCCCCACCTACACGATGAGTTGCTTCAAACTACCCTTGGGCTTGTGCAATGATATTGAAAGCCTCATTCGAAAATTTTGGTGGGGACAATGAGGAGAGAGACGCAAGATTCATTGGGTGAAGTGGGACTCTCTTTGTAAATCAAAGGCTAATGGAGGTATAGGTTTTAAAGACTTGGCTCTCTGTAATGATGCACTTTTGGCCAAGCAAGCCTGGTGTCTTTTACAAAACAAGTAGTCCCTCTTTCACAAAGTATTCAAGAGTAGGTTTTTCCCTACATGTTCATTCATGGATGCCTTGGAGTGTTCTAGTGGATCGTATGCATGGCGTAGTATACTCCTGTTGACACCTTATTTTGTAACTCGCATTTAACCTTACATGGAGGGTAAAAGAGTAATTTCACATTGGAAATATGCATCTTTATTCTGGTCACTAGATCCTTAATCTCATTTCACTAAAATGATCTTGATGTTGTAATGATTAAATCGACTGGTCATAAGCTCTAATTGGACCATCAGATTGAAAGTTATCATTAAATCAAGTTCTAATGGCCAAGATGAATTATCACAAATTGAGTCCGATTATATGTGATTATGAATAATTAATTTCAATTGGTAATAAGTATAATCAATTTGAAAACGATGATGTGTCATAATTTGATTGGTTAGGATTACATTTTATGGTAGAGTTGCATACACCTAATTAACTAGATAGTTAAACATTAATTATTCAATGAGTAATTTGTGCAATTATCTTTTAATTAGGGTAAATTTGGAACCAATTAAGTCTGAAATGGGAGTGATTGGAGCCATTTAATGTTAATTGGGAGCTAATTTGGGACCTATTAATATTAATTGTGCTGAAATCATTTTCTAACAAATGACCTTTGCTCATCATTTCATCGATATTTCTCAGTATATTTTGAATCTGTGAATGAGGTTAATTTTCCCAGAAACTAGATATCCGGGGCTTCAATTTAAGCATAAGAACAAGACAATTCCGATTAGAATTTAGTCAGATATGGTTATTCGAAATTTGCTCTACATCATGTTATAATAGCTACGGGAAAATTGAATTTTGGTTTGCTCCTCACTCTCACCAATTTTTCCATTTAATGCACCAAATTTCCCCTAAGGCTAACATAAGATCTAGGTTCATGATTCTTTGTCAATCCTCATTAAGTGACCTTCCATTCATATTTCCTCCACCACTACTATATAAACCCCCCCTTCTTCATTCTAAGGACACAAAAAAACCCCTCTCTTCCCCTTTCTTGAGTTCTAGTGAAATTGAGTAGTCTTGTCATATCTTGGTCTTTCTAAGACTCAAGGTATTGAGTGAGACTCACTCTTCTTCTCCTAACTCTTCTTTTCCTCTACCCTTAGGACCTCTACCATGAGTCTTCTCCTCCACTATATAGATCTTGCATGAAGGTATAATCCCTTTCTTTAATTTGTTTTTTGTGTTGTCATGATAAGAATTTAGGATTAAAGCATGATAGTAACTATTTAAATTCTTTTGAATATATTTGAATGTTCTTATATGTTCTTCATATATTCTTGGTTGTTTATCAAATATTCATGCATAACACTAGTTTCGATCTTAAATCCACATCAAAAATATGAAAAACATGCTTATATAATAATTCTTTCAAATCCTTGAATCTAGGATATCACCATTCACACACATTCACTAGAGTTTATTTTTCAATCCAAATACCATGCTTAATAGATTGAATTAGGGTTTATCACATGCATACATTAAATTCAACATGCAAATTGATTGATAACATATTTGGTGATGTGATATGAATGTTGGCCACCATAATCTAGAAGACTGGTTTCACCGAGCAAGGTGAGTGCCTAACACCTTCCCACCTTGTAACATAACCTCCGAGTTTAGATCAATGGTTAGTAGATCAAATGATTATCCATATAATTTTCGATTTTTAGATTGTAACTAGGAAACAAAGTAATGTATTTTATCTTAGATTGTATCTAGGACCAAAGCAATGTAATTTTCCTATGATCAATGTAAATTCAATTACAAATTAATAAAATGAGGAATTTTTCAATTTTGGTTTTCTTATTTATTCCAATAATTAAATAAGTGGCGACTCCATTGTAAAACCCTTAATCTAAAGGGGAAAATATAACTAGTCGAACCTCCATTTTGAGAGACAATAACATGACTCCATCCATTCATGTGGGTTTGGCCCAACATCCTATAAAACGGGCCGGAGGTACGGTCTCTCACAATTCCAAGGCAGGGAGGTCCTCAAACAAGGTGTACGTTGGAGAGTAGGGTGGGGTGATTCAGTTAAAATCTGGGATACCCTATGGTTTAGCTTCCTTCACTAAACCATCCAAGAATTTTGTCACCTGTTCTTGAAGGCATGCAAGAAGCTATTGTGGACACACTTATTGACTAACAATCTAGAACATGGGATATAGATATTCTTAAAGGCTTTTTTCCCCAGTTGGAAGTAGACCTTATTCTCAAGATTCCACTTAGCTCCAACTATGTTGAGGATAAGCTTGTTTGGCCTTATACAGCAAATGGAGTCTATTCGGTTAAATTCGGATATAACTTCCTAGCTAAAGAAAAATCATCACCTTCGCTGGCTGTCTCTCTTTAAGATGATGGTAGAAGTATATGGAAAAAGTTATGGAGCCTTTCGGTGTTGAATAAGATTAAAAACTTCCTGTGGAGAGCAAGTAGAGAAACGATTCCCGTAAAGAAGAACCTGGTTGCTCGTAAGGTACTTTCCGAGGATATTTGCGATCATTGTCACGTGATCACTGAAGATGTTCATCATGCACTGTGGGATTGTCATGAACTATCGGCTTTGTGGGAGGCTGACTCATTGTGGCTGTTTCGAAGAACAAAGAAATTTTCGAATTTCTTTGAGTTGGTGAGCCACGTTTTGGAGGAGAAGATAAACCCGAATCTCTTTGCTACTCTGGTGTGGACTATTTGGTCCCGTCGTAACACACTTTGGACCAGCACCAAGCCTTTCCCACTCTCTCAAGTGGCCCCTTCAGCCTTACAAACCCTTTAGACATTTACCCAGGCCCTACCGATCCCAAGAATGTAGTCAAGTGCCTTGCCAAAACAGCAGGTTAGATGGACCCCTCCATCGTCAACGAGCTTAAAGATCAACTTCGATGGTGCCGTATTCCGTGAGACAGACGAAGTGGGGCTGGGAGTTGTTGTTCGTGACCACCAGGGAAGGGTGATGGCCTCCATGTTCAAGAAAACCAGGTTACCATCTTCCTCAGACGAAGTGAAAGCATTGGTAGCGGTTAGAGCCATCTTTTTCGCTCTTGAACTCCATCTACCCTCTGTTATTGTCGAGGGAGATTCAGAGTTGATTATTTCAGCCTTATGAAGTGAGGAGGAGTCCTTTACTTCCTTTGGCCATTTGATTTCCTCAATTAAACAGAGTCTTGAAGTTTTTTCTTGTATTTCTTTTTCGCACACCTGTAGGTTGGGTAACTCTCTAGCTCATAATTTAGCTCAGTACGCTAGACATATTGATGCTCTTACAGTATGGATGGAGGATGTTCCACCACAACTTCACCATGTTCTTGTAACCGACTTTGGTTGATTTAATAAAGTTTCTTCATCTTGATTCTAAAAAAAAAAAACACCTCCAAAATCTCCAATTGTTATGTAAAATCACGTAAAATTCATCATAGCTTTTGTCTTCTGTAACCCTTATTATTTATTTACGTATTTGGACGATGAAAAAAGGGAGTTGATAAAGGTTATTGTAAAGAAATATAAACAATTAAAAATTTTTAGAAATTTGATATTTTAATAAAATATAGTGTAAAATAAATAATGATATAGCTACAAGGCATTTTGAAAAATGAGTATATAAAATAGAAAAAAAAAGTTCTTAAATTAAAATAGATATGAATTTTTGCATAAACAAATGTGAATTCTAAACCTACATAACTGATAATTTTATTTATTTATTTTTATTTACCGACAATAGTGTGTCCATAACTTTTTGATCAACTCACTATATATGTGGTATGTTTAAAGAGTGATACTACATCTACATGCACCAAAAAAAAAAAAAAAAAAAAAAAAAAAAAAAAAACCTCAACTTGCTAGTGGTAGGCAAAGATTTGTGTGGGCTAGGGTGAGCTAAGGAGTATTGGGCCTAAATAGAAAACTAAGAAGACCCAATTGAACATTAATATGGAGTATCTGGACTTAAATAGTTTGAGGAAAGGATTTGGCTGAAGGGTAAATTAGTTCGAGGAAATAGCGAATCGAGGAGGACATAGAAATGAAAAGCAATACCAAGGGTTTTGGCTGAGGAAAGTAGTAGCGGCCCATTAGAACAAAAGTTAGAGGAAGTTTCCTGATGAAGCCACCATCCCTTTCACATTAAATGCTCTACACTAATAAAAATGCCACATTAATGGCTGAATAATGCTTGAACAGTGCCTAGACAACCTGTTACCTGTTCAACACAGCCTCAAAAGGAGGGGAGAAGAGAGATGAGACAAGTATCTTGCCTGAAGGAGCATCCACCCTACAAGTAGACGGTAAGGATTGAAGAATTAGAGCTGTAAATAGGGAAAGATTCCCCATATATAGGGGTTTGATCGAGAAAAGGATAAAATGACAGAGAAAGAAACCTTATAATATACTTTCTCTGTTCTATTTTGTTTGTCCTCTATTCCATTTTGGGATGTCTCAAAATATTGTCATGTTTCTAAATATAAGAGTCATTAATTTATTAATATTCCTATTATACCCCTACTTTATTTTCAAAACTATTTGAAAAGAAAACTAACAAATATTTAAAAAATCAATCTAATTGGGGCACATTTTTAGTTGCCTCATTAAGAATAACTCTTTAAAAAAAAAAAGCTGATAAATTTATTTAAGGGTAATTTTGTAAACTTATACATTTTTATAAGATAGATAAGACAATAAATGATGTTTCATTCAAAAGTTTGACTTTTTAAATAGGACAAACAAATTGAGACGGAGGGAGTAGAATATAGTGAGTCTTGTATTCCCACCCTAGAATAAACACTCCTTGTATTTTTCAAGGAAAGTAATACAATCAAGAATTGGTCTTGTATTCCCACCCTAAAACAAACACTCCTTGTATTTTTCAAGGAAAGTAATACAATCAAGAATTGATCTCATAGTTCATAATTTGGACTTGTGCTTTTATCTCTTCCTTTTTACTACGTTGAATTATTGTTTTAACTCAATTGGTAGTCAAAGTACCCATCTCTTACAAATTAATTGTTACGAGCAAAAGCCTAAACCATTAGTTAGGGTTCTCGGTTTTTGAACCGTACAAGATTGATACCACATCAATTTTATATTTGTTCATCGTTGATATTACTTTTAATATGCACTAGTGTATAGCCTTATGCATATGCACAAATACAATTAAAAATAATCATAACTATACGGTTCAAATTATATATATATATATATATATATATATTTAAGAATAGATTCAAATTATACGTAGTATTAGTTTACACTTTTTTAAACCATACATTTCTAAATTAATTATATATATATACATGATTTAGAATTTAATTGGTTTTAAACTCTTCGATTTTTGCATCTAATAATTCATTTGCCATAAAAATTAAAAACATAAATGTACACATGGCGAAAAATTGGATTCTAATTGAAATCCAATTTAAAATTTAATTGGATTTGGACTCTTCGATTTTTACAATCAATAATCTAGTTAGCACAAAATTAAAAATTAAATGAGACACGTAATGCAAAATTAAGAATGCAATTAAAAACTAATTGGATTTTTTTTCTAAATTTTGGCTATTAATATATATATATATATATATATATATATAACAAACTCCTCATTTTAGATGAATCAACACTTTTTACTTAGCATTCACATCAAATATGCTAAAATATTTATAGGCTATATATATAAAACAAAATCCTCATTTTAGATGAATCAACGCTTGTCTCTTAGCATTCACATTAAATATACTAAAATGTTTAGCTTTTAGCATCTTAAAAAGGCAAAAAGTTATTTTTATTTATTTTAACAACTCACTTTACAATACACTTAACATCAAATACTCTATTATTTTACCAATTTATTTAAATATTCTTTAACCACTCAACTCTCTCTCTCTCTCTCTCTCATTTAAATAATGTTTATTTATTTATTTATTTTTTTGTGTGTTTACCATCTAGCTACAATAAATTGCTAGAGATGCCATGACTAAGTGTTAAAAAACTATAAATTTGACACCTTTGATGTAATGAGATTTTAGCACATTTAATGTGAATGCTCTGCACATATCTAACCTCATATTCAAATGGTGGGGTTACTTTTGCACCATCATCCTTGTTTTCGTCTTAAGATCCTAGCCTTGGTGTAGCACATGTCGCCTTATTGGCCCTCAAGATGTCGAGCTTCCATATCCTCTCGTTTGTCAAATTTGAGGAGGATTCTCAAAATGTGATAGAAGCTTTTTGATAGCTTTATTCCCACTCTCATAATTTTTTCCCTTTTTCATGCCTACTATTTTAACATCTTTGAATTCCCTTGTTTATTAGGATTTTTGTTTTGTATCAAGGGACAATTTTTTTGGTTCACAACCTTAAAGCTCATTGTATGTGGTATGGGCTCATAAACATTTCCTCCCTCCCTATTTGGGGTCTCAACTCTCCAAAAACTTAGAGATGGTTTTGGGCTATCCTTCCTTCTTTTTGTTTAATATTATCCTTATCAAAAACCAGTCTCTTCAAGATAATTTTTTTATTTTTTTATACCAAACTTCAAGATAAATAAATACACCGGAAAAGGTTCTTTCCTGAAATATAAAATTATTTTTTTGGCCTCATGGTCATGGCATTGATTTGTGGATATAAAATCCAATTACTAGGTGCGAAAGTTGTAATGCCAAAAAAGCTTGTTGGTATATGTGAAACCGTATGTGGAAGTGAAATACAAGTACCTGTACCCAAAAAAAAAGAAAAAAAAAATCCTATTATTATTATTAGCATATCTATAACTGTCCTTGAAATGATTAATAACACTGACAAAGAGGTATCACCGAAAAAGGAGAAGAAAAAAAAAAACACCAAAAAATAATCAAATTGTCTATTAACTGCATGAAGATCAAATCATCAAATGGCAACTTGTTATATTTTTGGGTCGTTCCGGGAAACCATATTGAAATAAGTGTTTGGATTTGGTGCCCCAGCCCAGCTGGCTGGCTTTAGTTAGTACTTAGTAACAGTTTACCAGACTTGTCAAAAGAGAATGGATCAGTGTGGGCCGTGAATTGGGCCAGATGACCCAGTGGTTTTGCTTGGAGAATAACAGTGTAAAAAAACAATTATCGCCGTTGCCGGGGATCGAACCCGGGTCACCCGCGTGACAGGCGGGAATACTCACCACTATACTACAACGACCTTGTTTGATATAACCTTTATCTAAATATTTATTATTCCTTTAACTTACAAGAATATCTTCCATTTACGAAAACACCCTTGAATAGACTGACGATACACTGCCTCCCAGAAAAGCAAGTTCCAAATGTCTACTTATGAGTCACGACACATGGAATAATTTCCTCAGGAAGCCAACTGCAAGTCGTAAACGCTGTCTACTCTTCCTCTCTCTCTCTCTCTGACTCTGCGCTCTCTCGCACAAACAGTTTTTGTTTTTCCCCATAGCTTAAGACAAATTTTTACAGCTATCACTTAAATCATCATAACATCTCATTACTCGCACATGATAAACAACCAATTTCACAATCTCCCAAACTTTATACCTCATTCATTACACCTATTAATAACAAAATCCCACTCACTACCACACAAATCACTCATACAAAAAAACGAAAATGCTCGGACACGAAGGAGAAACCCCGTCCAGGTACTACTATTAAATTTTAATTCAATTCATTTTCAACTGTTATGTTATAGTAGCAATTTGGAAAAATGTTACGTTTATTTGTTTTTGGTAATAATTTGATACATAGGTACGAATTGTTGAACATGGTGAAGAAACACTCAAACTCGTTAGGGCAAACAGAACTATTAATGGACCAACAACAACAAGACGGTGCTCCAGACGACGTCGAATTGGATCAGCTGTTTTGGCACGATATCTTGGATTTGTATTTTGTTCGCGGCAAAGAGTCTAGAGGTCGCCAAGACGACGATCTTTTATTTTTCATCAGGAAATTGGTAACCAAATTTATTAAATTTTGAATTCATTGGCTATAAAAAAATTTACAATATCGTTTTGTTTTTATCAAATTTTTGTTGT
Organism: Quercus lobata; assembly: GCF_001633185.2. NCBI lineage: Eukaryota > Viridiplantae > Streptophyta > Magnoliopsida > Fagales > Fagaceae > Quercus > Quercus lobata. The sequence goes on from NC_044915.1 coordinate 38,446,707, forward strand.
TGTTGGTATAATAGGGGTCCCAAGGATATGGATTCAATGACAATTTGGAAGCTATTGCTCCTTACTTTGTTCGCAGGTGGGCACCTAAGGTATAAAAAATACTTTAAAATTTTAAACTGAAATCCTTTGTGCGTATTGATGATCTAGTTCATTGCATTATCTTGCTAATAGCAATTGCATATTGTTTGAAACAAAAAGTGTATGTGCATAATAAGTTGTGATTGCTCCCGTCATATGTTTGACAACTCAACAGGGTGTGAAATTGGGCGTGTTCGTAGCATTTAGGGAAATATTTGAAGTTGGAGTTTGGCATGTATAATATCGAGAAAATAGAAAATGTGGTGTTAACAACTCCTTATACATCTTTTCGATGTTGTTAGTGCACGGTTTATGAGATGTGCCTAAATTTGAACTTATGCATCATATGGGAAATGGAAAAAGAGTTAAGGACAAAAGTGATCAATCTATGAGATATGGAGAATGGATTCATTTTCATCATATGAATTGTGTAGGAAAACAGCGATACATTTATCTTCTTGTTTACTGGTTACGTAAAGTAACGTTCTTTACTTTTGTCAAAACCAGTTGGATACGTTAGTCGGTGAGAGTTCTGTTGAAGTGGATTGGAGGCGATCATTTTACTTGAACTTGATTGCTCACACTACATTCACTGTGACAGTGGCTATTTGCAGGTAATTTTTCTTTTTCTTTTGTTTTACGTGATGTTTTCGTCCCTTTTGCTTTCAAGTTGCTGATGTTTGCCTGCATAGTTTTCTCCGGCAAGTAAGGTCATATGCGTGTTTGGGCTCTTAGCACTCAATTATGATCATAATTTCTCATTCCGCTTTTGGAATTTTACCCTGATTGAGAAAAGTGACCATGTCATATTAAATTGTTAATTAGGCATTATAAAATGGTTTCAGAGTACTTGCAAATAGAGTTTGTAGTCCCTGTGAATTTTTCATATCAAGGGAAGTGGTTGGGTTTGGTTTGGAAGAGAGTTCTTGTTGTAACTACTCTATATGATGCACATTTCATCATTCAATTTGTACAAGGAATTTTATGTTGTTTCCATTCGTACAATTGATATAAGATTCGGCCATCTATGACAGTTACTATCCGTCTTCTTGGGGGCGTCATTTCTAATTTTCTAGGATTATTCCTATTTGAATGAGTTTGTATTGCTCGTCAAAACCACATGCACATTTGTTATTGAGAGATTTTAAGTTGTATTTATCATAGTTTTCACTCATAGAATAAAGTTGCAGCTTCCTGCCATATGGATTTCAAGTTCCATATGTTAGTTGTTTTCGTACCAAAATTTATTTGTCCATTCCTTTCAGAGCACCTGACACTCTGAAAAAAAAAATCCTGATATATTAGAAAGAAATGTACCAGGAATAACACATATTAGCAAGAAAGAAATGGCAACTTGTTTATAGATGTGTGTTTTAGGACCTTGCTACTAAGGATTCTTATTTCCTTCTGTCCAGCATGATAGCTTCATTATGGTAGAATCTGAAACATGTTTTTTTCCAGTCATGAGGACCTTCGGAATCATCAATCTGGGCAAGACAAACCATTGTCACCTATATATAAGGTATCCATAGCCTTAATTAGTCTAATAGATATCACTTTAGTTAGTTGTTAATAGGATATATTTTGTATCCTATTCTTATTATCTTCTTTTATATGTGGCCACCCTGTTCAGTCTGTTTTCAATATTGAGAATTCTTCTTAACCACTGAAGTTGATTCTCTCATCAAGAGAAGTACCATCTACTTCAATTTGCTGCTGAGAAGATAAATAATGAATTTATGTTGTTGTCATCTAAACTTGAAGTGGATAAAATTAAGATGATTATGCACTGAAATGTCTGTATGAAGTTGATGTTCATGCTCATTTTTGCATCTGTTTTTTCATGAATTTTCCTGAGTTGGCCAATCCAGTTCCTTTTTGGAAGGCGTGTGTTGTGTTTTGGTTAAGATGTGCAATGTGCATATATCTTCACATGATCAGCCCAGGGTTGGCTGGGGCCTTTAGTAAAGGTACAAATTGGGTCTGGCTTCCATGATCTAGGAATTTAAGATCTCTCTCATGAAAAACCCAAAAGCTACTATGCCAAGATTATTTTATCAAATTAAATATGGATTCTTGAGATCATGGTAGCTTAACTACTATCTCTTGCATGCTCTTAGATATTATATGTAGATATATATTAAAATAGTAATCTAATCATGTAGCATGGCCTGGGACATCTCTGCAGGTTGTTAAAACGGTTTATGCATCCCCAAGTCGTGTCAATTTTCATTTGGATTCCAAAAAGGCAAGTTTATATATATTCAGCAAATTGATATCTTCCTCTACTTATCAAAAAAAAAAAAAAAAGGATATCTTCCTCAGTTGTGTTCTCAATTTCCATCTGACTCTGTTGCTAACATGCGTCTAGGAAGTGGAGACAACACCTGCCTATCCGGATATCTGTTTTGCAGTTGATGACTTTGATTCTACCTTTGATGCAGTGGTAATAAGTTTGTTTTATCCTATATATTTTTTGCATCTAATTTTATTAACTTCACTAGACATGTTATTTTGCTTAAATAATTATTTAATTAAGCAGCTGAGCTTATTGCTGGCTTTGCCAAAGGATAATAATTATTAGGATATTATTACCAAATGTGTTACTCAACACTGCTTTGCCTAGCTACTTTGCTATTATTACGCTATTATATTGGTTGAATGGAAGACAGGTTGAAATGCTTAGTTTCATAGAACAAATAAACATACTCCCGCTTTGCATAATAAAGATAGTGGCTTCACTTTTGCCTTATCAACTTTTAAGTCAGGCTAGAATAATGGCATTCTTCAATGAATTTTACACACTTGATCTTCTACTATCTTCTTCACGTCCCTTTATCAAGGAACAGGAAGACTGTAAAATATTTAACATTCTCAGATTTTTGCATGATTATCACTTTTCTTTGATATGATCTACTTTCAAGTTAATATTTTATCATATGATTTAATTTCACTGTCTATCTAGGTATTGACGGAAATAGACCATTGCTATTGTGTACTTCTTAATGCACATGGCGGGGCGGCATTTCCTAGTGAAGATGCACATTGTGGGGCAGCATCTAGTAGTGAAAAGGAGTCTCAAGATTCCAGTTCCAGTGATACTTCCTCTTTGAGAGTTGATACTAATTCTGGAAAGACAAAAAATACTAAGGTTTGTGTCAATTCTCATCACACATGAGAATGACTGCTATGAGCCTATTGCCCTGCCACAGTCTTGATTTTGTGAGCCAATGCTTTTCATAATTATTATTTTGACTAAAGTAGACTTTTGGCCCATAAATTTTGAGATTGTTTTCATTTTGGCCCTCTACATTTTTCAAAATTTTCTTGCTCTTCATGTTTGATACTGTTTCCATACTTGCCTTGCCATCCATTTCTATTAGTAATCTGACCATTAAATGCCCTTTATATTAACTTTTTTATTAAATATTAGTTCTAAAATGCTGTGGAGTGTGTGAATTTCATTGTTGTAGGTAGAATAAACACATTAAGGATGGTCAAATTACTAGCGGAAATGGATTGTAGGGCGAATATGAAAACGGAATCAATCATGAAGGGTTAAAATAAAAGTTTTGAAATGTAAATGGCCAAAATGAAAACAACCCAAAACTTTAAGGGCCAAAAGTGTATTTTAGTTTATTATTTGATTGCTATGTATTTTTAGCATCACTCTAGTGTACTTCTGTTAGTAACCAGAAAAAAATCGATTGGTAATATTGATGTACTTACACATAACCTGCAGGGTAAATATTTGTTGCTCAGCGAGAAAACACAGACACTGGGCTTTGTGAATTTCAGAAAAAGAAGAAAAAAAAGAAAGAATAATAAATGCAGAAGTAATATAATAATTAATCTTATAGCTGCCATTACTTTTACCAGAGCTGACTGAGATACCTGCATGATGCCTTTTGAGGACTAATATGGTCTTATGATTGAGCATGGTAACTCTTGCTGTAAACTTTCCTTTATACATAGCAAAATAATAGTAGCAAAAAACTCAAGGGAGCATGTGACTTGTGATTAACATCTTGCCAGGCTTAAGAGGATTTAGAATATTATAGTAAAAACTCAACCAAGCCTAGAATACCAACTACAGGTATGAGCTGTTTGGAATATCATGAATAATTATGAGAGGACACTGTAAAGATTCCCATTAAGTTGATGAGCAAATTAGCTTCATAGAATCAAACATTCTACCTTTACAGAAATGTCAATGATGAGGCATCAGAAAGCAGTCAGTGCTACTTTTGTCTCTGGTTATTTTGCTTTTGCCTCTCCTTGCTTTTGGAAAAAAAAAAGGGAAGGCACTGTTTTAATTGTGTTGCCTTATTAGTAGAGACGACTCAAGTACCTATCAGAAAAAAAGAAAAACAAAGAAAAAAAAAGAAAAAGATGCATTGAATAGTTGTAATGTAGGTATATTAACTGTATGGATGCTCCACACACATTCACATTGGTGCACACATATACACACAAAATAGGTGCCTGGATCCATCTGTATACATCTTGACTCGCTGGCAGCTGTGATTGCAGCTTACTCTTTTCTCAGGATTTGTCAGCTATCAAATGGTTCGAGATGCATATGATGGTACGTCTTCCTATAGACTCTCTCTCTCTTTGGTATAAATTACTTGAATCAAATTAATTTCTCACCTTTTCATTTGGATTTAATATATGTTTACTTTCATTTTCTAAAGCAGTGAGTGGTTTTTATGACCTTTGTTTGGAACAGATTAAGTGTATATTTTTATCGTTTCTACATGTTGCACATGCAGGAATATTGATACGTGAAATACTGTTTCTAAGTTGGTATTGACTTAAGTTCTACTGTTACATTTGAATCTAACTCTGAAGTTGTGAACTTTCTTTTCTTTAATTCAATGTTGAATATATTCTTTTAAGATTGAAGATCTATCTCAATAACCATAAAGTAGTCTGGAGAAGGCTGTTATTATTGGGACTTTAGCTTATTCAATTCTGGCTTGCTTTATAAATGTACCGTCTTATTTTAAAGACCTCTCATGTAAGGGTGTTGACAGTACAGTTCATTTAGTGTAACTGATGCAGGAAGCAAAAGAGACTATTTATTTTAACCTGAGTTTTATTTCTATTTGGACATCAATTGAATTTTTATTTTAGGCCCTAGTATTTACTTAGGTTAACTAGTATTTTTATTTAAACTCTAGGGTGTTTTTGTTATTCAATAAGTAGGGTTTCCTAACCAATTAGAATTAGGTTTTCGTATTCCTATATAAGCAAATGATGTACTCCTATCAAAGGGAGATGATTTTGATGAATGAAAGTTGCTTTTGGTTTTTGGTCTGTTGCCAACTTCAGCCAATCCTAGGTGCTGATAACTAGTGGTTTTTTTTTTCTTGCTTGGTGTTGACCTCAAGCAAGCCTAGATGCTGATTCCTAGGTTCCTATCCTTTATTTTCCCGTCTTTTAATTTTATTGCTGAAAAGTTCTGGCTTGTCCTATGTTAGTAACAGGACCATTTTGCACTGCACTGCAAGGGTCAGTTTCTCAAAAACTACAACTTAGCTGCTCTTGGAAGGGGCCAGCCTGCCACTCTGGGATCGGTTTTATTGTTCTTGGTGCAGTGTGGCTTGGTTGGTTTGGGCCACATAGTGCGAACGACGACATTGCCGACTTGAGGGATGACCAGAAGAGGGAGTGGAAACAATGCAAAACAGCGTAGCATCAGCTTAGAGTCTTCACATTGTGTTTCTTGTTGAAGACAGGAAGAGGGAATTGGTGAGGTCAGATCTGGTAGAGTCAGATCAGTGGGAGTGAGAGAGGAGATGAAATAGGTCCGTAGGGAAAGTGGGTTTAGGGTAGATCTGGGAGATGCCTGCCACTGTCTGTTTAAAAAGAGATTTGTGTTTGTTTGAATTCAAAAGGGCAGCTAACAGCCAAACTACCACTGTTGGTTAAAAAAAAAAAAATCTGGTTGTGACAGTTGAATCACAAGCCATTGGAAACAGCAGAATTGGCTGGTTTGGCTTGTTACCAGCCGGTTTTGTTGGTTTTGGTCAGTTTCTGAACACCCCTACTTTCAGACGTACAACTTTTTTTTCAGTAGCTTTATTTCTACTTTGGTTCTGCTTTATCCGTTAAAATGCTCCCTCACATCTTTGCAAACTATGTATGGTACATAAGGCAAATTCTTTGTGAACTACAGCAGTTCAAAATTTTTTCTGACTTTTGTGGCTGGACCTCTGTTCAAGCTAAAACTTTGGCAACTCAGTCAGCTCTGTTCTTCTGAGTATCTTTAAAAGGTCCACAATGTTCCAAATAAGTTTTATTGTTTACTTTTTTTTCTCCTCTCCTCTTGTATACAGCTGGAAAATCACGATTTGGGAGCCTTTTATCGCTTGGTCATTCCCCTGGCAAAACAGACAGACTGTACATGAAAGGTCCTGGTGGACGTGGGGAAGTTGAAGTTGCTGTTTCTGGTGTTGTAGGTAAGAGACTCTTTTCAGCTAATGATGTTTTAACACACTATTTCATTTCTCTCTCTCTTTCTTTTTTGTTGATGTTCTGGATGAAATGTTTTCTTAGAACCCAAAAATGTTTTGACAAATGAGAACCCTTTTATTCTTCAAAAGTGAATAAACCTGTGCCGTTTACTTTTAAATGTACCATGAATAATTTGCTTCTTACAAAAACTTGTGATGGCAACTTTTTGACTTTACCATGTTATACTACCTCACTCTGCCTGAGTACATTAGGTTTGGCAATAATTAAAGATGTTGAACAATGGGATTGGTTTCAGTTGATACCCTAGGATACTAGCAGTATGCCTCAAATATCAACTTCTCATTTTGGCACTGCTCAGCTGGCAAATGCCCACTCCTTCCTCTTATTGATAACTCACTGTTTCTCAGACTCCCCTCTCTCTCATCTTGCATGCTTTGTGACATCTCTCCCTCTAAGATCAGATGATGCAAACTGCAAGCAGTGATGCCTTAATTATAGCATGGGTAGAGAAACTATATCTTCTTTAGAAGCCTAGGATTAAGGCAAAACCCAAGAATAAGTGTCAATGGTAGTTAATTAGGATTTATATATATACACACACACTCATATATATATATAAAATGTTTAATTGGTTATTCTAGAGTGTAGGGTATTTTAGTAATTCTATAATTGTTGGGTATGTGCCTTGGGTATTATTTTATTAATAAGTCTTATCTTACATGTTGACCTTTGCATGTTCGTGTGTTCTTTTTACCTTTTCTCTTCTCTCTATCCTTATCTTTCTTGTGTCCCTATTCACAGGCACTGTTCATAACGTCCCATAACACTATGAATTTCCCTTTTTTTTCCTTCTTCCTTACAATCCCAAGTCAAACCCTTCCTAATATCTATCAAATCCCTAAAATCTCACATACTTCCTCTATCAAATAACCATAAAAACTTCAACAAAGCCTATCCAACTGTGAGCCTTAACCCTTTCCAAGTAGGTATCACAAGAATGGAAGTGAATGGAATGGAAGTCACAAATGTCTTAAATACTTTTGGAAAGTGAATTGGGATCCGTTGATTTTTGGAGAGGGTTTCTTTCTTCCTCTGGTGGGGTTTTGTTTTGTTTTTGGGTTGGGATTCCGCCTGCTGCCCCCCGCCGGGGGGGGGGGGGGTGGGGGGGGAGGTGGTGAGACTGATGGAATTGAGATTTATTTGCTTTGTAGTTTTCAACGTGGAATGTTGATTTGCAGATCTCAGTGGTTAGTTGCTAGAATTCATATTTTAAAACTAATGGGGGACAATGGGTTGGGTTTTGGATTTCATCAAATGGGGTACGTTTTGGGATTCGTTGCTAGGTTCTGGATGGCATACCCTAGCCTTCCCAAACCAAACCTGTTTCTATGTAGAACACATCTAATTTCTGGTCTCCAGATTGTGTTGTGACAGAGGTGTTGTGTGCTTATCAACTAATTGATACAATGAAGTAGATGATATATGCAGAGATTGTGTCAAATACTGAACCTAGAAGTGCTATATCAGATCAGAGCCAAGAGGATTCAGGACCTTTTTCACCAGTCATGTCGAAAAGAGGATTTGGGATTGGCTCAATTTTTCGGAAAGCAGCATCTGTTGCATCTGTGGCTGCAAAACATGCCTATGCAGCTGCTGCTTCCTCCAGCACAAGTTCTGATGATGAAATGGTGCCTCTGAAATGCTGCTTAATGTCCATTTCATTGCCCTGGGAACACATTGCTTATGACATGTTATTTAAGGTGAAGTAACTGTTTCCCAATTCCTATGGTAATCTGCATTGTTATTTTCAATTCCTCATAATTTGCCTGGTAGGGGCAGTTTTTTCCTATGATTTTGTGTATTTACCAGCTGCATTTGGCTCAATGGCATTAGTTGGTCAGGTCTCAAAGTTTGCTTGGGTAGTAAAAGTGTTAAAAACCATAAGTCCATTTGTTGATCTTGATCTTTTTTGTGGGAATATCTAAGTGGTGATCTATTTATTCTTTTATCGTGCTTGAAAGAACTGCTAATTTGATACCCTGACTGCAAACTCAGGGAAGTCCTCCAGTGAACCTGTAAGGTAAAAGGACCATATGTTTGCGCATCCGTGAAATTGCAGAATGGATATGGTGGTAAAACCTGGGAGGGAAGCATGAGACTATCAGAGGCATGGAGTTGCAACCTGCGAGAATATTAAAGAAAGTTATTTTGTAATCTAAGTTGTATATGGAAATCCCCTCCTCTCTCTCTGTGCATATTTGGTCTTGGTCAAGTGTCTCATAGCTTTGTTAAAATATTGTAAATCAATTTATTTTAAGTTAGTAAATGTAGTGTCACGCCAAGTTCACAGTTCAGTAGGCTTATATTTTAGAGCAAGGTTTTTATGCAACCTTGATTGCATGAATTTTTATGCAAACCATCCATATGTATTATTTAAGTTAAGTCACATGGCTCATTAAAAATGTCATAGGACTAAAGTACACAAATGGTTTTTTTATTTAACCAAAAAAAAAAAAAGTGGTTTTTTTTTAAATGCCATTCTAAGTACACTGCAACCATTCACATTTTCCTATATTTTTATATGCAGATAAAAACACTTTGGATTACTTTTCCAGTGAAAATAGCCAAAGACCACATTTTGGCAAAATTTGTAGCAATCTAGCACTGTTTTGGAACTAAATAGCAATGTACTACTTTTCTAGTACTCGAGTTTGAGAAACTCAAGTTCCTAGTGAGCATTCCACCGTGGCACTGGTTGAGTTGGATTTTGGGAATTAAAAAATGCTGGCTAGTACTTGAGCTTCTTAAACTCGAGTTGTGGTGGACTCGAGTACTGTGTAATCTTACATATACAGTACCCAAGTTCCACAAACTCGAGTATGGCTTGGGTACAACAACTGAAAGCAACCAGACTTGTACTCAAGTTTATTGGACTCAAGTACTATGTTAGCAGTACCCAAGCTCCATAAACTCGAGTATGGCTTGGGTTTATAGCAAAAGCATCCACACTCATACTCATGTTTATTGGACTCGAGTATTGTGTTAACAGGACTCCCACAGACTCTATTGAAAGGAAAATTCATATAATAAACAAGTAAATATAAATGTTGTAACATATGTCTAAGGATCCATGACATCTACAATGTGACAATGGTTACAAAAGTAACCTTGAGTTTGATCAAACACCCCAAGTGGTGCACCTCAAAGGGCACGCAAAATGCATATTCTAAAACATGCACAAATTCATTTTGATAAAGGATATTAGTTACTTGGTAAGTCTCCAATGAATGTCTAAAACCCTAACTCAATTTTGAGTGAGTCACAGACCAAATTGTGTTATGTCACCCAAGTAAAATTTCAGGTCTTAGTGCTTTTATATTAAGTCATATGCATAAGGCAAAATTAAAATCTCTTTCATGTAATGAGTACATCATTCTGATCAACACTTTGGAGCCAAAATTTTATATCACCCATCTATCTGACCAAGACAGAGCAAGTGTTGGAAAGTAGAAGACATTACCACAAGCCTTTATTAATTATCACGATAGCTCTTGCACAAGCTATTGTCGAGGCTTTACTAAGAAATTACCCGAATGAAGTTAATGAAAATGTTCAATATGGCCATCGATCTCTCCACCTTACTATATGAAGCATTTCCAACAGTAACCAAGTTTGATGAGGTATCATTTACATTTACATATATGGAGGAATTATAAATGGTAAAAACAGTGACAAAAACAATATTTTCTCTGCTTCTGAATGTGTGGGAGGACATTGAAAATTGGGTCTGGTTGAGAGCTTTGATGCCTGCAACATATATAAAACAAGAAACACACATAAGACACAACAAATAACCTATTTATAGGGATTGAGTGCAAAATTTTCTAATGGTAAGAAATAATACAAAATCATTTGACCACAGAGAGAGGAATGTTACAATTGTTACAAGAAAGTAGATGTATACATTACATTACTTTTAGAAGTGTCCATAAGACATAATTTCCTGTAAAGAGGAATATTAAGTATTAACATTGAAATGACCCCATAGTGTTGTGTGCATATCCAAAACAAATTAAAAGGTAAGACTGAATAGCTAATGATTAAATCTCAGTTAAATCTGCAACAAACCAAATCAAAGTTCCAGCAGTTTTTTGTTTCTTGATATCTGAAGGGAGTCCTGGGGTATGAAGACCATGTATTATTGAGTAGAAAAATGAAATCATGGCCAACCCACAAATGACGTAACACCTTTAAGAGAAAGGAAAAAATGAAAAACATTACATTACACATAGGGTAGTTACACATTACATTACATTAAACAATTAGTATGCAATTTTTGCGACAAACCAAATGGCAATGCTAATGACTTTTTGGATGCATCCTATAGGGAAATTAGCTTATAGCATAAATGCCATATTTGGTCCTTAAAATTTTATCTAATTTTTCTCAAGTTTCAAAAATACATAATTGAATGGCATATAGCATGCATTTTGATCTAATGGCATATATCATGCATTTTGTTTCAAGTTGCATTTAGAAGGATGCCATGGTTCAAACTTAGCGTACCTAGTCTGCAAGACCACCACTCGTCGGTACCTCGTTCCGCTTAGGGCGTGTTCTTTGGTTATGCCTCTCTTGGTTACACAACCCGCATTGCATCTTCCTTCCTCCCTCTTTCCATGGTGTGGTTCTCAGTGGTTTCCCGCCCTCGTCCATCTCATTCCTGATTCTTGTTGAGACAGGGCAACCTTTCTCTTGGATCAATCAGGGGTTAGGGACGACCATTCAAGTTTCTTTAGGATTTGCCCATGATAATCTATCTTTCAACGCAGGGAAAACGGGAGCATAGCTGCGGAACAGTGCATTCACGCTATAGCATGGGTCAATGTACTGCACTGCATCGTTTCGATACCTAATACAAATTGCAATGACATGTGAACATGGTATCTTGTACAGTTTCCATTTCTAACACGTGTAAGTTCTTTGTAGTAGATTAACTCCATGTGTGTGATCCCCATGTCAAGCAGTCCCTAGATTATGCGGTGTATCTACTTGATATGATTGTTGTTATGCGCTTAATCTCGTCACCTTGTGATGCTCTGCCTTCTCCTTATTTCTCATGAAGATATCTAAGGCATATTTACACAATTTTTTCCTCGAATTCAATTGCACTATGCTCTCATTGCGACGATCATCGAAGTAAGCATTTAGTTTGAATCATGTGTATTTCACCATTGCCATAATAGGCAGGTTGCGAGCACCCTTTAGAACACCATTGAAGCACTCAGAGATGTTTGTAGTCATCGCCCCATAACTATAACCCTTGTCAATAGTTAGAGCCCATTTGTCTTTGGACACATCCTTCAGATATTGGTGCACATCTCGGTTGACATTCTCAATTAATTCGAAGGTGGCATTGAATTTTTGCTCCTGGGTAGCACTTGCTGCCCTCCATACTAGATTCTTTAAAATTTCATTGTTCCATCTAGTGTTGACGTTACTACATAAATGATGAAGGCAGTAACGATGTTCTGTCATGGGAGGCTGCAAAAAGTCTCGACTAGTTTACTCAGGGGGGACAGCACAAGGGGTGGGTTGCCCAGGGGTGGGCATGAACTTCATCTCATCTCTATCACGTACATCTGGGGGGGCAATGCCGGTAATCGATGGAGGAGATGTACGAATGGTGGGCAATGGAGATGTAGTAGAGGATATAGGTGGGCAGGTATCATCGCAAGTCATGGATGGAGACCAAGATGTGTCCCTATGGGCAAATGTATGGGATGGACCCGCATCATCGTGCGCTATGGATGGTAGTGGACTAGTCGCATGGCAGCCCAAGTCATATCTAGTGTCCAAACACATCTCATCTGCTGTCTGATTTGCCTCCTCCATGGTGTGGTCATGCACGAGTGTGTGACGCCGACCAGATGTGTGACGTTGACTAGATGTGGGACGCCGATTAGATGTATGACGTTGACTAGATTGACGGCCTTCATGCCCTTGACGTCCACTTGCTTGCTGATCACGCCCTACAATCGGTTCACTTGTGTTGCTCACAACACGTGCATCGTCCAAGGTCAACTGACCGATCTCTTCAACAGCTTTTAGGGCATTAATGCAGTCGGTGTAGATCTAGGACCTTGGTTTGCACTTTGCCATAATCTTCAACTGTGATTCAATCTGTCACAAGTATACAAAAGTAGTGTTAGTAGGTTAAACTAAACTATATGAAGTGAGGTACATTTATAATAGAACAGTCTTTGTAAACTTACCAAAGTGTCACAGTATGAGATCTCTTTTGTAATATGACGAAGGGTGCGAGGATGAAACCACACCATATACTCGTCATTGTAGCTCATCTCCTTATGAAAGGGTGGTACATCTGCAGTTGCGGCGTGTGCATCCCACGAGAGTATATGTGTGGCATGTACTTCAACCCATTTTCTGTCTAGCTTGCCCTGGAGTGTTATCTTGTGAAGTTCAGTTGAAGTATCGACATCGACTGGTATGCCTTGCTTCATCCCAAACTGTCAAAGAACACGTTCGGGGTGATGGCCTTCAACTACCAAAAAATGTATGAGCAGCACGATAGACCTCCATATGCGTTGGCCTGTCTTACAATATGCGGGTAGGGAACCCAACACAGACTTGTATGACTCCTAGACAATTTGCAATGATCCAACAGATGCAAACAACCATATTAACAATATAATTAGAAAAAATGTGTAACGAATGTGAACAATACATGCCAATAATGTTTAACTCCGAAATAAAAAAAATGTTTATTCATTCCAAAGCGAATTGTAAGTACAACAACTACAAGCCAAAACGGTCCTTAACAAAGGCAAGATACTTGATTTGGTCGTAGTGAAGCAAGCGACATATGATTGGCACGTAGGACGTGCATTGGATGTTCAGTTGTGCACTTAGCCCCTTTCCATCTAGCAAACAACACAGACATAACCTTCATATTAGTTACTTACATAATTCTCATGCGAAAAAGTTAATGCGGAAATGTTAAACGGTAACTATCTAAGATTCTACATACCTGATAGCAAGTGGACCTGGGGGCAGTGCTTGGTGTGGATGCCTTATCACAAGACATATGTGTGGAAACCTCGCTCACACCCACAACTGCACCAATAGCAGTGCACCACCAATCTACTTGACTGTCTTCTCTGATGCTTTACAGAGGTGTCTATATAGCCAACTTAGTGCTGCACTACTTCAAATACAATTCTTTTCGTTGTTGATTGGATTGAAAAATTGCAAAAACATAATTGAGAGCCGTTCGCCAGACTTGTCCATAAACAACATTCCACCCAACATCCCCAGTATGTAAAACCAAACATACTGCTGCACAAGCACCTTAGTGGCGTCAGTCGGGAGAGGGTTGCTAAACCGCTCCTCGACCCATTTGGCTTTTACCCTCGGCCCTTCTATCATTGCGGTGTTCTTACCAGCACCAACTTGTCTGTTCGGTGGCCTATGTCCTAGCAATTCGATATAGAGGTTGCCCCAATCTTGAATATGGGTAAATCCCACCACCAGCAAGCCATCTACAGGTACCCCCAATATAACCTCCATGTCTTGTAGCGTGATGGTCATCTGACCATAGGGCAAGTGGAATGAGTGCGTCTCTAGCCGCCATCTCTCCACCAACGTTGTGATCAATGCATGGTCAAGGTCTATATTTGGGACTTGAAGTAGCCCCTCTAACCTCGCATCTACGATATAAGCGGCAATCCGAGGATCTAACCCACCTTCTAGCACACTTATAAATTGGTGACGACAAGTTAGTACACCTAGCACTTCCTGCAAACAGATCAGTATTGTATTAATAACAGCATTCACTAAGCACGTAATAAATATGCTTCAAACTTAAATGCCAATGCTAGGGACAAGTGCATAGTAAGAAAACTTTTTCTACTATACTATGATTTTGGACAAGTGCATACCTTGCCTGCCAAAGGAGCATCCCAAAGCGAACTTGAACGATGCACAGGCTGCCTCGTCAACAAAGGTTGGACAGAGGGTCCTGCTCCATGTGGGTCCATATTTGGCATAGTTAAAGGTGATTAATGGCCCATTGTACTTAAAAGCAATAAATACAACAATATGCATCCTAGAAGCCAACCCAAACATAGGATAAACATGGAAACCAAAAGGATTGAAAGGAGATTTTGATGCATATCTAAAATTTTAAAATCCCAACAAATTTCCTAAATTATATATATATTTTTCTAAATATGTGAAATTGGCCATTCCCTCACTTCCCTTCGTAGTGGACAATGAATTTTGCCAACAAAATTTCTCCCAACAAACAAATTAGAGCAACCATCACTAAAGATAGTGCAAACCTATCATGTTATCAAAATCACAACAGTTGAATAAAATATAGAAATTGTTAATTAGAACAACAAAATAACATAATGCATCAATGTGATGAAGCCCTAACAAGTTTTTATAGCCACAAATTACCCACAAATTAATCCCAATCCCAATTACCGACATATACCCATAAATAACCCTAACCCCCAAATGCTCAAACAAATATTGAGATAAGGAGAATGTACCTTATGATTCCAAATTGAAGATGCAGATTGAGAGTGAGAGTACAAAGTGTGAGCGAGACGAAGAGTACAGAGCGAGAGCGAGAGCGAGACTGAGAGTGAGAGTACAGAGCGTGAGTGAGATGGAGAGTATAGAGCGAGACTGAGAGGGAGACTAAAAGCGAGAGGGAGATTGAGAGTGAGAGCGAGAGCGAGACTGAGAGGGAGATTGAGAGCGTGTGGGAGAGTGAGAGCGAGATGATAGTAAGATTGAGAGAGTGATAGGGAGATTGAGAAAGTGAGAGTGATGAGAGAGTAAGATTGAGTGGGAGAGAGGGAGATTTAGACTGAGTGGGTGTTAAAAACAGGGGCAAAAAAGTGTTTTGACCATACCCGAGTCCACTGAACTCGAGTTTGGTGGACTAAAATTATGTGGAACCCGAGCCATACTCGAGTTTGTGGAACTCGGGTACTGTTTATGTATGATTACACAGTACTCGAGTCCACCAAACTCATGTGCAAGACACACAACTCGAGTTTAAGAGGCTCGAGTACTAGCTGGCATTTTTTAATCCCAAAAATCCAGCTCAACTAGTGCCACAGTGGAATGCTCACTAGGAACTCGAGTTTGAGAAACTCGAGTACTATAAAAGTGGTAGATTGCTATTTAGTTCCAAAACAATGCTAGATTGTCATAAATTTTGCCAAAACGTGGTATTTGGCTATTTTCACCTTACTTTTCCATATGCTATAATTGTTTATAACTTGAATTTTTTCAAGTGATGCCTTTAAGTGCTTTAACCGGTTTTGTGCAGATGGTCTCGTAGACTAACCCTTTTGTGCCTTTCTGCTTTAGGATTAAACTACATCAGGACCTCTCTACTTTTACCTATTTTGGGGTAGAATTGTTTATTCGCTTAGCACATTAATGCAACCCCTCGTTCACTTCCATGGTTTTTCACTTTTATGTTTTTCGCTGTGCGTGGGTTGTCCACATATTCGATCCCTAAGTTGAGAACTCTGATTCTGAACTTTCTCCTTTTACCAAAACTGGCGCACTAACCCAATTCAATATTCTACACCTACCAATTACGGAAATTCGATCAAATTATTATATCACAAATCTTGGCAGAATTTTTGAGCCTATAAATAAGGCTGTGTTTAGCTATATTGAATTAGTGTGTTTAGCTATATTGAATTAGGGTTTTACTAATATATGCCCTTTGGCATATATTAGGAAACCATTTAAGGAAACTTTTTAGAAAAAAAAAAGAAAAAGTGAATAACTTTTTTTGACAGTTTTTTCAAATTCTACGAAAGTTAGCGTTAAAAAAATAAAATAGATGTGTGTCATAATAAAACTGGTGGAGCATAATGTGAGATAGAGAAGCTGAGACAGAGGATGTGCGTTCCGTATGTAGCACAATGTGAGACAAAGAAGCTGAGATAGAGGATGTGCATTTGATTTGATTTGATACAAACACACGTCCTCTATCTTAGCTTCTTTGTCTCATATTATGCTCCACCAGTTTTATAATGACACGCATCTTTTTTTTTTTTTAACTCTAACATTCGTTTTTCTTCAAATTCTAACTCTTTAAATTTTCCTCTCTTTTTTTCTTTCACTTGGATCCCTCACATCTTCAATAGCATCAGCCGCACTGAATAATGCCCTGAATCTGGATAATGTTGATAATCTTTTCACTCTTGGTAAATCGATCTGTAACTATAGCAAGAGCGATAGAGAGAAATAAGGTGAAAGAGAAGAAAAAAATGTGGCTAGTGACTATAATATTTTGGTACTTATTTATCTAACTTGAATTTCATTTCATAAGATATTTTTATAAAATCTAAGATTCCTGAATATAATGAGGTGAGTGATTTTAATAAAGGTTCATTCTTTTAGAATTAATCGTTTTTTTGAAAAACTTACTGCCACAATTTTGTAAGGGCTAGGAGGCTTGCAAGTCCAGGGTATTGCCTCTTCTTCTCTAATTGTTCTTTACTTATCTTTCTTTTGCTAACTCACAGACAAATACCTTTACAACTACAAAAACTAACCCCCAAAAACAAGAACGCACACGGCACATCCTCTGTTTCAGCTTCTCTGTCTCACATTGTGCTCTACCAGTTTTATTATGCGTTAAAAACATAAAAAAGATGCGTGGCATAATAAAACTGGTAAAGCACAATATGAGACAGAGGATGTGCATTCCATACATTAACTAGACTCATTGAATTATATCATTATATGAGACAATCACCTTTTTTTTTTTTTTTTTTAAGAGGGATTCATGGGAAAGCACATTAACCGGACTCATTGAATTATATCATTATATGAGACAGTCACCTATTTTTTTTTTTTTTTGTTTTTTGTTTTAAAGAGGGATTCATGGGAAAGCAACAATCCATGGCTTCTGTAGGGGGGTGGGAGTGGATTTTTTAAAAGAGAGAACTACAATCCGAAACTCTCGGTTAGACAAGGGCTTCGCTTCGGGACAAAATTTTGGTCATTGAGCTACAAAAAGGTGGCATACAATCTTTCTTCTAAGTCTAAGATCAACTGATGTAGTTAATGGGTGTTTAATTAATGTGTGGAAAAATAATGGTTGTTAGAAATAAAGATTGTTTAACCCCTTGCGTGGAGGAACTGAAGGGGTATTTTTTTTTTTAATAGGAGCTGAAAGGGATATTTATAGATAATATAATGGATTAACTTTTTCAAGTTTCAACAAATTGAACTTGTAGTTGATTTGACACTTTTCCATACACAAAATGTTTGGGAGGTTTTGGAGGGAAATAGTTTGAATTATAGGATTAGCAACATATTGTAATTATTTCAAAAAAAAAAAAAAGTTTCAACAAATGAATTATGGTTCATTTGCCAGCCAAAATGGCCAAATACTATCTTTGATTGAAATATTTTACAGTCTACTACTGTTTGCGAAATATTTAACAATTTATCACTGTTTTGAAACTCAAGTTCATGAAACTCGAGTTCTACATAGAACTCGAGTTTATGAAAATCAAATTTCAAAAAAATGTGACATTGTGGCAAAAGTTGATTTGACATTTTATAATTTAAAAATCTACATGGAACTTGAGTCGCTTAGAGCATTCACATTAGCTCTTGCATAATTGTGTATAAATGTGTAAAATACACATTTTGACCATTTTTACACATTTTGAAGCAAAAAACACACTACATCAGTCCATCTAAAATCATGCATAATCATCTAAAATTTTCAACGAGTTACAGTACCCGTGTAAATTTACACGGGCACTGTAGCATGTGTATTTAGTTTTTTATTAATTTCCGTTCGCACCAATTTTTCTCTCTCTTCTCCGTGCACAATGACCTCAACTCCTCATCTTCTTTCCTTCAGATGCACACAAACACATCCTCATAGAAAAATCAACATAGAAATATACTTGCTAAAAAAAAAAATCTTTTCCTCAGATGCACACAAACACATCCTTACAGAAAAACCAACACAGAAATATACTTGCTAAAAAAAAATCTTTTCCTCAAATGCACACAAACACATCCTCACAGAAAAACCAACACAGAGATATACTTGCTAAAAAAAAAAAAAAAAACCTAAACGGAAAAACAAACAAACCCAAACGGAAAAACAAAAAAGAGACAGATCGGTGCTTATCGGAATGATCGGAGCTCGTGGGTCTCGCTTGGTCAGAGCTCGTGGGTCTCGCTTAGTCGGAGCTCGTGGGTATGGGTCTTGATCGGAGCTCAGAGCTATGGATCGGTGCAGCTGTGGATCGATGCTTGTGATCGGAGCTGTGGATCGGTGCTGTGAATCGGTGATCGGAGTTGTGGATCGATGCTTGTGATCGGAGCTGTGATGATGTGGATTGGTTTGTGACCGAGAGGGAGAGAGATAAGATAGAGAGATAGACCGAGAGGGAGAGACCGGGTATGGAGAGATAGAAGAGAGAGAGAGAAATCAGAAAATATGATGGAGAAGGAGAGAGAGCGTGTATTAAAACGGGTGAGGTGAGAGAAATAATAAAATAATTAAGTAAATTGATTATTTAAATAAGAGGGGTGATAGAATAGATGAACTGATGTGGATGTTTTGTAAAAGTGATAGTGTAAAATAGAAAAAGTAGGTTTTTGGTATAAAATAGACGGAATCTTTTAAACGAGCTGATGTGAATGCTCTTACAAATTTGAACAAGTGGGAGATAAACTCAGATTCCTATGTCTCTATATCTCTCATTTTCTTTTCTCATTTCATTGTTTTTACCTAAGCCTCGGTTGGAACTAGTCAAACCACACCATCCTTCGGGAGCAAGTTTGGTCATTAGGGTAGACAACTCAAAGACTCATTTAAGGAGCTTGTCTCACAAGCTTTACTTCATGTCAGAGATGTGGCCTTCTGCGTGTGGGACACGCTAAAGTGAAGAAGAAAAGCTGAAGGAAAAGAAGAAAAGAAATAGACTAAAGAAAAGGAAGTTATTCGGCCACTTTGGTGAGAAGTTTTATGATAATTATGAAGTGGACTCCAGTTTTAGAGACATGGACCTCATTTTTATGGTACTTGAGTTTTATAAACTTGAGCAACACGTACATGTTATAAGGAATTCGAGTTTCACAAATTCAAGTTCTATGTACATAACTTTCTTTAATTAAAATAATACAGGTTAACGGGTGCTACCATGACATTTTTTTGAAACTCAAGTTTTTGAAATTTGAGTTATATGTCAAACTTGAGTTTCACAAACTCGAATTGTAAAAATGTGATAAATTGCTAAATATTTTACAAACAGTAATAAATTGTTAAATATTTAAGCGAAAGATGATATTTGGTCCTCATTTGCCATTATGCTACCCTAGGTCGGTTGAAATGACTAGCGTGTGCGTAGTGCTTCTCATCATGAGGCAAAATATGATTACTAACAAGTAACAACCCATGGCCATGGGGTCAGTTGAGAGGCTGAAATATCTCCCATCAGAAGCTAGCGTAGTCATATCTTTATGTCAAATACGTAGTATTTAATGATTGCTAAGTTAGGGGAAATAAATTCGGTTGAGAGGCTGAAATGTCTCCTATCAGAAGCCAGCCGAGACCTTAATCGACATATCTTGGCAGCTTTGTGACTTCATATTTGATTGCCTGAACCCCATTATATCAATACTGAGTTTAGGCCATGCGACATGGATGAGTACCCTTATTTCGACGTTTAATTTGGGTTGTAGCTCATTTGCTTAAACCAACGTTACTAGAATAATGTGGCCGAAGGCCTCTCGAGCCTACCTCAAGTTCGGAAAGCAACCTCGATCCGACTAGGGAACCGAAGCAATTCATAAGCAATCAAAGCTCTCAAGGCTGGTGCTTATTTTATTCAGTTCCAAGTGATTTATTAATATTTAAAAAAAAAAAGTTTGACTGCGTCCAATAACTTATGTCACTACCTAAATGTAGCAAACAACAAAACACAAGACAAAGG
The DNA here is from genome assembly GCF_001633185.2 of Quercus lobata. Taxonomy (NCBI): domain Eukaryota; kingdom Viridiplantae; phylum Streptophyta; class Magnoliopsida; order Fagales; family Fagaceae; genus Quercus; species Quercus lobata. The sequence goes on from NC_044915.1 coordinate 38,467,295, forward strand.
ATGACTGGGGAAAATGATAGTTTAGTCTACATCGATCAGACATTTTTGAAACCACTAAAGTCATTGCTAAACGACATATATGTAAGGATAGAATTGCATGAAAATTGATGGATTAGGAGTGATGGATTAACAAAAGAAACAAAATGGGGTTGTTGCAGAGCATGTTAAACGCAGTTGCAAAATGTCGAATTAGATGGTATTTATTTTTTAAAATTATTTGCAGCACATGAAGCCTACTTTGGATCAGGTGAAAGTTATATACTTGTGGAGGCATGATGCTAACTTTGATTCAATTCATACAATAGTTAAAATACCAACAGAACCCATCCATGTTAGTGTTAGCTCCCACTTATTTAATGTGGCATTGTGCATGCTAACATGCCAAGACAAATAGACTGAATAGTAACTGCCGAATAAGAAAACTAACCAGAATGCTAACGAACAAAACTACCCAGTAAACCAGGAATATTCCATATTATTGTACAATAAATATAATGAGTATCAGAGTATGCCATGTTTAGAGCTAGGAAAAGCTTTCAAATCCTTCCAACAATTAGTCTTGGATACTCTGAGTGAAAGTAAACTGCCTGCTTTTCGGAGCAAACGCAATGAAAGGCTTTTAGCCAAAAAAAAAAAAAAACCGATGAAAGCCTATACATCTATGGTCAATTTTGCTTTCGAGTGCAAAGAAGAGAATCTTCTAGATGTAGAATTTTATATAACAAGTATGAACTTTCTTTTTTGTGCAAACATTCTGAGTTCAAAGTTCTAGCTTTTCTTTATGTTTTCCTACTTCAATTTTAATTTCCTATCATTCCTGAAGTAATAAGTGATTGACTTTTCTATTCTCGATTGGTTGTAACAATCTCTTATTAATAACATTTTTTTTTTCCTCATTTCCTATTAATAATAAGTTAATAACTAATAATAAACATATGTAGAGGCCTGCTAATCCACCAAATGATGTAATATATTGGCTGTGAGCATCCCCTAACTTATTACATTATAAATTTATCTTTATCAAAATATACACTCTGAATTTATCACGGTTAGCAAGAGACATAAAAGTTAAAAACACCCATTCTTGCATCCTTTGATTCCTTTCCTTTCTTTTTATTGTTGTTATTTTTGGCTGAGGTTTGCATCCTTTTCTCTAGAGGCAACCAACTTTTCCACCATTTTCTCAAACCTAGCAGGGCTCACGAGTGCTAGGCTGCATTAATGGCCACTGATATATCTTTCTTTATGCATCCTAATTTTTTTTTTTTTCACGTGTTTTTCTTTGATTCTTTGTGATTAAGTTAACCTAATATATATGTGTTCCATAAGCCCACCAAAGTAGCATTATTAATGATCCATTTCAAATGAAGAGAATCCTTTTTCCACCAACATAATGAGGACGATTATTCACGTAATAAACCCACAATTAAAAGAAAAAGAAAAGCATAATATATGTTTTTATTAGACAAAGTTCACTCACCCGAAAATCTTTGTCTTTGAACTACTTCGAAAAGTTTCCTTTTCAATTGTCTAGCCAAACTCTGGAGAGCTAGTTTCTAAGGAAGCTTTCAAGAAATCTTTCCTATACTAGAAATTTTTTTTTATCACTTCCCTATGTTTCATCTCTCTCTTTGAGTAGTTCTCGCATCTTGTCGGATATCATCAAGTTGCTTTTTATAATGAAAATCAGCCTTGTTGGCCGCACATACACGGTATGTGCAGCAAGCTGTTAACATTATACTCGACAGAGCATTCATGCAGTGGTTGGGAAAGTAATGATTATCTTATTAAATTAGTTGTGCATATAGTGTATAAATAGAGGGTTTCACATTTTTTGTGTCGGTTTCCATGCTTGTGTTAGGGGATGAACTTGGACAATAAGCAAATCACATTATGCATACACTATTAAGTATTGATTAAGGGCATTGTCTTTCACACAAACAGTGTAGAGTAATGATTATGGAACATACTACCTTTATGTGTAGGTTTCCATGTTTGTGTTAGGGGCCAGGGGGATGAACTTGGATGATAAGCAAATCACACTGTGCATACACTGTAAGTATTGATTAGGGCATTGTCTTTCACATATACAGTGTAAAGGAATGGTTATCACATATTACCTTTAAAAATGTGTTTTTAAAAGGGAGTACGTATAAAGTGTGTTTTTAAAAGAGAGTAGGTGCAAAGTGTGCAATAGCAAATGTATAACAAGATTTTTCTTATGATATATGTAAGATTGCCAAGCCCTAAGTTTGGTGTTTTGGGGCTTTAGAATTGGGTGCTTTGGGGTTTGTTGGGAAAAGGGCCAAAATGAGGTATCAAGTTATGTGCCTTTGAGCTCTGAAGAGCTTACTTCTTCTAGTAAGATAAAAGAAATGTTTATAAATATTGTTTCCTTAAGTCTGTATGAAGTTCTTCTCAAAAAGAAGTCTGTATGAAGACCTTTTAGCATGTCATTATGACTGGAAGGGGGGCTATATATTTTTAGCCACTAGCTACTAGTTGCACATATAGTGCTAGCTTCCTAAATTGTTGGTTACTTCATTGGAGATTTGTGTTCTGGCCCAAATTTTGGTAGTTTTTGCATGACAAATTGCCGTTGCACTGTGCTGGACAATGCATTGAATGCCAGGAATCCATACATACAGTGTATGCGTGACAATTGCTACCTTTAGCACATGTTTTGTTGGCTTCTGTACTTGTGCTAGGGATTGAATATGGGATTTTGGACAAGAAGCTTTGCTTCTTGTGCATAGTGCACACACTATTAGCTGGCCAATTTTGCTTATTTGGGCAACTTGTTGGACGGTTTAGCTGAGTTTTGGCTACTGCGTATTAACTGTTGCTATGTACATATATGATCTTTGACTAATATATGAAAGTATTTCGGTATACGTATAACCTCATGTGACATCTCCATACAACCAAAAACTTAAAATGGAAGGGGGGAAGAAAGAAAATTAAAACAAAATTTTCTTGGAGTACATGTTTAATTTGCAACCACGAATCAAAAACTCAAACCTAAATTATTGACGTGTTTCTTTGTTTTGTTTGTTTTTTCAAAGGTTAAGTAAAGAGATTCATGTGATAAAAAAGAATGTACGTTGGGGTATACTTGAACCACTTTATGAAGTATGGATTCCTAGAAACGCGAATTCTTCATTAAAAAAATAAAATTAAGGACAATGGTAATTAATTAACTAATTTAAGCAACGCCAATGGTGCTAAAATCATTTTATTACCTACGTTTGCTCTCAGGAGAGAATTCATTAAAAACTGCTTGATTCCTAGTGTGAATGAAAGTGATTCCTTTAGGGTGTGTCAACAGAAAATAATATAGACTTATGCAGGAAAAAGGAAATGCATGTGTTTAGAATAGCGAACATTTTATAGCAGTAATTTTTTTTTATTATGGTAGCTTTTTGACTAGACTACGGTCTACGGATATATATTACATTTTCAAAGCTGCAGCTATCTTCTGCCTTGAAAATTTGGAACTTGAAGCAAAGGAAGTATTCTAATGAAATTTTTAATGGGTACGTGTTATGTAGGGATAATGATTGATGAATAAAAAAGAAGCACGCAAATATAAAGTGCATGTGCATGGACTAGCTGTCTACCCTAGTGTCTTAATGGATTGGTCATTTTTGATCCAGGTGCAAGGAATGGATTACTTATAGGATCTGTAGTCCCCATCAAATCATCAAGGTGTCGTTCAGGAAAGAAAAGAAAGGAAAAGAAGATTTATTATCCAATTATAAAAAGAAAGGAAGACGAAGACGCACAAATGCATTTAGTTGACCAAACATGAGCCACAAACAAAACCCTTATATGTTAGAGGAGTAAATCACTCCTCATTTTTATCCCCACAATCCGGTTTAATGGTTCTTAACCACTCTTTTCATCATTCAGTCTAATCAATAAATATATAAGAATTTATCAAAAAAATAAAAAAATAAAAAATATATATATAAGAATTGCCGTGCTACAATTACTTAATCCTTTAGTTTAATAATTTCTTAAAACAAATTTCTCTACCATTAATCCTACAAAAAATCTAACTTTTCCAATATATTAATTTTAGAAATATGTTAACAATTAAGTGTTCGATTGTACTAGATAAAGAGGAATTAAGCGGATTCCATTGCATTGAGAATAGTAAAATCAAATAAACAAACAATACATAAATGTTGTCTATCTGACTCCCAAAAAATAGTTGATAAATTCTAATAAACATTTAAGCCTTAACCAATTCACTTCAATACATGTTAACCGGACCCTTAGTTTTAGAGTCAATATGGATCACACACGCTTATATAAATAGCACACAATGCAATGCCTGATCGACTACAAAGTACAATCATCTTAAGAATGAAGTGCTCTATGTACATTCTAGATTCTACGCCACACACATGTTTATTATTCGGGGCAGAGCTACACATGTGACCCTTCAAAATTTTAAATTAATTTTTATTTATTTATAATATATACAAATCACTGTATTAAACTTTTTATTTTGAACTACAAAAATAAGAGTTGACCCTTCCAAAAAACTGAGTCGGCCCTATAGTTATATTAAGAAATAAAATTGATGTCCCTATGGTTATGGAGGACAAATATTCTTTTAAAGATTTCTATTTTTTTTCCTGTAAAATTTACTCTTATATTATGTATTTGTTAAAGTTTTGGATCATTCATGATTTTAGGGACTTCATTGATTCTACTGAAATTTTTATTTACTTAAATAGATAATTTGGTGATTTATAATTTTATATTGACAAATGAAAATTTTAAGACATTAGCTATATAGATGATAATAGATGGATTTTTCTATGAAAATTTTAATACTCTTCGAGTCAACGATCATAAATTTTGATACGAATTATTAAGGTATTTTTTTTTTTAAAAAAAATTATATATGTTGGACAAAATGATGTAAAATGTTCATTGAAGTTTGGGTCAATTTCAAATAGACTAATGTTGTGTTTGCAATTTAGTGTTATTGGCCACTGAGGTATCATAACGGACAAAATTTACCCATTTGTTTCACTTGTCAAGGTGGCCTCTTAAAATAATGGCAAAAATCCCCCTCAAAAATAAAAATTAAAAATTAAAAAATAATGGCAAAAATGCAAAACTGACTCTCTAACTTTCAGCTTTTTTCATTTCAATCCTCTAACTTTCAGTTTTATCATTTTAGTTCTCTAACTTTCAATTGTTGTTAATTCGGTACTCCATTAGACCTCAGTTATCTACTGTCGTTAAGTGAGCCAAAACGACGTCGGTTTGCCTCTTCTTCTTTTTTTTTTGTAATTAAAAAAAATTAAGAAAATTGTTATTAAAAAAAAAAATTCATTTTTTTTCTCATTCTCTATCTCTCTGTCTCACAGTGCCGTGGTGCAAGGCCTCCTTGCCGGCGCCGACCTCCACCCACAGGACCAAAGTCATGAAAGCCAGACACAAGTCCAGCCCTTAAAAACTCTCTAATGATCCAAAGCCCACACCCACACCCACCAAAACCAATTCTGCTAACACTGTCACCAACCTTGGAGTGAAACAGGGTTTAGGGTTTTAGGTTTTATACTTTGTTTGTGTGGTTGAGAGAGAGAGAGAGAGAGAGAGAGAGAGAGAGAGAGAGAGAGAGAGAGAGAGAGAGAGAGAGAGAGAGAGAGAGAGAGAGAAGAGAGAGAGAGAGAGAGAGAGAGAGAGAGAGCCCAAAATGGGAAAACTTTAGTACAAGAAGATGAAGGGAAGCTCGAACCTGAGACAAAGGCTAGTCCTTGCAACTCTCTCATCAACACCTCTTCTGATCGAAGACATTCGAGCCAAACACATAATTCCAGGTCTCCACTCCCACGAAATCTCCTTCCTCCGATTGCTTGAGAAGCTCTACGACGATTGCTGTCTCATCATCAACGAAATCGGCACCAAGCTCAAGTACCAACTAGGAACTATAATGGGTGGAGGCCGGCAGCGGCGGTGAGGCCTTGCACCACGACATTGTGAGACAGAGAGATAGAGAATGAGAAAGCAAGAGAAAGTCCGACGAGAGAGAAAATGAGAAAAAAAATGAATTTTTTTTTTTTAAAATAACAGTTTTCTTAATTTTTTTTAATTAAAAAAAAAGAGCTAAAACGAAGTTGTTTTGGCTCACTTAACGGCAGTAGATAATTGAGGTCTAACGGAGTACCGAATTAACAACAATTGAAAGTCAGAAGACTGAAATGACAAAACTGAAAGTTAAAGGACTGAAATAAAAAAGGCTGAAAGTTAGAAAGTCAGTTTTGCATTTTTGCCTAAAATAATCATAATAACTTTATCCCTTTTTTGATTGTTTTATAGTATTCAATTACATCCGGACTTCTTTTACTTTTATTCGCTTGCTTAGGACCTAACCCCCTCACTTTTTATGTTCGTCACTTTGTATGGCTACTTCATATATTCAATCCTTTAAAGTTGAGGGCTCTCAACTTTCATCTTTTATAAATCAATAAGGGTTTTTTTTTTTCATAAATCAATAAGATTATAGACACAAATTGTTTTATCATATATATATAAATAAATATATATATATATATATATTTTAGTTGTTGAGATTACATACTATAATTGCTACTAATAAACATCAATAATTATAAACACATTAAAATGATATTGTTTCAATCACAGCTTATCACCTTAAGGCAATTTAATATTACACAGCTGCAAATTACAGAAATCTAATCAAGTTGTTTACAATTTGGCAAAATTTACATGAGCCGATGAAGGCCTTGTTTAGCTGTCTTGAAAGAATTATATGAGACACTAATCAATTTTTTTGTTTAAAAGAGGGATTCATGGGAAAGTAAAATCCTTTTTCTTCTATTTATGACAGCAGAAGCCACTAATTGTTCTATTAATTTCCAAGAGTGATTTATTATAAAAATAAAAAGAGTTTTGACTGCATATATATGCCTCACTCTGATAACAAATCACAAGACAAAGAACGATCTAGGGAATATGATCGATCATAAGGTTATACTAAAGGACATCTAATCAACTTGAATGATTGAAATACATGCACACCATCATTATATTTCATTAAGAATGAAATTGCATGAAAATTGGTGTTCTAGAAGTGGATGTGACAAAAAAAAAACAAAATGGGGTAGTTGCAAGGCATGTTAGAGGCAGTTGATAAATGTCGCATTTTAATTTTTTAAAATTACTTTGCATCACATGAAGCCTACCTTGGATCGGATGAAAGTAACACACTTGTGGAGGTAGATGCTAAACTTTGCTTTAATTCATAGATTAATTTAGTTAAAATACCAACAAAATGTGTCCATGTTAGCTCCCACTTATTGTAGCATTGGGCATGCTAACATGCCAAGACAAAGAGTAACTGCCGACAAAGAAAACTAAACCAGAATACTAACGAAGAAAACTGCCCAGTAAAGCAGGAATATTTCTTTATTATTATACAAATAAATTATATGAAAAATAAAATTGTGTATGCCATGTTTAGAGCTATGAAAAGCTTTCAGATTCTCCCCAAAAATTCTTGGATACTCTGAGTGAAAGTAAACCAAACCTACTTTTCCTAGCAACACGACCAAACAGCCCAATGGAAGGAGATTTTGCTTTGGAGCTAGAGCAAGTAAAGAACCTTTAGATGTAGATTTTTATATAACAAGTACGTACTTCTAGCTTTCTTTTTTCTTTCTTTCTTTTCTTTTTCCTGTCTCAAATTTATTTTCCTATCATTCCTTAGGGCAAGTAGTGATCCATGGCTTTTCATTTCTTGATTGGTTGTAACAATCTCCCATTAATAATATTTTTTTTCACATTACCTTTTAATAAACCAATAATAAACATATGTAGAGGCCTGATTAACCCACCCTATGATGTATATTGGTTGTGACAATCTCCTAACTTATTGATCAATTTGTCACGGTCAGTAACAAGAGGCATAAAAGTTAAAACACCCCAATTTTGGAACTTTGCATATCCTTTCCTTTTTCTTTATTTTGGATGAGGTTTGCACCCCTTTTCTCTGGAGGCAACTGACCCCCCACCATTTTTTTCAAACCTAGTAGGGCTCACGATTACTTAGCTGCAATGTGGCCGATATTTCTTTATTCATTTGTATATATATATCTGATATTTGTTTTCAATGTATTTTTGTTTGATTCTTCGTGATTAAGCTAACCTAAACTTGTCCATGACCCCACCACCATGCCACCTGATCACACAAAGGATTTTACGTTCCAATCCACATATAAATACACCCAAATCCATACTCAATTTTACAATATATTTAAGTGTTAATATGTGATAAGATTATAACATTTATGCATCGAATCAACATATTTATTTAAAAAGTGAATTTAAATACACCAATAACAAAATAACACTTAGACATATTATGAATTTGGGTGTGCATTTAGGGGTGTTTCTAAAATTTTCCTTTGCTCCGTGTGATAATCAAACTACTAAAAAGTAAAAAAAAATAAAAAATAAAAAAAACATAGTATAACTTTATTAGACAAAGCTCCCTCACTCCCGCAATGCTTTTGTTTTTACGTGGACCCCACATTTGCTCTTCCACTCCGCCCTTAAATACCCACCCCCTCCACTTCGTTCCTTCCCTTTTCTCCTTCCTTCTTCTCTCCGGTTCACTCTTATAGCTAGTTCTCTTTTTTCTTCAAAAATCATGTCAGTGTTTTTCTCCCAAGAACCGGTCCAATTCCAATGCCCGGTTCCCGAAGAAACCAGGTTCACGCCAGATGAACTCCAAGAAATCTTGTCACTCTTAGAGTCATCAGGAGGAGACTCTGTCTCCCTCAGCCCAAACTCCGGTTCAGAGGGCTCGAGCCGGGCAGTTTACAATGACAATGAGAGAAGGCTGAGGCGCATGATATCAAACCGGGAGTCGGCCAGGCGGTCCAGGTGGCGAAAGAAGAAGCACGTAGAGAACCTCTCGAGCCAAATGAACCAGTTGGAGTTGGAGAACCAGGAATTGAAGAAGCGGTTAGGCTCGGCTTTACGACAGTGCCACGTTGTATGGGGCGAAAATGAGCGCTTAAGATTCGAATCTGTAGCTCTACAGGCTAGACTTTCGAATCTATATCGGATTTTATTTACCATGCAAGCACAGTAAAGCTAAGCTTCCAAATCGTAAAGTAACTTGTATTAAAACTCTTTATGACCTAAATAAAAAGCTCTAAATTTGCACAAACTTAGAGCTCTCTAGCTAGATTTTCTGTCTCTCTCTATCTATCTCTTTCCCAAAGCATAGGAATCAAAGCTGGTTGGTACATTTGGCAGCTCACCCATGAAAACATTAGCTCTTTCTTTTGAGGAAAAAAAAAGGTGTAGTGGTTGTAAGAAATCATCACGTGGTTGGACGATGTAAAGATTTGATGGGTCTGCTTTTGTTTTTTTCTTTTTTGAATTAGGTATTTTTAAATGTTTTGCTAGTGATGAAGTCAGGGCCGCCAATTATATGTTGGGCGCTCCATGCTAATCAGCAATATATATATTATGGGACAGTAAAGGTAAATCGGTGCGATCTTTGTTTCTTCATCATTAATCGTCATGGACACATCATATATAGACTGTGTCATTAGTAAAGTTGATTAGTATATATATCCAGCCAACCAAAATATCAAAATGGAAGGACACCAAAGAAAATAAAAAACAAAAGTTTCTTGGAAGTCCATGTAAGTGTTGTTTGGAATTGAGTTATTTTAATGGTCATAACTCTTTGTGTTACATTTACAATTTTTGTGACAATTTTTATGTGGCATATTGTGATAATAAGCTACTTATCACTTTTACATAAACCCTCTCATTTTTTTTCTTTATTATGCACAATCAACCACCACAATTAAAAATTGCAACCTAAAGGTGCTCGATTATTTTATAAACTAAGTTTGGCTTTAGGAGAGAGTATTAAAGATTGCTCGATTTCTATTTTGTGAATGACTCCTCTTTAGAGAGTTATTGGACAACTACATATATACTTATAGACACTCACAATCAACCACAACAGTAAAAAACTTAAACCTAAAGATGCTCAATTATTTTATAAAATATGTTTACTTTCAAGAGAGGAAATATTAAAGATTGCTTGATTTCTATTTTGTGAATGACTCTTTTCTAGAGAGTTATTGGACAACTACATAATTATAGACACCGTTGGGGGGAGAAACACATTGGAAATACTTCTTGAGTAGTTAATATAACACATAAAGACACAACTTAACCCAAAAAGCTTAAGTCCAATGAGTTTGAGCTTGACTATGTTATATTAACCACTCATTTTTTTCATTAGTATTAATGTGAGATTTCATTCATTAACCAACCACACTACTCACAAGTGAATGTTCAAAAAAATGTCCCCCTTCACGTGTAAGCCTCTACCAAGCCACTTGTGGCACCTCGGTTTGTATCCCTCTTGAAAGGAAGACCTTTTCTTGACAATCCAAGTCTCCCTTTACTCAACCATGTTTAGGACAAACATAGGAGTATTTGTTGCACAACTATAGGACTCACCAATACATGATCACTTTGACTCACCACTAGTAGAATCGTTACTTAACCATGGGTGGAGGCATGAGAGTGTTCCTCGTTCTACTTGAAAGGACCCACTAATAAACACTTGCCCTTAAACTATCGACTCTAATACCACTTGTTGGGAGAGAAACACCTTGGGGAGACTTTATGAGTAATTAATATAACACATAGAGACACTACTTAACCCAAAAGAATTAAGCCCAATAGATATGAACAAACTAGGTTATATTAATCCTCCACTCTTCTCATTAGTATCTAACGTGAGACTTCACTTAACCACACTACTCACACATAAATATTTCGACATACACTATAGTGAAAAAAGTTTGTTGACCATGGCACTGCTATAAACTAACTATTCTTATTGTTATGGATAAAACTTAGATGCATACATGTATTAAGATACCATACCTAAATTTTGTCTTATTGTTATTATGTGTTTTTTCAAAACTCTTGCAATAAACTACTTGTATTGGCATTTTTATTTTTATTTTGTTTCATCATAAAAAACTAATGCTAAAAATCATTTCATTTAGTAAACACAACCTTGTTTTGATGGCTTATTATTATTATTATTATTATTATTATTGTTAGCATTTGGTATCCATTTTAGGAAACCTTTTATGAGAAATTAGAAAACTGTCAAAAAAATTGGTAACTTTTCTATTTTTTCATAAAAAAAATTTCTAAAATAGTTTACTAATATATGCCCTTATTATTATTATTATTATTATGGTATGAACTAGACTATAACTGAACACACACACCCTCTCCATCTTTTTTATTCATTAACTAGCTAAGCCCTAAGATGTGTTATAATATATGCCATGCAGTGACTCTAGCTAGCAGTCTAGCTTTTAAAACTTGCCCTGATCTATTTCCTAACAATATAAGTTTTGTTTTAATTAATGTCTGTCGTATACCAACTACTACTAGTTTAAATAAATAAAGATATCATTTGCACCATTTTTACTTCTTTTGTAGATTGATTCAAGTTACTCTTAGTGTAATTTTGAAATAAGTAAATAATTTTAAACCATTTTTCTTTTTAGTCACATATTTTTTAAACCTTCGATTCTACTACATCTAATGGTGGGTAAGATACCTCAAAATTCGCATCTCACTCTTTTTGTCTCTCCTAATCTCTCTCTCTCTCTCTCCAAAGTTTGTCTCTCTTCCTCATATCCATGTAAACTGTAAACTCCAATGGCTTCTCCAGTTTAGCGACAGCACAAGACCAGAGATTAGTGAGGTTTAAGTGAGAACATGCAGAGATCTTACACCACAACTTGTTTTATTTATTATAATTCATAATAAACATCAATTTTCATCTTAACTCATAAATATTTTTTAAACAAATCACCATATATCTCTGTGAACAAGGTGCCAAGAACTCTGGACGTTCCTCTAGCCACACTTGTGAAGTAGAATTTACAGTAGCAATAGAGGCCAATGCTGATGCAAGTCCATTACATTTTGATGAACAAACTTGTACCTCCCAAGAGTCTTATAACTTAGCTAACATATTTTGGTGTTTTTAATGAAGATGTTTAAGGTCCCAAAAAAAAAGCTCAATAAACAGAGAAGCAATTCCTTATGAAATAAGTCAAATAACTGAACCTGCTTTTGCTTTTGATTGGATTTAGTCTTCCTTTTTTCCTTTTTATTTCCTCCTCATTAGTTTGAGTAAAGGAGGCTGATATTTCACTTTCAAGAATACCAATTGTGAAGACAATCTTGATGTTGGGGACTTTTGCTGTTTTGCTGTCCAGGAACACACCCAAAAAATAAATAAATAATGTACCACTGACTTATTTTTCCAATTTTATTATATATACATATTTATATAAAATTGAAGAAGACTATTACTTTCTTTATAAGAATGAAGATTCTTAATTCCCAGTACCTTTCTAGTTTAGATATGATTTGCGCTCCAATCCAGCTTACATAATAAGAAAAAGCAAAACAAGAATGAAGATTCTTAATTTCTAGCACCTTTTTATAGCTTAGATATGATTGGGTTGTATCCCGCATGCATGATAGGAAAAATCAATACTAATTGGCGTTGCATCCCACCAGTGCAAATAAATAAATAAAACTAGCTAGGACCCAAGATTGATTATAAATATATGTTAGGCAGAGACTCTAGCTTTTTAAAATTTGCTCTCTAATTCCTGACTGGAATATAAGTTCTGTTTTAATTGAAAGTCTTACTCATATTCATATGTTTTTAAATCCCAAATAGCACTAGTTTAAATAAATAAAGATGTAATTTGCACTACTTTTTACTCTCTTCTGTCTTGTAGCTTGTATACATGATTAAAATAAAAAGCACTCATAATTAGAGGCTAATTCTTTTTGATGAAAAAATTAGAGGCCAATAAACAGAAGCAATTCCATATGTAAAGACTGAACCTGCTTTTGCTTTTACCTCTCTCTCTCTCTCTCTCTCTCTCTCTCTCTCTCTCTCTCTCTCTCTCTCTCTCTCTCTCTCTCTCTCTCTCTCTCTCTCTCTCTCTCTCTCTCTCTCTCTCTCAAGACTAATTTGCTGTTTTGTCGGCCTGGAACACACAAAAATAAAACTACCACTAATTTATGTTTTCAATTTTATATTGTGTAAACTTTTATATAAATTTAAGAAGACAATGATCGAACTTATGATTTACTGCTTTGATACCATATTAAATTAACAATTGTCTCAAAAGCTTAAGTTTAAGCATTTGAGATAATCAGTAATTTAATATATATATATATATATTTTTTTTGTTATCTTTTCATTGTATTTTGTATTTGTTTAGGCATTAATATTTTCTTTGAGGTATTTTATTTTGTTGCTATTTTCTTGCTTAAATATATATGAAGATTGCTATGAAGTTTAGTACAACATGAATTAGAGATGATTTTTATAATATAAAAGCATATAGAGCATTGTTTTCATAAGTTAGGATTAATCTATCAAAGAAATTAAATGTTTATCTTGAGTTAAGTTAAGAGACAGAATCTTTTTCTCATTGGTTCATCCCACCTCTGATTGAAGACATTATATTTTGGTTTCACAATTTCTTTGGTCCTTTTTCTCTTGTCCTCCGAGAGGCCAACACTGCAACTCATGCACTCGTTTGCTAATTCCCCCCTCTTTATTTTGGGTTCTTGTTAAGCAGATGATCATCTCATGAGAATCGTTCCTCTTGCCTTTTGTCTCTTGTTTTTTTTTAATAAAATAAAAAAGTAATATAATATATATAATGAATTATGTTAAATTATAATTTTTTTATTTTTTTATTTTTATTTTTTATGTAAGTATAAAAGCTAGCTCTCAAAGTTTCAATATATTTAATTTGACTTCGCGGCCCCTAAATATTTTTTCCCACCATTGATGTCAAGATCTTTTTAGCCTTATCACCATTCACTGTGTGTTTATCTAAACTTAAACATTAGCTTATTTATAATTTAATTTAAAGTCTAACTTATTTAAGTACAATTATATTTTTATTTAACTTAATTATTAATTTTTAAACAAAATAAGTCAATAAAAATAAAATATCCCAAATTGACCCTTGAAACTACATGCATGGTCAGGTCAGTGCGTTTTTTGTCAGTTTATTTGCTGCCAACTTTTTTTAGTTTTTTTTAACTCAAAGGCGTGACAAAAAGTAATTTTAGGAAAAAATGAAATTTAAAGACGTTAGCTTATTTGTTAAACTAACTTTTTTTCTCTCACCTTTAAACAAATATGTTTTTTGAGAAGGACCTTGTAACAAATAAAGTTGACCAAATACACTAAAATACTTCATTTTAGTACACTTGATTCTGGTACGAGAAATGGCTTAGGTAACTTAGAAACAAAGCAGCGGTAATTATCTACTCTTTTATGACCAACGTAACGATCTGATTGCTAGAAATATGCAATACTTAAATCTCTCATGAGAAAAAACTTTCAATTTAAACAAATAAATAAACACACACACACATATATATATATATAACATTTTCAAAGTTTCAGATATCTTCGGCCAATAAAATTTGAACTGTTTTTTTTTATAGCAAGAATAAAATTTGGAACTTGATGCAATGAAACCATCCTTTAGAATTTACACGTGTTTAGTTAGTGTTTAATTTGAATAATGATTGATGACTAAGAAAAGGCGCATGGAATATTAACCTTTAAACGTCTTAATTAAGATCCTTTTTGATCCAGGTGCAGGGAATGGATTACAAATTGGATATGTAGCCCCCATCAAATCATCGAAGTGTCATTCCTGAAACAAAAGAAAGAAAAAAGAAGATTTGATTATCCAATCATAGAAAGAACAGAAGACGAATGGAGTCTTCACCCGCAATGCATAGTTGACCAATATGGGCCACAAAACCCCAATATCTTAGGGGAGTTATCACTCATAATATTTATACCTACAATTCTGTTTAATTGTTTTTATTAACTTTTCCATTATTCAATTTTATTTAATTAAAAAAAAAAAAACTCTATATCCTACGCAAATATCTAGATTGTCAATATTAATTGATTATGAATCACACATGCTCACGTAAATACAAAATAATACTTTTTAATTAATGAAATGCCTCTGGCTCCAAATAGGCTATGAATCACACATGTTCAAGTAAATACTAAATAATACTTTTTAATTGATGCAATGCCTTCGACTACAAATAGGGTTAGCCGAGCTTTATCAAGTATTGAATATTCGAGCTCGGCTTGACATCAAAAGCAAAATGTTTAAGCTCAACTCAAGCTCGAGCTCAAGTTCGAGCTCGAGCCAAGCCTACCAACAATGTTTGAATATAAGCTTGTCAAAAAATTCCAAAAGCTTGAGTTCGACTTGATTTATTAGTCATGTTTAGCTCGAGCTCAAAATTAAGCTCTTGAGCTCGAGATCCAACAAAAGTATATTAGCAAACCTATATTAAGCATACTGTTAAGTCCATTTGGTTTGGACAAGTGTTCCTAACTCCCAATTAATTATAGACTTAGTAAGATATGAGTTTATATTTTTCAAGCTCATGTGAAACTTAAACTAAGCCCATAAATTAGCCTAGGCTTGGTTGTTGTCTATTAAAACCTATTATTCACAAGCTTGTTCATGATTAATCTTTTTTTGCTTGAGCTTGACATGTTTGTTAAACAAGCCTAAAACTAAAGATCAAGCTTGACTTATTTGTACAAAGAAACAAATATAAACGAACTTTTTATTAAGGCGAGTTTAATTTATTTATAAACAGCTTAATTCATTTACGGTCCTACACTCTTGGCAATAGAGTATTTAATCAACTTATTAAGAAAAACACGCTTTATTTTAACCTTATGCCTACGCCAAGGCCATATACCCGTTACTTGTTATTCTATTGTTAGCCAACTGTTTGTTGGCCAAAGTTCATATTTGTTGTCCTTTTTTTTTTTAATAATGTTTTTGTAATATTTTTTGCACCCTCACTTTCTTCGTTGGTAAGTTCTTAGACGCGGCCCACGAAAATCATATGTTAACAAAGTTAGAAAAAAGTTGAGATTTTCTTTTTGACCCGGAAGCATGGATTATTGGATAATGAGGTGAATTATCACCAAATAAAGGTAACGAGGACAACAAGATTTGATGTGATTGTAGTTGTAAATCCATTCATTTGTGACAGTGATAGCCTCATATACCAAGCAGATCAGAGTTGGCATGTTTGACGGCAGTAGTAATAACATTGGAATATTAATTAATATTATAAGAAATATAAGAAAATAGAATAAAATAACTGTTACTTTTGATTTGTTTTGGTGGTATTGCTGTGATGTAAAACGTATAGTACAGACTTTCGAGTAAAGAAACTGTTAGAAGTTAATACTTAATACAAAGAAATTCAAAAAGTAGAAAAGTTTAGTAGAAATCATTAGAACAAATAATAGAATTGTGTGAAATTTGGGGATCAGAAGAGAATATTTGAGATCAAAACTCATCCCTTTACGGCGAAGACTTATGCCTCTTTTTGAGCAAATTCCATCTTTTATACTTTCATTTGATCAATTTTGCTATATATATATATACTAATTTATTTGGTTACAATTTTCAATTTAAAGTTAAGTCCCTTGTGTATTCTAGGACGTTTGCTAGAGTTCATAGAATTTGGTTTTGTAAATTTTTTTAAATTTGAATATTTGGAGTGTTTTTCAGGATTTCCTTTAAGTCTCCTCTAGTCAACTCAAGATTTCTTTCTTATTCATATTACATTGTATCCTCCAAAGCAATTAAGAATTTCATTAATTTCCGTTTGTCATGTCATATTTTCTATACATTAGTTGTCAGTAAATACATTTTTTACACATAAAATGTTAAGAACTAAACTAAAACATTAAAAAGGTAATGGATCATTGTAAAACATAGGACAAAGGTTGAGAACTAAATACGTAATTCAACCAAAATTAAATTAATTCCTCATTAGGTTAGTGATTGTGTATTGCAAATTTTTCATTGCTTTTTGTACAGATATATGCTAAATTTGTGATATATAGGTTCATTGATGAGTACACCTTACAAGTTTGCACATTTATACATGTTTCATGAAATGCCATATTATATACCTCAAGTTTCAACTTTCAAGTAACATTAATCACATCAGTTTTAGATTTTGTATGTTTCTTTTCTCTTCTTGGATCACTCTCCACATCAAAAGCAATCATATATGTTCACAGCAGACATAGTCGCCTTATGATTTAGGCCCAGACAAGTTGTCCAGGTGAGACTGTTGTAGGAATCTGCATAATTGAGGATGATAACCGCCTAGAAATCATAAGCATGGTTGGCCTAGGTTGTAACTTAGCATGTAAGCAAGCAGTTGCAATAGTTGCAATCTTTATTAGTTCATCCCGAACTTGACCCGTGGAAGGTTGAAGGCGTTGGTCCAGTACATCCTTCAGCAATATGTTAGCCAATGGGGACAATGCAAAATAGATGAAATCACCAAGATGATTTCCTTTGATCACTTCAAGTGCTAATACACCAAAACTATAGAAATCACATTTCTCGGTCACCTACATTGTTTAAGCAAGCTCTGCCAAAGAAACATCCTTTAGAATTTAATTAAGATCCTCTTTTTTTTTTTTTTTTTTGGATTACATGTTGGATGTGTAGCTCCATCAAATCATCAAAGTGTCATTCTGGAAACAAAAGAAAGCAAAAGAAGATTTGATTATCCAATCAAAAAAAGAACAGAAGTCTTTACGCACAATGCATGGTTTGATACCAATATGGGCCACAAAATTGCTTGCTCACTCCCAAGTGCAGGAGATCGTAGCAATATATTTCTCGGAGTACCGAGGTCGAACCACAAGGAGCAGGGTAAATTCAAAGACAATAAAATTAAATAACAATTTGAGTGAAGAAGAAAAATACTTTTGCTTGGTGATTGTTAACAAGAATAATAATAAAAACTAATTTTAATCAATAATGTAAATGCTAGGATATCGGGGTGTTTCCTTATATCGATATGAAATTCTTTGTGATCTAAGAAAATATCTATTTCATAATTGATTGTTCTTATACAATTAAAAACTTATGATTCGGTTGAACTAAGACAATTCAAGAACGCATGATAACCTCGATTGATAATGCGGTTAGAAAAGTTTTCAGAAAAATCCATTCACTTTAAATCCTGATTTCTATTTGAAACTATTAGAAATTCATCTAAACAATAAGAAAAACATGATTGAGCTTATTGAAATCATGGAAGAACTAATACATCAAAAGAAATCTAATTGAACAATCAAATATGTCGTTGATAAAATCCTAGAAAGAATCACATTAAATATTCATACCGTATAGAAGAAACATAACCCCTATCCCTAGCAAAGAGTTTAGGCTGCCATTAGAGAAAGAAAAATACAAGGTTTTCTCTGCCAAAATTCATTCTACCAGCCTCCCTTCAAAACCCTAATGTCTAAGTGTCCAAAGAAAATAAAACATTTACTGTTTTAATTTCCGTCCAGGTTTACAGTGGTAACTTGTGAGTTAATTTCGGCCTTCAAAAATTGAGAATTTCGAAAAACTCAAAACTGGAAAGTTGTAGATATTTAAGTCACGGTTCCTTGTGTCAATTGGATTTTTGAGGAGAGAGATACGCCCAAAATACTGATCAGTGCTCAAATCAGATTTTTCCTTTTCAGATTCTGCTTCTTTGATTTCTTTCCTTATTTGAAGCTTCCAATCATGGTAGACGATCCAAGCACTCCAGCTGCACCTCCTTAGACATTTAAGCATAGTCTTTTAGCTCTACTTTAATTCTAGTTTGACCTCCATTCTCTCATAAATTCTTGTAAACTCATCTTTCTCACATGATTTCCTGAAAGTAGAAAATTACACACAATAAATAGCATCTTATTCAAGAAATTATGTAAAGATAAATAATAGGGACTAATGCAAATCATGACTTAATTGTACAAATTAAGCATAATAATAAGGAGATAACGCCCATATAAATATATAACAAGTATACATTTTAAGGCATTATCAAAAACCCCAATATCTTCGGGGAGTTATCACTCATAATATTTACACATACAATCCTGTTTATTTGTTTTTACTAACTTTTCCATCATTCAATTTTATTTAATTAAAAAAAAAAAAAACTCTATGATCCTACAAAAATATCTTGATCGTTAATATTAATTTGAAAGACTATGAGTCACACATGCTCACATAAATACAAAAGAATACCCTTTAATCAATTCAATGTCTCTAGCTACAGATAGACCGTAAACAAATGAGTATGAATCACATATACTCAAATAAATACTAAATAAGCAATCAATCATCAATCAATATATATATATATATATATATATAAATAGAGACCTCATGTGAGACTGCATGAAGTCCTGCCAAATGGTGCTTTAATTTTGCATTTAGTATTTTTTACCTCTTTCATTAAGGATTTTATTTTTATTTTTTTATACTGTTACCCAAAAGTTCACATTAATTTATTTTACTATTATTTCATTAATATCTCATTAATTACCTAAGCTCACACCATACCTTTCTCTATTCTTCATGTCTTTTAGCATACCCACTGTTTTAGTTCTTTTTTTTAATAAAATAAAATAAGAGCTAATAGTAATAACTAATCAGATAAAGGCCTAGAAAGAGATAGAGAGACATAAAAATGTTGTGGATTGTTTAAAAAAAACGCATTGTTTAACTATATATTACCAAAATAAAAGACCTGAAACTAACAAAACATTTGAAATAGAGAGAAAGAGGAATTTGAGTGGTTACCACCTCCGTTATACTGGCCTCCCACTATCATCAAGACCCTAAAACCCCTATGGGTATTTTTTTTTTCCTTTTTATTTTTTATTTAGGGTCTTAAATATGATTTAGGTTTAGGTAATTTGGTTGGATGGTTTTTGTTTTGGGTATATAAGTAGAGAGAATATTGAGTGTGCAATGTAAAGCCATATTCTACCATAGTTTAATTATAAATCATTTATACGACACATGAATACACACTTGCCCACACCATGTCTTAATGTCACACTATCGATAAGTGGAAAACAATAAGAGAGTTGAGCATACTTTCATTTTATGGTATGAAATATGTGAATACAACACAAATTAATTGACTTTCATAGTCCCGTTACTTTTTTGCATTTATTTTTGGTTTCATGATTTTTTTTTTTTTTTTTAAATCTTACCTTAAGAAGGCTACAAATATGCAGTGAAGCTACTACACTAATTTTTAATATCTAAAAATATATATATATATATATATATATGTTTCTTTATTCTAATTTAGTTTACTTTTTCTTTATAATATATGCACAACATTATTCAAAACTGTCTTACATAAAATATCACAAAATTATCCGTGCAATACTAGTACTCTTTAATTGATGTAATGCCTCCAGCAACAAATAAGGTTGTAAACGAGTTAAGAGTTATCGAGTATTGAATGTTCGAGATTGCCCACACCATGTCTTAATGTCGCACTATCAATGAGTGGAAAACGATCAGAGAGTTTGGCATACTTTCATTTCATGGTATGAAATATATGAACACAACACAAATTAATTGACTTTCATAGTTCTGTTACTTTTTTGCATTTATTTTTGGTTTCATGATTTTTTTTTTTTTTTTAAATCTTATCTTAAGAAGGCTACAAATATGCAGTAAAGCTACAAAACTAATTTTTAATACCTCAAAATGTATATGTTTCTTTACTCTAATTAATTTACTTTTTCTTTATAATATATGCACAACACTATTCAAAACTGTCTTACATAAAATATCACAAAATTATCTGTGCATCGCACAGGCAACTTACTAGTACTCTTTAATCGATGTAACGCCTCTAGCAACAAATAAGGTTGTAAATGAGTTGAGAGTTATCAAGTATCGAATGTTTAAGATTGGCTTGACAACAAAAGTAAAACAGTCAAGCTTGACTTGAGTTCGAACCATGCTTACAAATAATGTTTGAGCATAAGCTCGTCAAAAATTCCAAAAACTTGAGATTGACTTGATTCTTTAGTCAAGTAGAGCTCGAGTTCAATATCAAGCTTTTGAGCTCTAGATCCAATATAAGTACATTATTAAGCCCATATTAAACATATTGCTAAGTCCATTTGGTTTGGATAAGTGTTCTTAACTCACAATTATTAATAGGCTTAGTAAAAGATAGGTTTATATTGTTCAAAGTTCATATCAAGCTTATTACTATGCCCATAAATTAGCCTAGGCTTGGTTTGTTGTCTATCAAACCCTATTGTTTACAAGCCTGTTCATGAAGAAATTTATTTTTGCTTGGCCTCAACTCGTTTATTAAACAAGACTAAAACTAAGGATCAAGCTTGATTTATTTATAAACAAATAAACATAAATAGACATTTTATCGAGCAAAGCCCAAAATATATATGAATGGTTTGGTTCATTTATAGTTCTAGCTACAAAGTACGATCACCTTAAGAAAAATATCTGAAAGGGTATGGACTAATTTAAAACAAAAGATAAAAGGTTGAAGAACAAATGTGTAAGCAATAAAAAATTAAATTATCACCTAAGCAAGTTAGTGTTTGTGTATTGCTAATTGTACATTGATTTTTGTGGAGATATGTGGCTTCACCGCTGAGTATGCCTTACAATTTGCACATTATACCTGTTTCATGAAACGCCATATACACCTCAGGTTTCAACTTTCAAGTAACATCAATCACATCAATTTTGGATTGTGTATGTTTCTTTTTCTTCATGGATCACTCTCCACATCAAAAACAAATGGAGATTGTGTCTGTACACAGAGAATCATTATGAGGTATCAAGGTAAATGATGATGTCCGCAGGTGCATATGTTTGCAGCAGACATAATAGCCTTATGATTTAGACCCTGACTAGTTCTCCAGATGTGACTGTTGTAGGAACCTGCACAATTGAGGATGATAACTGCCTAGAAATCATGAGCATGGTTGGCCTAGATTGTGGATTAGCATGTAAGCAAGCAGTTGCAATAGTTAAAATCTTTATCAATTCATCCCGAACCTCACCCGTGGGAGGTTGAAGGCGTTGGTCCAATACATCCTTCAACAATATGTTAGCCGATGGGGAAAATGCAGAATAGATGAAATCACCAGGATGATTTCCTTTGATCACTTCAAGTGCTAAAACTCCAAAACTATAGACATCACATTTCTCAGTCACCTGCATAGTGTAAGCAAGCTCTGCCAAAATTTGGGAGAGTTGAGAGTCATCATTATTGATTTATTGATGCTTTCTTTACTCAATGTAAAATTGACAAAAGTGTAAATAATTTTTACCTGGTGCAACATATCCATATGTGCCTACAAAGCTTGTCCAATTTGATGAGTCTTGCTTCAGAAGTTTAGCAGTGCCAAAATCAGAGACATGAGCTACATAATCAGAATCCAGCAAAACATTCTTGCTTGATATGTCTCTATGAACAATTGGCGGTGAGCAATCATGGTGCATGTATGCCATGGCATGTGAAACCCCTTTAACAATATTCACCCTTCTACTCCAATCCAATTCTTTAGCTTCTTCTTCTTTGCTTAGGATTGTGGCCAAGCTGCCCTTCTCAAGGTATTCATACATCAACAACGAGTGTTGTGTGCTTGAACAAAAACCATATAGTTTCACAATGTTTCGGTGCCAAATTTCTGTTAGTGCCACTATCTCATTATGAAACTCCTTCTGATCTATCAAATCACCGTCACACGATGAAGCATGGATTTTCTTTACAGCTATAATATCACCCGAAGGCAATTGTGCTTTATAAACGCTTCCATATCCACCACTCCCAAGGCAATATACAGCATCAAAATTCCCAGTGGCTGCTAAAATTTCTTTATACATTTCTTTCCCATCAAAGGTTGATATGGGATACAAGTTTTCATTTTGTATATTTCGTGGCTTTCTCCCTTTCCTTATAAAACTTGTCAGTCCCATAAATGCAAACAGTAGTACAAATACTCCCAAAAGGGGAAATATGATCGTGAACACGAGATCATGAATTCTCTGTTTTTTGTCTTTGGTGATCAGTTGACAAGGTTGTAGTCCTTTCACCTCTCCACACAATCCCTTGTTCCCCTCCAATGCTTCAATTGAAGCATTTTGAAATGCTTTGATGTTGGGAATCTGACCCTAGAATTGATTGTATGCTATGTTGACATCCAACAAGCCGTACAGTTTCTCAAAAGCTGTTAGAGAACCAGAGAAATTCTTATGGGATATATTCATGTTCAGCAAGCTTTGCAAGTTCATAAACTCCATTGGTATCTCTCCTGTGAGATGGTTATGACTCAAATCTAGCACGGACAACTGAACTAACTTTCCCACCTGAATTGGAACTCCTTGGCTGAACTCATTGTAGCTCAAATCCATATAAAATAGGCTTGAGAAGCTACCTACACTTCCTGGAATGGACTTGCTCAATTTGTTATTGGACAAGTCAACATAATCAAGGTTTGTCAAGGATCCAACCTCTGAAGGTATACCACCTGAAAGTTGATTGTTGCTCAATATAAGCTTCACCAAAGAAGTCAACCTTCCCAATTCCTTAGGAATCTCCCCAACTAAATGATTTGAAGAAAGATCAAGAACGCTTAGTTTAGTTATGTTTCCTATCTCAGATGGTATGGTACCACTAATATTATTTCCCCCAAGTTCTAGATCTGTTAGTATTGAGCTCCTTCCCCAGTTAGGTGAAAGTTCACCATGAAGTTTATTGTTGGCAATGTTCATGTAATACAAGTTTGGATAGATGCCAAAAACTTCAGATATATTTCCAATCAGTTGATTTCCATCTAGACGAACTCTATATAAAGTAGTGCAGTTTCTCAAGCTTTTGGGAATTGGACCTGTTAGATTATTACCATTTGCAGTAAAGTTTCGAAGCAATCCATTTTGGCAAATATTTTGAGGCAAATTACCTGTCAATTTGTTTCGGGCCACTCGAAACACAGTCAACTTCATGAGATTTTCCATCTCTTGAGGAATGGAACTAGAGATTAGGTTGTCACGAACATAAAAAATTTCTAATTGGCTCAAATTACCAATTGAACTTGGAAAAGAACCATTGAGTTGATTTACACTCAATTGAAGAAAAACAAGAGACTTCAAGCGTCCAATCTCTTGTGGAATGGCACCTGAAAGACTATTCTGGGAGAGATCAATATAGGTAAGATTTCCTAGTTCACATAATGATGTTGGGATAGAACCAAAAAGATTGTTTTTTTGAAGGCTTAGACATTTCAGTGATTTCAAATTCCCTATTTCCGTAGGGAGGGAACCAGCTAAACTATTGTTATTTATGTAAAGTTCAACCAGGTTGGTGAGATTTCCAAGTTCTAAAGGAATGGAACCAGATAGTAAATTTTGATCGAGACATAAGTAACCAAGATTGCTTAAATTACCCAAAGAAGGAGGTATGGGACCATCTAGATAATTGCTTTGCAAATCAAGCACATTAAGAGACCTTAGCTGACCTATTTCTTGTGGAATTGTGCCATCTAACTTATTCATACCCAAACGCAAGACCTTAAGATTTGTTAGTAGGCCAATTTCTGGTGGGATTTTCCCAGAGAACTGATTCATGGACAGGTTCAAATAGATGAGATTGGAGAGGTTACTAATCTGAGGTGGAATGGTACCAAAGAGTGAGTTCTTACTAAGATCAACATATTCAAGATTAATAAATGAGGAAAATGAAAACTCATGCAGTGAACCCTTCAAGCTTGAATGAGTAAGATTTATTTGGATGACACTTCCAACAGGGTTGCAAGAAATACCAAACCAAGTACATGGTCTAGTGCTTGAATTGAGATTGGTAGAAGAATTGGTGGCATTATTAGGAAGCAAAGTCCATGAAGATAGCTGAGACTGATCTTCATTTTGGAGGCTGGCTTTCCATGTGACAAGAGCATCAGCTTCTTCATTGGACTTAGATGCGGAAGCAACAATTGATGATGAAACAAACAGAACAATCAAAACAAAGGAAATGTGAGAGCATACCTTCTCAAAGGTTGATGATGATCCTATTCCCATAGTTTTGTGTTGGTGTAATTACTATAATGGATAATGATGATAGAGAGCTTCATTTGAGGTAGATAGTATTTCTCATTATTCCTTTCATATTCAAAAAAGAATAAAGATTCTAGCTTGAGAAACTTCATTGTCCATTCCCATCTTCTTGATTTTTATAAATTAAAGTAATTGATTGATGAAGTGGCTTTGAGATTACATTGTGGTCGGTTTGTTTTCGTCGCTTCTAGTAAGGCGATGACTTTTGACATTTTGTATTTTTTTGACTCGTTGTTCAAAGACTTGACATTTTAAGGTAGGAACGTACGAAACTAACAAGCACAGCCGAGGAAAACTTCATCCGGGAGTGATCAAGAGAGAATTTTCACTCTAGGTGTTCATATTTCAAACGCAAGAATCCCAAGGGATTTGAATTCTTGAAGTTGAAAATACTAATACATACCCTTTAAGCGCGTTTGGATAGCAGAATTGAGTTTGTAGATTTGGATTTAAGTGATTAAAATCCAAATTTCTTATTTGGATAATTTTAAAAGATCAAAGATTTGGATTTAACAGAATCCACCAACGATTTTAAACCTATAAAAACCTTAAATTTGAAATGATATCTAAAATCAGTACATTTAAAATTCAAATTCAAGTTTTCAAATGCAATCTTAAATTAGAAAGCTCATGGTGTCATACTATATATTTCAATTTGAAAAAGATACTTAGAAATTTAACAATGTTTGGTGCGGGAGATTTTGCCAACTTTACTTAGTGCAGAGTGCAGACAAGTACTCTTTTATTTTTCTCCCCTTTGTTGAATTTAAAAAAAAATATATATATATATATATATATATATGTTCACATAGAAGCCTACAAATTAGAACAAAGAAAATTAGACAGCATACTGCATTCAAGTCAAAGTATTCAGCCTGGTTCAGTTTAGGTAGACATCATTACACATATGAATATGAATCAAAATGAGAAATTTCTTCGTTCTCAGCTTCTCCATTGTTCAGTTGTTGACACACAAGAATCAAATCGAGAAATTTTATTCATTATCTTCTTCTCCGTGATTTTATTTTGACTTGTTTCATAGAGTTGTCACTTGTCATATACTAGTATTTTAATTTGGAAGCGATTACTAGAAATTGAATATCAATAATGTTTCACATCAAAGTCTCTACCACTCAATTATTCTTTTATTTTCTATTCTTTCTACACTCTGTCTCTTTCTGTTAAACATGTACTTTCTTTAAAAACGTGATGTTCACATAGAGTTGTCATATATTTTAATTTGGAAAATGATTACTGGAAATTGAATATCAAGAATGTTTCACATCAAATTCTCTACCACTCAGTTATTCTTTTATTTTTTATTCTTTCTACTCTTTTCCTGTTAAACATGTAATTTTATTTTATTTTTTAATTTTTTTTAAACGTGATGCTCACATATGTGTCACTTGTTAGAACTTTTAATATTGCACCTGAGATTTCCCTAGGAAGGAAAAAAAAAATTGAAATTGAGAAAATTTCATGCAAAGTCGTATAATATGGACACTTCAGGACAAAATGGTCTTATGCCCTTTTCACCCGAATTATATAGTCTTATGCCCTTCTTCCCAAACTAATTAGGGAAATGCCCCTCTTTTGTAACTCGATTTTGAAAAAAAAAAAATTCTAGAGCCCTATAGTGATGTTTTTAAGGACCTATAGTGACGTTTTAAGGATCTATAGTGACGTTTTGTAACTCAATTTCATGGAGCTCGAGTTACAAAACTCCACTATAGGTCCTTAAAAACATCACTATAGGTCCTTAAAAACGTCATTCTATGGCTTAACTCGATTTTGAGAAAATCGAGTTTCAAAAGAGGGACATTTTCCTAATTAGTTTGGGAAGGAGGGTATAAGGCTATATAATTTGGGTGAAAAGGGCATAAGGCAATTTTGTCCGAACACTTCAACTACCAATTTAAGTCAATGAATAAATTAGTGGATAACCTATACAATACACAAGAAAGTTCAACATAGTCTAATTTTTTTTTTTTTGGTCTAAATATGATTATTACTATTTTTTAAAAGAAACAAACACACACAAAAGAAAATATTTTTAAGCTTAAGTAGAAAATTTAACCTACTAGTACACAAAATAAAACCAAGAAATAGACGTTCAACCAATTGATTTAGGGACTAAGGTAGTGTATCTAATTTCCAAAAAATATATATTTATGAGTTGAGATTGAATTTTTTTTTTTTTTTGGTTGTTTTCAACGTAGAATGTCATATTCTCTTTTTCTTGATCCCTTTCTTATTCTCTTTTAAATTCTCATACTTGACCAAGCCCAATTGTCAATACAGGGGCCACTAATTTTGATCATCCTAGAATGTCAAATAATTTATTTATCCCTCTAAGTGTGTGTGAGTGCTTATCTTTGTTTGTTTACACTACTTGTGCTTGTGAGGTTGTGATTGTGTATAGGGAGTGAATAATGAATATAGTATATGGACCTGTCACTTATTGAGATTTTTAAGATGTGATTGATCATCAATGCGTGATTGATCATCAATGCATAATTGATTTAAAATAAGGCCAAAGATCTAAGAGTTATAAGATCCTTTAACTTAGATAGGTCAAATTGTATCTTGAACCCAAAACACAGATCTAAGAATTCGGTTATATGTGGGGAAAGCATCCTATGACATTTGTCAATGACGATACTGAAATTTGCTTATCCCTTCTAATGTTATGCAATGCAAGTTAAATAAAACACTTCACTCTATTTTAGAGGGTCACATGTCCCATAATATCGTACATGCATCAAGATTGTTGCATGAGGGACAATATCAATGGTTTTTGATTTGATGAAATTAGGAAAATACATAAAGCAAATTTTGATTTTGAAAAAACGGGTTGGCAAAAAGTTAACGTTAGATGTATTCAAAATCATAGTGTAACTTAATGCAACCACACTTAATTAGGGGAGGATGGAAGTTGAGGTTTCAAACTCCACATTGCCTTTAAAATTTTTTTTTTTTTTTAAATGTCACTCCCTTGAAATTGTCAAATCATGAATGGTTGTTGGTTGGTTGGTTGTTGTGGTTTAGGACACACAACTTTTGAAGTAAAAAAAAAAAAAAAAGCTTGACCATTGTTTCACAACCTAACCTGATCAAATAGGGCAATCCGATCCTGGCATAAAAACCATTTTATTTTTAGACTAAATTGCAAACTATGCCCCTAAAGTTTAGTGGTGTTTAGATTTTACATCCTGAAATTTTAGAATTTGTAGAGTACCCCCCTTAAGTTTTATTTTGTTTGCATCAGCAACCTCTTCATCCATATTTTTCGTTAAGTGCCACATAAGCTAGCCACACACGTTTAGTTTATCCAATAAAATGATGTCATGTCCTTTTTAATTATTTAATTTTTTTAGGCTACAAAAATCATTTTATTTTAACTTATAAGTCTCATATATTTAAAAGCCATTTCTACTTTAACTATGTAAAAAGAGTGAATGGTCTTAGGAATAGAGTTTTTGGTTTAGTCAAGTAGTGAGCCAATACGCACCGTTTAGTAGCAATTTCTTTATTATCAAAATACACTATTTAAACAATAATATATATTCATAGTTTTCTTTTATTTACATGCACACAAACTAATTGATGCAAAACCTGAATGTTTTCTTCTCAAAGTTGTATTTAGAGGTTGCCTTAATTGCTTCTGTTATGAATAATTTGCTTTGTTTGTAGACCATTAAGTTAGTAAACCAAAAGAAGATTGAGTTACCATGGCTTTTGAGTAGAGTTGTGGTGTGTCTTTATGTTAGAATCTCTTTCCCTTTCCCTCACGTGTCTTTGTTTCTCAAAAAAAAAAAGAAAAAAAAAAGAGGGATGGAAGGTGATGACGTTGAAAATTGTCACCAATAGATCACACCGTACTCGCAACTCAAAGCGAACCTGCACGACAAGAACAATCGAAGAAAACCTTTAGAGAGCACCGGTGTGGTGCCGGCCTAACACTCTCCGAAGGTCAAGTCAGAATTCGTCCTTTCACTTTTAGAGCGCTAGAGAGGGTCAATTAATCTTACCCCGATTTCCGAGAATGTCAGTCCTTTTATAGTGGTGGAGAGGTGGCTTTTCTTCTTGACCTCCAGATCTTTCCAATGTGGGACTCTGATACCAATTCTCCAAAATGTGGTGAGCAACGATTTCCCTTTTTGGATCTTAGTGCTTTTCTAGGCGATAGAGATTTCGGATCATGGGCCCATACTGCGTCTGTCCGCGATGGGCTTTCAAAGCGCATGGGACCATCTTTACACAGGTCCAACAGTCCCAATCCGTCAGGCCCATTAAGGTAGGCCCATCAAGCTCTATATTTTATCATCTTCAGAAGGGATAGAATTAATTCAAGGGTGGAAGGGTCCCTGTCTTGTATTCGCATGACAAAGGGAGCTAACCATTGAAACTCAAGAAGAAACAGATAAAGATAGGGAAAAAACCAGTTGTTGCTACAGGATGACATATGACCTGCATAATCATGTTTTACATGCCATATTACTGCTGCAGCATAGCATTAATTGGGTAATTCCACTTTTTTTTTTAAAAAAATCATTTTTTTTCTGTGATCTGTGCATGATTTAAAATGGTTGTTATTAACGTCATTATTTATCTCCTAAGAAGGGTATTACACTCTTCCTAATTCAAAAAATTCCACCTCATTTGTTTACAACCTGTTTCATAAATGTACGATCTGCTTCTTTTGATGTTCCTAAAACAAAAGGTCTATCTGATTTGTATGTCTGTAATTGAACCTGCTAGAAACATATAATGCTTTGTAACGGGTTATATTTATGGAATACAATTGAAATGGGATTCCTATTGTTCTGTTTCCCATTTAAGTTATTCACTTATATTTCAGTGAGTAATGCTTACTATACATTTTAACACAGGTCTTCACATGTGATTCTTTGATAAAACCATTCATCTATAATTTAGTTCTATATATAGCTACATTTCCAATATTCTTTTTTGGTTAGTGTGCCTTTAGGGGTGTTTCTAAAATTTTCCATTGCTTCGCGTGATAATCAAATTTCCAGTATCTATTTGTATTGCGTATTTTGCGCATCCATGTTCAGTGTCTTTGGTTTTTTTTTTTTTTTTTCCTCAGATTAGTGCCTCTTGCACTGTTTATGGGAGTCCCATAAACAGTGAAAACAGGCCAATAAACAGTACCCACATGTAAACAGTAAATTTTTTAATTATTTTTTTATTGTTTTTAATTTTCAATTAAATAAACTGTATTCAAATAGATTTTAAATAGTAAAAAAAAAAAAACATTATTAGACAAAGCTCCCTCACTCCCATAATGCTTTTGTTTTTACGTGGACCCACATTTGCTCTTCCACTCGAAAAAGTATATGATGTTTCAGGAGCTCATCATCAGCAAGTAGTTGGTGTTTCTAAGCCCAATAAGAAATTAACACCTGTCTAAGAATAACATGTCAGCATACCGTACCCTATACAACTGAAAAGACAAATATGCCCCTGAAAAATTTCAAACCCCCGCCTAAACACCATTTTTCCCTAGCAAAATCAAAACTCTCTTTCTCCTTCTCTGCTCTCTCTCACCGAACCACCATCTGCTCTTTTTCTTTCTCTCTCTCTCAAGTCCAAAGCTCCACAGCCACTGCTTAGCATCACTGCCGGAAAAATTTTCAAACACTCGCCCTCTCTTGCTTTTCCCCTTTTTGCAAAATCAAAATTTTCATCTCTTTCTCCCTCCATTTCTCTCTACACCACCACAGCACACCAGCACTCTTTTGTCTCTCAACTCCAAACCTTGACAGCTGCTGCCTAGCATCGCCGCCGGAGATAGAGATACACTGCCGATCATCACCAGTTCCGACGAGACCGACTTTTGTCTCGTCGGAAAACGCCTAAAACTATCTCTTTCTCGGTGTTTCCAACCACTAACACCGGAAGTTTTCTCACCACTTCTAACACCAAACGTTGTAGGAAGGTTTTATTCTCTCTCTTTTTGAATTTATTTTCTGAAATTTTATGTTTACATGTGTCTTGTTTTGTTTTGTTTTTTATTTATGTTTTATAAATTGACATATACATTCATATCTAGAAAGGAAACTTCTACTGTTTGATAAAATGCTTCAGAGAGAATATTGATTAGATGATGCATTTATATATTGTAGCACAATTACTAGTAGTATTTGGAGTTGAAGCACTTAAAAAAAAAAAAAAAAAAAAAAAAAAAAAAAAAAAAAAAAAAAAAAAACCCAAAGAATGGTGATTAGATGATGCATAGGAATCGGAATAGCCAAAGTCTGGGAGACTAGCAATTCCGGATTAGCTAAGTTTAAGTAGTTTCTGGATTAATAAAAACCATTTGTGATCAGTGTTTATCCATACCAATTTTATATGTACATTTCACTATCTATCTATCCACACATACACTCACATTTCACTAACAATACAAATCTATCCTACAAGAATTCATAATTCTTATATTAGAAATTGTTATCAACAAGATTTTGGTGTGCATCTTGCATGCATACTGTTAGACCAATTAATTCAGTCACTACTTTCCAGGAAAGATACCTAATCTGATATGAGTAATAAGCTCACCCAACTGGTGCAGTGACTTGCATTATTTGCTTTTTCATAGTTGGAATTTTCACAATTTGTTTCATTCTTTGTAATAATATTTTTTCATGGTGCAGGGATGGATGTGAGGCTTTTTTTCTGTTGTTTTTGCTGAAGGAATTGATTTTGATAAATAGCTTCTTCCTAAGAGTGTCCTCTAAGGTATTCAATCTATCTTTTTGTCCTTTTCTTAGTTTAAGTCTTTGGTTGAGTTATTATGAAAAATTATGATGTTTTGATAATTGGTGTAAAGCTCACTTGAGTGTGTGTTTATTTATGGTTGAGGAACAGTGGGTGGCTGGCAGCAATTTTTTTTTATGACTTTATGGTGGTTAATGTTATGTTGTTCATTCAATTTTTTTTTTTTTCATAATTAGGTTCGACTAGTCATGGATTTTTCAAAAAATGCTTTTGTTGCAATTGGGGACAATGATAAAAGGGAAAATTTTGAAAATGTAACTTTGGGTGAATGTGATGAATTTAAAATTGGAATGCAAGTGAGGTCTGAAGAAGAAGCATATAACTCTTTTAAATTGTATGCTTTAAAAATGGGATTTAGCATTCGAAAAGCGGTTAAACGAGAGTATAATGGTGTTATTAGACAACGAGAATTTGTGTGTTCAAACAAGGTTATAAAGTATTATAATTTAGATGTAAGAATGGGTCGTTGTGTTAGGATCTGGTTTGATGTAAAAAAATGATATTTGGAGTGTTTCACACTTTAATGACACACAATTATGAATTTGCAACTCCGGAAGAAAGATGTAACTTGAGACCGAGAAGGAAGGTGCTACCTGCTCATGGGAATATAATTAGCATAATGGTTAGCTCAAGTATAAAAGCATTAAAGTCTTACTTTTTATCAAAAGAACTTGGTGGTGCAAATAATATTGGGTTCTCATTTCTTTCCCCCTAATATTGTTCTCTCTTTTTTGAAGGGCACTGCAAAAAATTCTGGACGAAAAGCTCTTTTGGATAGTATTTTGGACATTATATTGCACAGCTAATGGACAACATTTTTGGACAGCATTTTCAACATTATTGCACAGTGCAAGAACATCTTAGATAGTATTTTTGACTTGCCAATTTTTTAGATAGCATAACTGAAAATTTGGACAAGTGATTGCATAGCCAAACACTAATTATTGTTGTCATTTTGGAAAACTTTTGTAACTAATGAAGTTACTCAAACATGATAGATTTTGTGTATGTTTGAGTAGACTAATTATATGCAAATGTTGAAAGTTTTTAATGCAATAGTACATTTTATTCTTTTATATTAGTTTCAAATTGGTGGTGGAATTGCAATGCAAGATTGTTGCAGGTGCTATGTTGTTCAGTGCTATATTGGGATGAATGATAGCACTCATGAAGAGTTCCAGTTAAGGGGATGATATAGTGAATGACAATATTTTCGTGCTAGAATATTTCTTTTTTTTTGTTTTGATGATATAGTGAATGGCAGGTGCTAGACCTTTTTTTTTTTTTCTTCAGGGGAGAATTGTACAATGCTACAAGCTGCTCATTTTTTACTCAAGTCTTACAATAGTTGAGTTCACAAGTGAGAATGATTGCCCCATTATCATCAAGCCAAGGAAAAAATGAATTACAACTATTCATTTCTACTTTTTTTTTTTATCAATGTCTGTGTGTTCTCTTTTTTCTTTCTAAAAGTTGCAAAAAGATATCTTGGACATGTGACCAAATCACCCATTATATATATATATATATATATATTTTTTTTTTTTTATAATAAACCAATCTTTATTAAAAATAACAAAATTGAAATTGTACAACCTAGAGCTATATATATATATATATATATTTATATTTTTTACAATAAACCAATTTTATTAAAAATAACAAAATTGAAATTGTACAACCTAGAGCATCCTTCATGATCACATATATCATACGATCAAGTAAGGCCACAATTTACAAAACCATTCCGATTGTTAACAAAGCCCCACTTAGCAAGCTCATGAGCTACTTGATTTACATCTCTCCTAACTCAAATGAAACTTGGTCAATCTCATTTGCTAAGTCCAGCACATCTTCAGGTATAGATAGTCCTTAGGCTATTGCTTAGGTGTGGTTGCTCCAGTACTGCTATATGCTACTGAAATTTATTTTCTATGACAGCCATTATAAACAAGCAAATCTTAGACGATCTGCAAAACCAATTCAAGGTTGGTTAGTTGGTCGCTTTACTCTAATACTAAAGCAAATTAAAGTAAAATTTAATGGAAAAGACACCCACAAACAATAGACAATATTGAATCTAGTTACTAGTTAACAGATTTTTGCTTTGAAAATTTTAGATTTTTGATTTCAAACAAAGTAACCAAATTAAAGTTCAAGACTTCATATATTTAAAAAAAAAAAAAAAAGTTTTAAGAATAACCACAATAGAAAGCTACTCTTCATTTGTTAATGCATTCCAATGTTGCTCACAAGCAACTAGAGACCACCCCTTACGGACATAGCATATACAAAAAGGATCCTATCAAAATGTATAATTAGCAAGAGCACATCTAATTTGATTATTTCCCAACATTCAATGAATCCATTCTAATGATTGTGGTACAAAGTTACACGAAAACATAAAAATTATTGACAGACTATTGCTTCAATCGTATCATCACCAAGGCATGTGCACAAAGTAAGAATCAAAATGCTAAATCAAGTAATCATGCATGAGTTCCTGTAAATTGATAAAAGCAATAAAGTGCAACAGCTGGACAAAAACAAGAAATCAAGCCGTTCAAAATAGTTCAAAACACACCTAGCAACAGTAAAACATCAATACAACTATAGCATCTATAAAACTTACAACACCAAAACAACTACAAAGGTCTACAACTTACCCAAAAAAAAAAAAAAAACTAAGGTCTATACAAAAGGAGCCCAGGTCTGATAGATAACCACAAAGAGTACAATAGACCAACACCTTTCTGTGTTAGTATACAAAGTGTAATGAGTCTTACCATTTGGACCAACAAAGGCAGACTTCCCTCTTTAAGAATAATCACGCCAAAGGCACATAGTCATGGTAGCAAATAAAAAAATTGCAAACCTTTTTCATGTCCCTTCTTGTGTTCATTATATAAATTTCAATCCATACACTGATCAACAGAAACTATGTATTTGACATGAGCACAACAGATACAATTATATATGTATAAATGGAAACCAAAGAAGTGCAACAGACCTGAAGAGAAGGCTGAGTGAATCTCGTAGAGGTCTAATGTTAGAGACAGGGTGTTTGAGAGGCAGCTCACACAATATGATTTAGTAACTGAAATAAGCAACATAGTAAATAAAATCAGCAAGGTTCCATAACAGAAACTAGTGCCATAATGCAAACTAAAAGAAATAGGGTATATAAAGCCAATGATAAACATGACTGATGTTGATATAATCCAAAGGTATCTAATGAAATATACCAAATTCCTCTTTATTTATTGATAAGGCAATATAGACTCTCTGCAAGTAAAAAAGTACACTGCTAACAATATATACACATTACCTGCAAGGAACTATCAATATTAATCTAGGCAGCTCAATCCCAAGTAAGTTTATAGACATTGATAATAAAATAGGGATACAAACTAAACCAAAATACCAAATCACATCAGACCTGTCTCTTCACTAAACAAAATACCCATATCTTACACCATAACACCAAACCCCATCAGACCCATCTCTTTCCTAAACAAAAACACTCAAATCTCACACCATAACATATCTTACAAGGGTCTATCTTTCAATTGAGTCTTGGTTATAAAAAGTAGGCCCCTTGTAAGGTGAGATTATGCAGCCAAATCAATCATCATAAAATGATTGACCCTTGTAATTTCGAGAAGAAAAAAAAACATACAAATAAGATGTGAAAAATACAGAAAATAAACAGAAAAGGAGAGACAAGAAAACCTTCTTGCGACTTTTGGTGTTGGAAGTGGGGAAAAAGCCTCCGTCGTCGGGGTTGGAAGCAATGAGAAGGAGATACGATTTTGGGGTTTTCCGAAGAGACAAAGGTCGGTCTCGTTGGAATTGGTGACGTTTGGCAGCGTAGCTCCGGCGGCGATGCTAACTAGTGGCTGTGGAGCTTTGGAGTTGAGAGAAAGAAAGAACGAGAGAGCAGATAGAGGTGCGGTGAGAGAGAGCAACAGGGATGGAGAGAGACTTTTGATTTTGCTGAAGGGGAAAAAGGTGTTTAGGCAGGGTTTGAAAATTTTCAAGTGCATATTTGTCTTTTTAGGTGTATAAGGTATGATATGCTGACATGTTATTTTTAAACAAGTGTCATTTTCTTATTGGACTTAAAAACACCAACTAAATGCTGATGTGGAGTTTCTGAAACATCATACTTGGTCCTTAAATACCCACCCCCTCCACTTCATTCCTTCCCTTTTCCCCTTCCTTCTTCTCTCTGGTTCACTCTTTTAGCCTGTTCTCTGTTTTCTTCAAAAATCATGTCAATGTTTTTCTCCCAAGAACCGGTCCAATTCCAATGCCCAGTTCCCGAAGAAACCGGGTTCACGCCAGATGAACTCCAAGAAATCTTGTCCCTCTTAGAGTCAGGAAGAGACTCTGTCTCCCTCAGCCCAAACTCCGGTTCAGAGGGCTCGAGCCGGGCAGTTTACAATGACAATGAGAGAAGGCTGAGGCGCATGATATCAAACCGGGAGTCGGCCAGGCGGTCCAGGTGGCGAAAGAAGAAGCACGTAGAGAACCTCTCGAGCCAAATGAACCAGTTGGAGTTGGAGAACCAGGAATTGAAGAAGCGGTTAGGCTCGGCTTTACGACAGTGCCACGTTGTATGGGGCGAAAATGAGCGCTTAAGATTCGAATCTGTAGCTCTACAGGCTAGACTTTCGAATCTATATCGGATTTTATTTACCATGCAAGCACAGTAAAGCTAAGCTTCCAAATCGTAAAGTAACTTGTATTAAAACTCTTTATGACCTAAATAAAAAGCTCTAAATTTGCACAAACTTAGAGCTCTCTAGCTAGATTTTCTGTCTCTCTCTATCTATCTCTTTCCCAAAGCATAGGAATCAAAGCTGGTTGGTACATTTGGCAGCTCACCCATGAAAACATTAGCTCTTTCTTTTGAGGAAAAAAAAAAAGGTGTAGTGGTTGTAAGAAATCATCACGTGGTTGGACGATGTAAAGATTTGATGGGTCTGCTTTTGTTTTTTTCTTTTTTGAATTAGGTATTTTTAAATGTTTTGCTAGTGATGAAGTCAGGGCCACCAATTATATGTTGGGCGCTCCATGCAAATCAGCAATATATATATATATATATATATATATATATATATATATATAATTTTCTGGGACAGTAAAGGTAAATCGGTGCGATCTTTGTTTCTTCATCATTAATCGCGCGCCATGGACACATCATATATAGACTGTGTCATTAGTAAAGTTGAATAATATATATCCATCCAACCAAAATATCAAAATGGAAGGACCGAAGAAAATAAAAAACAAAAGTTTCTTGGAAGTCCATGTAAATGTTGTTTGGAATTGAGTTATTCTAAGGTCATAACTTTTTGTGCTACACGTACAATTTTTGTGACAATATTTATATGGCATACTATGATAATAAGAGGTTATTTGGATGGCTTTTTTCCATAATTCAATTCTCTGTTTCCATAACTCATAACTCAAAAATGGTGGGATCCATAGCCAGAAATCCGTTTGGGAGCACCATAACTCTGTTTCCAGTTTTTTTATTTTCATCATTCAATTCTCTGATTTTTGAGTTATGAAAACTGAAAACACATTTTAGTTGTTTTTAGTTTCTATAACTTATAACTCAATGACATTTCTGTAATTAAACATATACCAAGGGACCCACCAGCTGCAACTTTTGACTCACCCTCCTTTTTTTTTTCCTTTTCTTTTTTCTTTCTTCTCCACTTTTCTTTCTTCTTTCTCAATTCTTCCGTTCGGTCTTTCTTTCTTTCTTTTTTCTTCCTTTTTGCCATTCTCATCTCAGTTCGTTTCCTTTTTCTTTCTTTTTTTTCATCTTAGACCCATAAAAAATAAAAAATAAAATAAAAATCAAGAAACAGGGCGGAATGGGTGGGTTGCTTGAATCGGTCTGAGTTCGGTGGGTTGCTAGAATCGATGGGTTGCTTGAATTGGTCTAAGTTCGGTGTTGAAGGATGGTTTGAATTTCGGTCTTGAATTGATGGGTTGCTTGCCAGTTTGGGTGTGGGTTTTTTCTGGGTTTGTTGTTTTTTTCTTCTTCTTTTTCCTGGGTTCGTTGTCTTTCACTGGGTTTGAAGTTCGATGTTTTTTTCTAGGTTTGTTGATGCTATGACACACAAAGTTGAAGCTTCCCATGGTTTGAAATTGACAGTATAAATGGGTTTTTTTTTTTTTTTTTTCATTGGGTTCGGGTGATCTGGGTACTAGAAAAAAAAAATCCCTGAACCAAGTGACAGGCATGGGACCCACAAATAGTGTGAAAAATATTGAGTGATGGGAAGTGAGTGATGGTGCCAAACGGGTGTGGTAATTTAAAGTGATAAGTGATGAGTGACAAAAATTGAGTGACGGAAATTAAGTGATGAAAAAAAGTGATCCAAACAGCCTCTAAGCTACTTATCACTTTTACATAAACCTCTCATTTTTTTTTATTACTCACAATCAACCACCACAATTAAAAATTGCAACCTAAAGATGCTCGATTATTTTATAAACTATGTTTGCCTTCAGGAAAGAAAGTATTAAAGATTGCTCGATTTCTATTTTGTGAATGACTCCTCTTTAGAGAGTTATTGGACAACTACATATATACTTATATACACTCACAATCAACCACAACAGTAAAAAAACTCAAACCTAAAGATGCTCAATTATTTTATAAAATATGTTTGCTTTCAATAGAGGAAGTATTAAAGATTGTTCGATTTCTATTTTGTGAATGACTCTTCTCTAGAGAGTTATTGGACAACTACATAGTTATAGACACCATTGGGGGGAGAAACACATTGGAAAGACTTCTTGAGTAGTTATTATAACACATAAAGACACAACTTAACTCAAAAAACTTAAGCCCAATGGGTATGAGCTTGACTATGTTATATTAACGACTCATTTTTTTCATTAGTATCTAATATGAAACTTCATTCATTAACCAACCACACTACTCACAAGTGAATATTCCAAAAAATGTCCCCCTTCACGTGTAAGCCTCTACCAAGCCACTTGTGGCACCTCAGTTAGTCTCCGTCTTGAAAGGAAGACCTTTTCTTGACAATCCAAGTCTCCCTTTACTCAACCATGTTTAGGGAAAACATGGGAGTCTTTGTTGCACAACTATAGGACTCACCAATACATGATCACTTTGACTCACCACTAGTAGAATCTTTACTTAACCATGGGTGGAGGCATGAGAGTGTTCGTTCTACTTGATAGGACCCACTAATAAACACTTGCCCTTGAACTATCGACTCTAATATCACTTGTTGGGAGAGAAACACCTTGGGGAGACTTTATGAGTAATTACTATAACACATAGAGACACTACATAACCCAAAAGGATTAAGCCCAATAAATATGAACAAACTATGTTATATTAATCGCCCACTCTTCTCATTAGTATCTAATGTGAGACTTCACCTAACCACGCTACTCACATATAAATATTTCAACATACACTATAGTGAAAAAAGTTTATTGACCATGGCACTACTATAAACTAACTATTCTTATTGTTATGGGTAAAACTTAGATGCATGCATGCATTAAGATACAATACCTAAATTTTGTCTTATTGTTATTGTTATTATATGTGTCTTTTTCAAAACTCTTGCAATAAACTACTTGTATTGGTATTTTATTTTTATTTTGTTTCGGTCATAAAAAAACTAATGCTAAAAATCAGTTGATTTTAGTAAACACAACCTTGTTTTGATGGCTTATTATTATTATTATTGTTGTTGTTGTTAGTGTCCGGTATCCATTTTAGGAAACATTTTATGAAAAATTAGAAAATTGTCAAAAAAATTGGTCATTTTTCTATTTTTTCATAAAAAGTTTCATTTTTTTATAAAAAATTTCTTAAAATAGTTTACTAATATATGCCCTTATTATTATTATTATTATTATTATTATTATTATGATGGTATGAACTAGACTATAACTTAACACACACCCTCTCCATCTTTTTATTCATTAACTAGCTAAGACCCAAGATGTGTTATAATATATGCCATGCAACGACTCTAGCTAGCAGTCTAGTTTTTAAAACTTGCCCTCTATTTCCTATCAACAATATAAGTTTTGTTTTAATTAATGTCTATCTTATAAATTTTAGTATACCAACTACTACTAGTTTAAATAAAAAAAAGATATTATTTGCACTATTTTTACTTCTCCTATAAATGGATTCAAATTACATCTGGTGTAATTTTGAAATAAGTAAATAATTTTTAAATCTTTTTTCTTTTTAGTTACACATTTTTTCAACCTTTGATTCTACTACATCTAATGGTGGTTAAGATACCTCAAAATTTGCATCCTCACTCTTTTTGTCTCTCCTAATTACTCTCTCTCTCTCCAAAGTTTGTCTCTCTTCCTCATATCCATGTAAACCGTAAACTCCAATGGCTTCTCCAGTTTGGCGACAGCACAAGACCAGAGATTAGTGAGGTTTAAGTGAGAACATGCAGAGATCTTACACCACAACTTGTTTTTATTTATTTATAATTTATAATAAACATCAATTTTCATCTTAAGTCATAAATATTTTTTAAACAAATCACTATATATCTCTGTGAACAAGGTGCCCAGAAGTCTGGGCATTCCTCTAGCCACACTTGTGAAGTAGAATTTACAGTAGCAATAGAGGTCAATGCTGAAGCAGGTTCATTACATTTTGATGAACAAACTCGTACCTCTCAAGAGTCTTATAACTTAACTAACACATTTTGGTGTTTTTAATGGAGATGTTTGAGGTCCCCAAAAAAAAAAACCTCAATAAACGGAGAAGTAATTCCTTATGAAATAAGTCAAATAACTGAACCTGCTTTTGCTTTTGATTGGATTTAGTCTTTCTCTTTTCCATTTTATTTCCTCCCCATTAGTTTGAGTAAAGGAGACTGATATTTCGCTTTCAAGAATACCAATTGTGAAGACAATCTTGCTGTTGGGGACTTTTGCTGTTTTGCTGTCCAGAAACACACCCAAAAAATAAATAAATAATGTATCACTAACTTATTTTTTCAATTTTATTATATATATATATATATATATATATACACATATTTATATAAAATTGAAGAAGACTATTACTTTCTTGGTAAGAATGAAGATTCTTAATTCCCAGCACCTTTCTAGTTTAGATATGATTTGCGCTCCAATCCAGATTACATAATAAGGAAAATCAAAACAAGAATGAAGATTTTTAATTTCTAGCTCCTTTTTATAGCTTAGATATGATTGGGTTGTATCCCGCATGCATGATAGGAAAAATCAATACTAATTGGCGTTGCATCCCACCAGTGCAAATAAATAAATAAAACTAGCTAGGACCCAAGATTGATTATAAATATATGTTAGGCAGAGACTCTAGCTTTTAATATTTGCTCTCTAATTCCTGACTGGAATATAAGTTCTGTTTTAATTAAAAGTCTTACTCATATTCATATGTTTTAAAATCCCAAATAGCACTGGTTTATATAAATAAAGATGTCATTTGCACTACTTTTTATTTTCTTCTGTCGTGTAGCTTTTATACATGATTAAAATAAA
This sequence comes from Quercus lobata, assembly GCF_001633185.2. Taxonomy (NCBI): domain Eukaryota; kingdom Viridiplantae; phylum Streptophyta; class Magnoliopsida; order Fagales; family Fagaceae; genus Quercus; species Quercus lobata. The sequence continues at coordinate 38,508,811 of NC_044915.1, forward strand.
AAGCACTCATAATTATAGGCTAATTCTTTTTGATGAAAAAATTAGAGGCTAACAAACAGAAGCAATTCCATATGTAAAGACTGAACCTGCTTTTGCTTTTACCTCTCTCTCTCTCTCTCTCTCTTTCAAGACTAATTTGCTGTTTTGTCGGCCTGGAACACACAAAAATAAAACTACCACTAATTTATGTTTTCAATTTTATATTGTGTAAACTTTTACTCTCTCCGTCCCATTTTATTTGTCCTTTATTTCATTTTGGGATGTCCCAAAATATTGTCCTATTTCTAAAAATAAAAGTCATTAATTTACTAATGTTCCTATTATACCTTTATTAATTTACTAATTCAATTTTTTGATAAATTTATTTAATGGTAGTTTTGGAAACTTATACATTTTTAAAAGATAAACAAGATAATAAATGATGTTCCCTTAAAAAATTTGACTTTTCAAACAGGACAAACAAAGTGGGACGGAAGGAGTATATAAATTTAAGAAAACAATGATCGAATTTAGGATTTACTGCTTTGATACTATATTAAATTAACAATTGTCCCAAAAACTTAAGTTTAAGCATTTTGAGATAATCATTAATTTAATATATATATATATATATATTATCTTTTCATTGTATTTTGGATTTGTTTAAGCGTTAATATTTTCTTTGAGGTATTTTATTTTATTGCTATTTTCTTGCTTAAATATATATGTAGATTGCTATGAAGTTTAGTACAACATGAATTAGAGATGATTTTTATAATATAAAAAGTATATAGAGCATTGTTTTCATAAGTTAGCTAGGATTAATCTATCAAAGAAGTTAAATGTTTATCTTGAGTTAAGTTAAGAGACAGAATCTTTTTCTCATTGGCTCATCCCACCTCTGATTGAAGACATTATATTTTGGTTTCACAATTTCTTTGGTCTTTTTTCTCTTGTCCTCCGAGAGGCCAACACTGCAACTCATGCACTCGTTTGCTAATTCCCCCCTCTTTATTTTGGGTTCTTGTTAAGCAGATGATCATCTCATGAGAATCGTTACTCTTGCCTTCTGTCTCTTGTTTTTTTAATAAAAAAATAAAAAATAAAAATAAAAATAAAAAAAGTAAAGAATATATGTATGTAAACTTTTTTTATAATATATATAATGAATTATGTTAAAATAATTTTATTTTTTATTTTTTATTTTTTATGTAAGTATAAAAGCTAGCTCTCAAAGTTTCAACATATTTAATTTGACTTCCCGGCCCCTAAATATTTTTTCCCGCCATTGATGTCAAGATCTATTTAGCCTTAAACTAAATAGATCTAAACTTATCACTATCAAGGAAGTCAATTCCGTACCATACCGACTAGTGCGGCTGGCATATACCGTATTGGTCAGTAATCCAATACAGATAACTCCTTATTTCATACCGGAAAAAATAACCGGCCGTACTAGCAAAATCCGGTTGTTTCGGCCGGTAAATGGATACCAGGCCAAAACACAAAATGCTTTCTTTCATTTTTTCTTTTTTTTATTTTTGGGTAATTTTGGCAATTTTTTAAGGGCAGGATGGTGTAAATCTGAGTAAGCTAAGAAAACCCAGCAGAAAGAAAGAGAAAAATGAAAGAAAAATGCAAAATAGCTTTGCAAAATGAAGTTAGTATCACCTCATGGACTCACTGTCTCTTTTTTCACTGAAGCCAACGGCCTCTCACTGAATCTTGAGTGGTGATGGACAGTGGCACTTGAGAGAGGAGATGAAACTAGAGACTAGAGAGAGAGGTGAGGTGAAAGTGAAACTAAAGGAGATAGATCAGAAGTAAAAATAAATAAATAAATGAACTTTGAAAACTGAAGAGTTAAGTTTAAACGTGTGAAGATAAAGCGTTCTTGGAAATTGGAGGTGCATGTCAGGTGACTAGGACAGGCTTGTGATGTGGGGGAGAAAAAAAAGAAAACAAAATGGGAAGAGCTATCAATTAGGCCTGCCTGTGAAAAAAAAAAAAAAAAGTGTTTATGAAAATTAACTCAAGGTGATAAAAACGAGGGAAGGAGCCATTAGATATAGGGAAAAAAAAAAATATATATATATATATATATATATATTAATAATAATAAAAGATACTAAAAATAGTGGAAGGGAATAAAAACTAAAAAAAAGTAGTAACAAATGTTGGCAGGTATACCTTGGGTTGTACATGTGCAACAACTTCGGATTTGAGTAAAAAAGAGATCTAGAATTTGCCTTATAATTTTCTTTAAATGTCTAGTCAATTAAACAAAAATTCACATTTATTGTTAGTTATAAATATTAAATATATAAAATAGTGGTAAATCCAAAATGGTACACCGATATTAACCGGTACCCGAAATATATTGTATCGGTGGCCAAAACGGTATAACATCCAGTACAATATTGACTTCCTTGATCACTATTCACTATGTGTTTATCTAAATTTAAACATTAGCTTATTTATAATTTTATTTAAAGTCTTACTTATTTAAGTACAATTATATTTTTATTTAACTTAATTAATTTTTAAACAAAATAAGTCAATACAAATAAAATATGCCAAATTGACCCTTGAAACTACATGCATGGTCAGGACAGTGTGTTTTTGGTCAATTTATTTGCTGCCAATTTTTTTTATTCAAAGGCTCTCATGAGAAAAAACTTTCAAATTTAAACAAATAAATAAACTATATATATTTATATTTATATAACATTTTCAAAGTTTCAGATATCTTCGGCCAATAAAATTAGGAACTATTTTTTTTTTTTTTGAGAAAGAATAAAATTTGGAACTTGAAGCAAAGAAACCATCCTTTAGAATTTACACGTGTTTAGTTAGTGTTTAATTTGAATAATGATTGATGACTAAGAAAAGGCGCATGGAATATTAACCTTTAAATGTCTTAATTAAGATCCTTTTTGATCCAGGTGCAAGGAATGGATTACAAATTGGATATGTAACCCCCATCAAATCATCGAAGTGTCATTCCTGAAACAAAAGAAAGAAAAAAGAAGATTTGATTATCCAATCATAGAAAGAACAGAAGCCGAATGGAGAATAAAATTTAGAACTTGAAGCAAAGAAACCATCCTTTAGAATTTACGTGTTTAGTTAGTGTTTAATTTGAATAATGATTGATGACTAAGAAAAGGCGCATGGAATATTAACCTTTATATGTCTTAATTAAGATCCTTTTTGATCCAGGTGCAAGGAATGGTTACAAATTGGATATGTAGCCCCCATCAAATCATCGAAGTGTCATTCCTGAAACAAAAGAAAGAAAAAGGAAGATTTGATTATCCAATCATAGAAAGAACAGAAGCCGAATGGAGTCTTCACCCGCAATGCATAGTTGACCAATATGGGCCACAAAACCCCAATATTTTAGGGGAGTTATCACTCATAATATATATACCTACAATCCTGTTTAATTGTTTTTATTAACTTTTCCATTATTCAATTTTATTTAATTATTAAAAAAAAAACTCTATATCCTACGCAAATATCTAGATTGTCAATATTAATTGATTATGAATCACACATGCTCACGTAAATACAAAATAATTCTTTTTAATTAATGAAATGCCTCTGGCTCCAAATAGACTATGAATCACACATGTTCAAGTAAATACTACTTTCTAATTGATGCAATTCCTTTGACTACAAATAGGGTTAGCTGAGCTTTATCAAGTATATGAATGTTCGAGCTCGGCTTGACATCAAAAGTAAAATGTTTAAACTCAACTTAAGCTCATGCTCGAGCCAAGCTTACCAACAATGTTTGAATATAAGCTTGTCAAAAAATTCCAAAAGCTTGGGTTCGACTTGATTTATTAGTCATATTTAGCTCGAGCTCAAAATTAAGCTCTTGAGCTTGAGATCCAACAAAAGTATATTAGCAAACCCATATTAAGCATACTGTTAAGTCCATTTGGTTTGGACAAGTGTTCCTAACTCCCAATTAATTATAGACTTAGTAAGATATGAGTTTATATTTTTCAAGCTCATGTGAAACTTAAACTAAGCCCATAAATTAGCCTGAGCTTGGTTGTTGTCTATTAAAACCTATTATTCACAAGCTTGTTCATGATCAATCTTTTTTTGCTTGAGCTTGGCATGTTTGTTAAACTAGTCTAAAACTAAAGATCAAACTTGACTTATTTATATAAAGAAACAACTATAAACAAACTTTTTATTAAGACAGGTCTAATTTATTTATAAACAATTTGATTCATTTACGGTTTTACACTCCTAGCAATAAGAGTATAAACAGCTTATTAAGAAAAACACGCTTTACTTTAACCCTATGCCTACGCCTAGGCCATATACCCGTTACTTGTTATTGTATTGTTAGCCAACTGTTTGTTGGCCAAGTTCATATTTGTTGTCCTTTTTTCATTATAATGTTTTTGTAATAATTTTTGCACCCTCACTTTCTTCATTGGTAAGTTCTTAGAAGCGGCCCATGAAAATCATATGTTAACAAAGTTAGAAAAAAGTTGAGATTTTCTTTTTGACCCAGAAGCATGGATTATTGGGTAATGAGGTGAATTATCACCAAATAAAGGTAACGAGGACAACAAGATTTGATGTGATTGTAGTTGTAATCCATTAATTCGTGACAGTGATAGCCTCATATACCAAGCAGATCAGAGTTGGCATGTTTGACGGCAGTATGGTAATAACATTGGAATATTAATTAATATTATAAGAAATATAAGAAAATAGAATAAAATAACTATTACTTTTGATTTGTTTTGGTGGTATTGCAGTGATGTAAAACGTATAGTACAGACTTTCGAGTAAAGAAACTGTTAGAAGTTAATACAAAGAAATTATTAAAGTAGAAAAGTTTAGTAGAAATCATTAGAACAAATAACAGAATTGCGTGAAATTTGGGGATCAGAAGAGAATATTTGTGATATCAAAACTCATCCCTTTATGGCGATGACTTATGCCGCTTTTTGAGCAAATTCCATCTTTTATACTTTCATTTGGTCAATATTGCTATATATATACACTAATTTATTTTGTTACAATTTTCAATTTAAAGTCAGAATAAGTCTCTTGTCTATTCTAGGACGTTTGCTAGAGTTCATAGAATTTGGTTTTGTAAATTTTTTTAAATTTGAATTTTTGGAGTGTTTTTCAGGATTTCCTTTAAGTCTCCTCTAGTCAACTCAAGATTTCTTTTCTTATTCATATTACATTGTATCCTCCAAGCAATTAAGAATTTCATTAATTTCCGTTTGTCATGTCATATTTTCTATACATTTTTTTGTCAGTAAATACATTTTTTTGTCAGTAAATACATTTTTTACACATATAAAATGTTAAGGACTAAACTAAAATGTTAAAAAGGTAATGGATCATTTTAAAACACAAGACAAAGGTTGAGAACCAAATGTGTAACTGAACCAAAATTAAATTATCTCCTCATCAGGTTGTGTATTGCAAATTTTTCATTGCTTTTTGTACAGATACATGCTAAATTTGTGATATGTAGGTTCACTGAATAGTATGCCTTACAAGTTTGCACATTTATACATGCTTCATGAAATGCCATATCATATACCTCAGGTTTCAACTCTCAAGTAACATCAATCACATCAATTTTGGATTTTGTATGTTTCTTTTTTCTTCTTGGATCACTCTCTACATCAAAAGCAATCACATATGTTCGCAGTAGACATAGTAGCCTCATGATTTAGGCCCAGACAAGTTGTCCAAGTGAGACTGTTGTAGGAATCTGCACAATTGAGGATGATAACCACCTAGAAATCATGAGCATGGTTGGCCTAGATTGTGGATTAGCATGTAAGCAAGCAGTTGCAATAGTTACAATCTTTATCAGTTCATCCCGAACTTGACCCGTGGGAGGTTGAAGGCATTGGTCCAATGCATCCTTTAGCAATATGTTAGTCGATGGGGACAATGCAGAATAGATGAAATCACCAGGATGATTTCCTTTAATTACTTCAAGTGCTAATACACCAAAACTATAGACATCACATTTCTCAGTCACCTGCATTGTGTAAGCAAGCTCTACCAAAATTTGGGAGAGGTGAGAGTTAAAGGAAAATTTAAAATCATATAAAAAAGAGCTATCATATTTCAATGCTTTGCTCAATGTAAAATTGACAAAGTGATAAATAATTTTTACCTGGTGCTACATATTCATATGTGCCTGCTAAGCTTGTCCAATTTGATGAGCCTTGCTTCAGAAGTTTAGCAATGCCAAAGTTAGAAACATGAGCTTCATAATCAAAATCCAGCAAAACATTCTTGCTTGATATGTCTCTATGAACAATTGGCGACGAGCAATCATGGTGCATATATGCCAAGGCATGCGACACCCCTAATATTCACCCTTCTACTCCAATCCAATTCTTTAGCCTCTTCTTCTTTGCTTAGGATTGCGGCCAAGCTGCCCTTCCCAAGGTACTCATACATCAACAACGAGTGTTGTGTTCTTGAACAAAAGCCATATAGTTTCACAATGTTCCGGTGTCATATTTCTGTTAATGCCACTATCTCATTAAGAAACTCCTTCTAATCTGTCACATTATCATCACATGATGAAGCGTGGATTTTCTTTACAGCTATAATATCATCCGAAGGCAATTGTGCTTTATAAACGCTTCCATATCCACCCCTCCCAAGGCAATAAATGGCATTAAAATTGTCAGTGGCTGCTATAATTTCTTCATACATTTTTTTCCTGTCAAAGATTAATATGGGATACAACTCATACAAGTTTTCATTGTGTTCTTTTGGGGAGTCTCTCTTTTTTCTTGTAAAACTTATCAGTCCCACAAATGCAAATAGAAGTACAAGTACTCCCAAAAGGGGAAATATGATCATGAACACGATATTACGAATTCTTTGTTGTTTGTCTATGTGACCAGTTGACAATGTTGTAGTCCTTTCACCTGACCACACAATCCTTTGTTCCCCTCCAATTCTTCAAACGAAGCATTTTGAAATGCTATGTTGTTGGGAATTTGACCCCGGAATTTATTGTATGCTATGTTGACATCCGACAAGCCGTGCATATTCTCAAAAACCGCAAGAATTCCAGAGAGGTTGTTATAGGATATATTCATGGTCTGCAAGCTTTGCAAGTTCATAAACTTCACTGGTATCTCTCCTATGAGATGGTTATGACTCAAATCTAGTATGGACAGCTGGAAAAACATGCCCATCTCAATTGGAATTCCTTGACTGAATTCATTGTTGTAAGGTTGAATTTAATCAACCATTTTATTGGCTTTATTCCGTGCCAAATTTGCTTGTATTTCAGCATTTAGTAACCCTGTATTTAGGTGGGTTTTGTTGTAAGGGTAGTGAGTGAGATAGAGTGTTGATTGCTCAAGAGTGTGCAAGAAAACAGAGACTCGCGGCTTGATCTCGCGGGTGGCTCGCGGCTGCAAGCCGCCAGAAGGTGAACAGTCATGCTAGCTGGAGTATTACAGGACAAAACAGGACAACTGGCCATACGGTTATCTCGCGACTGGAACTCGCGACTCAGTCAAGCAGCGAGGCCAAGCCGCGAGCCACCCCTGTTTTGAAAAACCTGACGTTTCACATTCTTCTCTCACCTCAGTATAAATACCCCTTATACCCACAAATGAAAGAGAGCTTCCAGAGAGAATTTTGAGAGAGAAACCTAAAAAAAAACAAGATTGATTCACCTATAATCTATACATTAGAGTCTCTTCAAATTTCTCAACTCTCTTCCTCTCCATTATCAAATCCTTGAGAGGCATTTTACCAAAACCTTGTTCTCACCATATTCATCACTGTGAGAGGGCTGTTTGGTTTTTTGGGAAGCAGTTAGGAAGGAACCAATCTACATTGGTTGATGCTACGGTCTAGTAGCGGAATCCGGGAAATTAGAAAAGAAAAAGGTTCGGCGCAACCTCGTTGGAGCAAGAAGCTTGGAGGGCTTAGGTGCACTGAGTAGATTAGGCTTGGAGGGTCTATTGTTGTCCATGTATCCCAACTACATTTTCTAGTGGATTGTTTATTGCTTGGAGGACGGCGGAGAGGTTTTACGCCGAGGGCTTCGATTTCCTCTTCGATAACACATCGCGTGTTGTCTTTGTGTTTGCATCTTCCTTCCCTTTTATCTTTGCCTTTTATTATCTGCTGTGGGTTGTGATTTTAATTTGGCTTAGATTGTTTTTCCAATTCTATATTACAGCTTATGTTCATTTTCCACACACTAGTTGTTTGACATAAAGCTTGAATTGGTTAATTTGTAAATTGGCGGTCTAAACGTTCAAGGGTGTTTATACACATATTTGAACTTTCAATTGTGACTCAAATCCATATGGAAGAGGCGTGAGAAGTTCCCTATACTCCCTGGAATGGACTTGCTCAATTTGTTATTGGATAGGTCAACATAATCTAGGTTTGTCAAGAACCCAACCTCTGAAGGTATACCACCTGAAAGTTGATTGTTGCTTAATACAAGCTTGACCAAAGAAGTCAACCTTCCCAATTCCATAGGAATCTCCCCAACTAAATGATTTGAAGAAAGATCAAGTACATCTAGTTTAGTTATGTCTCCAATCTCAGATGGTATGGTACCAGTAATACCATTTCCCCCAAATTCTAGATTTGTTAGTATTGAGCTTTTTCCCCAGTTAGGTGAAATTTCACCATGAAGTTTATTGTTGGCAATGTTTATGTAATACAGGTTTGGATAGATGCCAAAAACTTCAGATATATTTCCAGTCCGTTGGTTTCCCTCTAGACGAACTCTATATAAAGTTGTGCAGTTTCTCAAGCTTTTGGGAATTGGACCTATTAGATTATTACCATTTGCAGTAAAGTTTCGAAGCAATCCATTTTGACAAATATTTTGGGGCAAATAACCGGTCAATTTGTTTCGGGCCACTCGAAACACAGTCAACTTCATTAGATTTTCCACCTCTTGAGGAATGGAACCAGAGATTTGGTTGTCACGAACATAAAAAATTTCTAATTGGCTCAATTCACCAATTGAAGTTGGAAAAGAACCATTGAGTTGATTTACACTCAATTGAAGAAAAACAAGAGACTTCAAGTGTCCAATCTCTTGTGGAATGGCACCCGAAAGACTATTCTGGAAGAGATCAATATAGGTAAGATTTCCTAGTTCACATAATGATGTCGGGATTGAACCAACAAGATTGTTTTTTTGAAGGCTCAAACATTTCAGTGATTTCAAATTCCCTATTTCTCTAGGGAGTGGACCAGCTAAACTATTGTTATTTATGTAAAGTTCAACCAGGTTGGTGAGATTTCCAAGTTCTAAAGGAATGGAACCGGATAGTGAATTTTGATTGAGACACAAGTAACCAAGATTGATTAAATTACCCAAAGAAGGAGGAATGGGACCATCTAGATAATTGCTTTGCAAAGCAAGCACATTAAGAGACCTTAACTGACCTATTTCTTGAGGAATTGAACCATATAACTTATTTATACCCAAACACAAGACCTTAAGGTTTGTCAGTAGGGCAATTTCTGGTGGGATTTTTCCACACAACTGATTAATTGACAGGTTCAAATAGATGAGATTGGAGAGGTCACTAATCTGATGTGGAATAGTACCAGAGAGTGAGTTCTGACTAAGATCAACATATTCAAGATTAATAAATGAGGAAAATGAAAATTCATGTAGTGAACCCTTTAAGCTTGAACGACTAAGATTTATTTTTATGACACTTCCAACAGGGTTGCATGAAATACCAATCCAAGTACAAGGGCTAGTGCTTGAATTTAGCTTGGTAGAAAAATTGGTGGCATTATTAGGAAGCAAAGTCCATGAAGATAGCTGAGATTGGGCGTCGTTTTGGAGGCTGGCTTTCCATGTGACAAGAGCATCAGCTTCCTCAAAGGACGTAGATGCATGAGCTACAATTGATAATGCAACAAACAGAGTAATGAAAGCAAAGCAAATATGAGAGCATACCTTCTCAAAGGCTGATGCAGATCCCATTCCCATAATTTTGTGTTGGTGGTGAAGTATATGATTGTTTTTTAGTTTTTTTTGCTGAATAGGTATATGATTGTTCAAGGCTTCATTTTAGGTAGATATTCATATTATCTCTCATTTGTCCTTTCGTATTCACAAAAGAATAAAGAATCTAGCTTGAGAAACTTCATTGTTCATTCTCAACTTCTTCATGTTTATAAATTAGAATTGATGTGACGGCTCTGAGATGACATTGTGGTCAGCTTGTTTTCATCGATTTTTAGCCCATCGTTTTTAGTATAGAGATGAGTTTGACTTTTTGTAATGTTTTGTTTTCTCTTCTTTGACTCTGTGGAAAGACTAGACTTTTTAAGGTAGGACCCTAGGAGCCCAACAGCTGAGAAAAACTCTATCCGGAAGTGGTAACGAAATTTAAAGAAATCAGCTTATTTGTTAAACTAACTTTTTCTCTCACCTTTAAACAAACTAGGTGACAATTTATATGTGTTTTTAGTTAAGTGACCTATTTAATAGTCATGTGATTTATTTAAACTAGTCGCTAACCCGTGCGATGCACGGGAAAACTATTAGAAAATAATAAAGCATGCATATATTAAAAGACAATTTAAGTTCATGTGTGCTTGCAAGGGATACATACCTAAATAGTTCTTGCGGTAGAAATAAAAGCCACATAGTAGTAATATATAAATCTCTTAAAACCTAAATCTAAATATAAGGACTAAATATATAAACAAACTAACCTTACAAAAACTGAACTTTATAAGCTAAAATCTATACCGTGAGTTGTAGATCTTGAATGCTATACTGTGCGTTTAGGGCTTCCTACATCTAAAGAGAGAGAGAGAGTTTGCAGAAACCAAAGAAAATCTCTCTATAGTTTAAGAAACACAATATACTAAAATCAAAGAGATAAAATTTTTATAAGACAAAATATTATAGATAATTTAAAAGAATTTTGGTTTAATTCTTAAACACCGCAACTCCATAAAATTCATACTAATAATAATATTTTATGATAGCGCAGTTAGAATTTTGGTTTAATTCTTGAACACTGAATTGGAAATTGATTATATGAGTATTCAATGGTGAACAAAGTACTATGTATTAATTAATATATAAACAAAACTAACCTTACAAAAGCTGAACTTTATAAGCTAAAATCTATACCGTGCATTGTAGATCCTGAATGCTTTAGGGCTTCCTACGTCTGGAGAGAGAGAGAGTTTGCAGAAACCGTGGCTTTATATTTCTTAACTTGAGAGAGGGGTAAGGTTGCTAGGGTTTTGTAGATCTTGAATGCTTTAGGACTTCCTACGTCTGGAGAAAAAGAGAGTTTGCAGAAACCGTGGCTTTATATTTCTTAACTTGAGAGAGGGGTAAGGTTGCTAGGGTTTTGAGGAGTTATAATTTTTATTTATTTTTTATTTTTTATTTTTTAAATATTGTGCTGACGTGGAAAATTGTGGTGCCAGCAAAGGTTTCGGTTTTATATATATATATAGACTAGTATGTAACCCGTGCTATCGCACGGGAATAGTTAATCGTAGTGATGCTATTGGTTTTTTTTTTTTTTTTTTTTTTTTTTTTTTTTTTTGTGGGGGTTATCACATGGAGGATAGAATTAGAGAAAACAATGAAAAAAAATTGCATTTTATTTTTTAAGTGATGCTATTGGTAATTTTTTTTTTTTGGTTTATCACTCCGAGGATGGCATTAGATAAAACAATGAATAAAAAAACAAAATATTGCATTTTATTATTTAAGTCGTGCTACAATGAAAAAAAAAAAAGAGAATTAAAAAAACCTATTAACCAACTTAAACATTTCAAAGTCAATTGAGCATCTGCTTACGCACGGGAATAGTCAATAGTAGTGGTATTATTGATATTAGCTTGGGTTATTAAACATACAGGACATGAGAGAGAGAGAGAGAGAGAGAGAGAGAGAGAGTATTAATGTCCACGTTACTTATTACATCATAGCAACCCAACTACCCTTCTTTGCAACCAAACATTAAGCTGAATTTGATACCTTAAAGCTTTAATTCATTCTTTTGATGAATTAGTTGATTTATCACTCAAGAATCATATACAATCAGTTCAAAACAATATAAAACACCAAAAAAAGAAGATACAAAATTGCACATATACAAAGCTACACACCAGGCTAGAGATGGTAGCAAATCTAGACACCAAAGGAAGGGAAAAAAAAAAAAAAAGATTTGTACAACAAAAACACAGCTCTAAATTGTGAGATACATTTTCAAAACTACAACTATACAAAAATTCAATTCTTTGAAGGGTATGAAACAACACAATACTGAACACCACAAAAAAATTCCATCACTTATTCATTTGTAATTAGAATTCCCCATAGATAGTAAACTATCATGTTGCAAAGGTACATGCGCAAGATTTTAAAACTATATTTCAATTTAACAAAAAAAGAAAAAGAAAAAAAACCATGTTTTAAGAGTAAAATCATGTTGCTAAGGTACATGCACAAAATTTTAAAAATATATTTCACATTTGACAAAAACAAAAATGTTAACGTATATTATGTTATGGGCTTTAGGCCCAACTAGGTTCTTGTATAGCACACTTGTACTTGTACTACACTTTACTTGTACCGCACACATATGTCTCCTATATTAAGGCACTGATGTATATTCTTTGATTTATGAAATACAATACAATCATTCAGTATTTCTAACATGGTATCAGAGCCATTGCTCTAACATTCTTGTGTCTTGCAGTCCTGTCTTTGTTGGTATTTTCCGCTGCCTCGACTTCTTCGGTCAGTAAACCTTTTCTGTGCCCTTAGAGGTGCCAAGGTTGAATCTTCACCGTCAGAAGCTCGATCACCGCCACCAAGATCACTGCCTCCGTCAGGTCTGCCACATCAGACCTCCGATTCAGACATAAGAAATATCAACGTGTAGGTTTTCAACCGATCTACACAGAGCCGCCGGAACAATCATCATCTGACCTGTCACGCGCCGGTTAAAGATTCGGCCGCTTTTCCACGCGCCCTATGTGTTGCTCCGATCATCTCACCGCCGCAGTCATCGGAATCGTCTTGCTCCGATCTACATCACCGGCGAAGAATCGGCATCATCAGATGTCCCACGCGCTCTTACGCGCCGACAGAAGGTTCGGCGAAGATTGGCCTCGCGCTCACGCGCCCCACGCGCCGCTGGTTACCTGCTGACGTCATCTCTGCCACGTCATCATCTACGTCAGCCCTAGCTGACGTCATCCGATAATGTCATCTTGCTGACGTCATCACTGAAGTTGACCTTTGACCGTTGACTTTGACCATTGACCGTTGACTTTTCTGCTGAGTTGACTTTTTTGCAGTACAGGTGCTCCTTACCCAGTTTTTCGCGTAGATTTCATTTTTGCAGTCTATTTTTGCATATTTTGCTTCAAAATGAAGAATAAGGACAAGTCTTCTTCCTTTTACAACAATCATCGCCGACAATCCAACAAATGTTTTTGCAATTTTTGCAAACGTTTTGGCCATAATATTGAGACTTGCTATCAACGCAACAAATCAACTGTTTCCATTTCTGCTGCTACTGTTGCTAACACTAAGAGTGTCCAACCTATGGCTCCCGTCTCTTCAAAAAATTTTAGGTTCAGTGTCAACAAAAAATTTTGATTGTGTTTCATGCCAATTAGGAAAACAACCAGCTTTGCCTTTCAATACTAGTGAATCAATATCCACTGATATCTTTAACCTTATTCATTCTGATGTTTGGGGCCCTTCCTCTATCTCTAGTATTGGTGGGACTCGATATTTTGTTGTCTTTGTTGATGATTACTCTCGCTATAGCTGGATTTTTAATATGAAACATCGTTCTGAATTATTGCAAGTATATTCTAATTTTGCAAAAATGGTTGAAACTCAGTTTTCCAAACGCATCAAAATTTTTCGATCTGATAATGCTCTTGAATATACTCAATATGCTTTCCAAGCTGTTTTGCATTCCTATGGCACTGTTCATCAACTAACTTGTCCAGGTACCTCTCAGCAAAATGGTAGAGCCGAACGGAAACTTCGTCATATTCTTGACACTGTTCGTGCTCTCCTTCTCTCTGCCAAAGTTCCTGCTCCTTTTTGGGCGAAGCTGCTCTTCATGCTGTTCATGCTATTAATCGCATTCCGAGTCCGATTATCCAAAATCAAACTCCATATGAGCGCCTTTTTGGGACATCTCCAGACTATCACCACCTTCGCTCCTTTGGTTCTGCTTGTTTCGTTCTTCTTCAGCCACATGAGCATAACAAACTTGAGCCTCGATCAAGGCTTTGTTGTTTTCTTGGCTATAGCGAAACTCAAAAGGGGTATCGGTGTTATGACCCTGTCTCTCATCGTCTTCGTGTTTCCCGCAATGTTGTCTTTTGGGAACATCGCCTCTTTGTCGAGCTCTCTCACTTTCGTGCCTCCCTATCTTCCTCCTCTGTTTTAGATCTTTTTCCAGATGAGGCACATATTCCTTCTGTAGCTACTCCTGATCCTCCTGTAGTTGCTCCTAATTCTCTTGTAGACTTCTCTGTCCAACCACCAGATATCACTAATCCCTTTCCTAGTTCACCCTTTAATGAACAGGTGGAAGATGAACAGGTTGAAGACGAGCTACCCAACCCCAACCCTGAGCTTGGTTCCCCTGCTCCTGCTCCGCCTGAAGATCTTGCACAAGACATTCCACCTCGTCACTTAACTCGAGTAAGATCTATTCCTGCACATTTACTTGACTATCATTGTTACACTACTCTTGCTACACTACATGAGCCTCACACCTATCGTGAGGCTTCCACTGACCCTTTATGGCAGATTGCAATGAAAGAGGAACTTGATGCATTATCTAAAAACCATACTTGGGATTTGGTGACACTCCCCCCTGGGAAATCTGTGGTTGGTTGTAAGTGGATCTACAAGATTAAGACTCGCTCTGATGGGTCCATTGAGCGCTACAAAGCTCGTCTTGTTGCAAAAGGTTTTACACAGGAGTATGGGATTGATTATGAAGAGACCTTTACTCCGGTTGCTCGTATCTCATCTGTCCGTGCCCTCTTAGCTGTTGCTGCTGCCCGTAAATGGGATCTTTTTCAGATGGATGTCAAAAATGCATTTCTTAATGGGGATTTAAACGAAGAAGTTTATATGCAACCTCCTCCTGGTCTCTCTGTTGACTCAAACAAGGTTTGTTACCTTCGACGTGCAATTTATGGCCTTAAACAAGCTCCACGAGCTTGGTTTGCCAAATTCAGCTCTACCATCTCTCATTTGGGTTACATGGCCAGTCATTATGATTCTGCCTTATTTCTTCGTCGACACTGACAAAGGCACTATTTTACTTCTCCTGTATGTGGATGATATGATCATAACTGGTGATGACCTTAGTGGCATTTAAGAACTCAAGAATTTTCTCAGTCAGCAATTTAAGATGAAAGATCTTGGACATCTTAGCTACTTCTTGGGTCTTGAAATCACTCATTCTACAGATGGACTTTATCTTACTCAAGCTAAGTATGCTTCTGAACTCTTGTCTTGAGCTGGACTCACTGATAGCAAGACTGTTGATACTCCAGTTGAGCTTAATGCGCATCTAACTCCCTCAGGGGGGAAACCATTGTCTAATCCCTCTCTTTATAGACGATTGGTTGGCAGCCTAATTTATCTCACAGTTACTCGACCAGACATCTCCTATGCTGTTCATCAGGTGAGCCAGTATCTGTCTGCTCCACGATCAACTCACTATGCTGCTATTCTGCGCATTCTTCGATACCTGAAGGGCACCCTCTTCCATGGCCTTTTCTACTCAGCTCAGTCTCCTCTTGTACTCCGTGCATTCTCTGATGCTGATTGGGCAGGAGATCCCACTGATCGTAGGTCCACTACAGGTTATTGCTTTCTCCTTGGTTCTTCTTTGATTTCTTGGCGAAGTAAGAAACAAACCTTGTGGCCCGCTCTAGTACTGAAGCAGAATATCGTGCCCTTGCTGATACCACATCTGAGCTCCTTTGGCTACGATGGCTTCTTAAGGATTTAGGTGTGTCCACATCCTCTGCTACTCCTCTTTATTGTGACAACCAGAGTGCCATTCATATTGCTCACAATGATGTCTTCCATGAACGGACTAAACGCATCGAGATTGATTGTCATTTTATCCGTTATCATCTTGTCAATGGTGCTCTCAAGCTTTTCTCCGTCTCCTCCAAAGATCAACTTGCAGATATCTTCACCAAGTCACTTCCTAAGGGACGCACTCGTGATTTGGTTGACAACCTCAAGTTGGTCTCACATCCACCTTGAGTTTGAGGGGGGCTGTTAACGTATATTATGTTATGGGCTTTAGGCCCAACTAGGTTCTTGTATAGCACACTTGTACTTGTACTACACTTTACTTGTACCGCACACATATGTCTCCTATATTAAGGCACTGATGTATATTCTTTGATTTATGAAATACAATACAATCATTCAGTATTTCTAACAAAAAAATAAATCCCAATGAATGGTGACTTTCATTTTAACCACATGGAGATGAAAGTATGAGTTAACAACACAATATTTTTGCATGGAGAAAAATAATTAACTAATTGTTTGAGTTTGTTTGCCATTCAGAAAGGTGGAAAGGAAAATGCAAAACGATATCCATTACTATTATATCCTTTAATAGTGATAGTTGCCGAACTGAATTTTATGGCATGTTTGGATCTAAAAAATTTTCAATTTCAAACACTTTTGAGAACAAAAGAAATCTAATACTCAAGCATGTTTCTTTCTTCCCCCTTTTGGGTTAAGTCGCCTTACATAAAATGATTAGATTTTAGATATCATTTCAAATTCATAATATTGCAAGTTTTTTTGGCTGGACAAAATCACCTAACAATTTTTCAAACAACTATTCTTAAAACCCTTGTTTTAAATCCTCAAACCCAAATGCAAATTTAACATCCACAAGAATCATTTGTTCCATACAAAATAGTGAAAATACATTACAATAACGAAAACCACCAAGAAATGAACTCTCTACTTTCTCAAAAAGAGGCTCATACCCAGTTCCCTCAATTTATTCACTTGAGTCATTGACTTAAGAATCACTGCATTCCTATATCATCATTAAACACCAAAAACAAATACATCAAAAACCACATTTTTATAAAAAATAAAAAACATAAATCAAAAGCAAGTGCCAATCTAAGCAATGTATGTGTACAATTTAGCAAAACATTAACTAATTACTGACCTTAATTATTTTTCAAATTTAATTAAACTCCCTCCCACATGGAATGATTGAAATGCCTCGACAAATTCAACAAAACAGTAAGGTTCATTTTGACATGCCCAATATTGCTTTTGGTCTTTATATGATGTCACCTATAAACATTTTATTATGCATATGAATTAATGAGAGTCTCCATGTGATGCTCACCTTTCAAAGATCAAGCATTTCTATTGGAACATATTAAACAGAAAAACCTATATCTACACCTACTTCTTGAAAGAAGTTAGCCACACTTTTCCTTGCAAGACATTTAAAGCCCATGGATTCAAAAAATCAAGCTCGAGTTTGCAGGGACCTTGGTTCACAATCTGGCCATCAGAGATGAGAATAATATCATCAAAAAGATCAAAGTCTCTTGTACTGTTGGCTGAAGGAGGTGAGATGACAGGAGTTCAATGAAGATTGTGAATACATTATTTAAGCAAATTCACTATTTGAAAAGTTGTCAAGCAATCCAAATAAATAGATATCTCATCCATAAACAGTGCTTTTACTGGTCCAACCAGCACCTCAACTTTCACTTTTTTTTTTTTTTGGATCAAGAGATCTCGTCTTTCATTTAAGTATCAAAGACATAATTATTTCAATTAACAAAAGTTAAGGTAAATTGGTGTTCTTAATCTAGTTTACTTGCTATAACACACTTTCTTTGTCCTCCTGAGGTTGAGATACCCCTTTAACATTTGATCTCCAACCATGGTAACAGTGTACACTTCAAATCCCAATACTTGTAATGAAGTGAACTCAAATAAATGATAAATCAGGCAAAACTATTATGGAACTTTGACACTCCATGCTAATGTTGCCTTTAGAAAATAATCTATAATGTTGCTAGCTTGCCTCTTGGCCTTAAGTTAATGCTCCCTTAAAATAGTAGAAGCCAAAATAAAACCACATAACTTGTCAACCGCAACGAATGTGACTTCTCTAGACCAGAAAAGGTGAGTCTATATATTAAATCTTACTTTGAGCGTAGGCTTTGATAAAAACACAATTTGAGCTAGACTATCTATCATTTATTGAGGTAGAGAATAAGCCATTCACAACAACTTCTTTCTTACCTTAATGAAGATATCAATATCTAGATAAGGCATAATATTGGCTGCTTTCTCTCTTCTAGACAACTCTGCTTGCATCTCTACAAATTTACAAAATAGTATGCATGTGAGTCTTGTATTACAAAAACTAATTATGTGGAGTACACCAACCATAATACTGTGAAACATTACAGTTGACAATAATATTAAAAAATTCAAGTACTCTAACGGAATTTGAAATAGAGAATTCTTGTTTGGAATTCGCATCCTTTCTCATAGTGTGGAAATTCATAAAAATTACCAAAATTTAATAGTTAAACCAAATTTTATTTTTGGTACTCTAACATCAAAGCATTGAATATTCTTTTATAGACCAAAAATACAAACAAATAAATCACAACCGAACTTTTTTAGCTTATTAGGATGATTAAGTTACTCAAGTATGACTTAAAAAAAAAAAAAAAATTCAAGTATGAATTTTATATACTAATAACACCAACAAAGATACTCTTGACAAATAAATAATATTCACTCATTTGTTACACTCTGCTTGAATAGATTGTAACATTGACTTCCTTAATTTCTTGTTCCAATTCCACGCCATTTCTCACATTGCAAAAATGCATAAAACTAATGAATTTCAACGTTTTAACCAACAATGTCTAGTAACTGACCAACCAATTTTGCCTATGAATCATGGGCCAGGAAAATGGATAGTAACTGCACGGCTGATATAAAGCTTCTAAGATAATAGATTATGGATGAATCTTGCAACTCAATGTGTCAACTTCGAGGAATTGGGTTAAGACACGCATGTTCTCAAGGTCAGTAAACTTGCGCCAAGATGCAGATATGACTGGCTCCCATAGGTGCTTGTAAAAGTACTCTTGTCTTTATGGCTGTATGCTTTTCCATTTTGTATTTATAATTTGCCCTTAGCCTGATAAAGAAACAATAAGATTAGAAATGATTAAGACCATATGTTAAGGTGCAGCCTGGTTTCTCACTTTTTAAAAATAAAATGCTATTAAGTTTTTGCCAGAGCAAAGGAACACTAAAACCAAGAAAGTTATACCTTTTTCTTTCAATTTGTACTCAAGAGAACATATAATTAAGAAGACATAACTTATTAAAGGTGATGCACTACAATGTAATTAACCACGATTAATTACAATTACAGAGAATTGTTAAAATTAGAGCTTGGAAATAAAAGTGGTACACGTAAATTGAGACTGGAGCATCAAAATTGTATACATGAAGATGAAGTGCAACTCCAACACTTGTTATTCCAGACACAAGCTTCAATAAAATACATATTTTGCTTCTAAGCCAAAAGGGATTGCCAAAATAATCAAGAGTATAACCTGCAAGAAAGACACATATTTGCCAGTCTGCTAAAAAAAAACGCAAACCTTCTTAAGTACCTCCAAAAAATAGTAAAATAGCCAAAATTCAAGATAGCTAAAAAGAAACTCAAAATTTAAGCAAATAAAAAGAGCCAAGAAAGAGTGTACCTTCCATGGAGACGGAGCAGCGGAGAGATTGAACGGCAGAGGAGAAGTTGAGGGATCGGTAATTGAACACAGGAGGAGGAGTGGAAGAAGAAGCATGGAAGGTTCTAGAAAGATACAGAGAAGAATAAAAAATCCTAGACCTAAGAGAAGAAGAAGCTCTAGAACTCCATTGGAAGTGTTGTTTATGGGCGAAGGGGAATTTTTTCTTTCTTGATACTGAAGTCGGCTTCATCTTCCTTCCTTCTTCTACTTCTTTTTTCTGGAAAAAAAAAAAAAAATAAATAACTCTAATATGAGATTTAGCAAAGGTGAGAGGCTCGTCTTTTTTGCTTCTAAGAACCCTCCACCATGGGATTGTCTTCACCCAACACCAATTGATATCTATAAATATTTTTGAAAAAGAAAAGCTTAATATAATCTTGAATTTAATTAAGACAGTCAAAGCTCTTTGTGATGGACCTAAATTGTGAAAATTATCTTGAATGAACCAAAAAAAAAAAAAAAAAAAAAAAAAAAGGAAGTCCCTTGAATTTCCTAAATGAACCAATCTTTAAAACCTCTAAATTCTAAAATTATCCCAACACCAAAAGAAACTCCCAATTCCCATTTGCAAACAAAACCTTGAAAAAAAGAAAAAGAAAAAAAGTTTTGGTGTGACTTACTATTGGAAACTTGGAGACAACAACACTTACTTTCCTTTAGGAGAAGTTTAACTCAGATGAATTGCAAACTGAGCCATTACCAAATTGGTAACACAGCAAACATCCCAAGTATGAAAGGAATATAATAGGACCATTTTCTTAGCAAGAATATGTTACAGAACAGAAAAATTATTAGGAGAAGAGCAAACTTCCTAAAGAGTGCCTTTTGATTATATCAAAAGGCCAATCTTAGGAGCAAAAGCACCAACATGAAGTACCACTATATATATATATATATATATTTTGTTGCAGGACAAAATAATATAAAAACCCTTCAATTTCACAAACCCTCACAAACCCAGAAATCGTTTCACATGCAAACCTCAAAGAATGGAGAAAAAAAAAAACCACGCAATTAGATATCAAGTAAAGATATTAACTTGTTCTCAAGCCAAAAAAGATTTAAAAAAAAAAAAAAAGATGCTATCTTGTTATCAAATAGAAAACAAACATGCAACATTAATCATAGAAAAAATAATATTAAAATTATTCAAAAAAAGAAAATTCACTAAAAGAAAAGAAAAAGAATTTACTTACATTTCCTTAGGAGTATGTGCTCTTTGCTTCCTCAATCTTCATTGTATCACCTTTAGAAAAAAAAAATCACAAGATTGCAATTATATTTAAGCTCCTTGGTGGGCTAAGAAATTACATAAAGAAATAATTAGGTGGAAACAAATTAATAGACTCTTGTAATCCAAATTGAATTTCAAAACCAACAACACTCAAACTAAAGCAATTATCAACATTAACGAATCAGTAAAACTAAATAAAGTTAAAACAATTCATAAATGTCTGATGCATTGAAGGTTAAGAAACCATAATACTCCATTTCTTCGTACTAAAATGGATATAGTTGAAGAGTTAGAGAAAGAGCAACCTTTTTGTACGGACTCGTCGTTCTGGGTCTGGGTTAATACTGTTGCCGAGGAAGAGAACGGCTCCAATGGGAGTTTGGGTCTTGTTCCAAGGACAAAGACCTCTTTCTTTCATTTAATAGTTGTGGCTCTTTGATTTTTTAGGGATAGAGGCAACTGAACCGGGACATGAAGAATTGGAGAAAGGAAGAGTCGTGCAAATAAGAAGGGGAAGAGGCAAAGAGCCGAGAAAGAAGAGAGAGAGTCTTAAATTACGGATTCTTTCAAGGTAAATCCATATGGAATTTATGAGTTAATTAGTGACACCTAGATTAATATTATTATGCGGTCCCCACGTGGCTCACAGATTATGGAATAATTGAATATAGGTGGCAGAGACAAATGGCACAAAATTAGAATTCTAATTGGAATTGCAATTTGAGTTTCTCTCTGCTTCACCTATTATTTTATATATAGATTAGTTTCAGATTCGCGTGTTGCGCATGATAATTTTTTAGATAAGATACTATTTTAGTCCCTAGACTTTATAATGAGTTTAAAATAAATAAAAAAAATAGTTTTATTATATTTTTCATAATCTTGTCTATAACGTTTTTTTACCATTATCATATATTTATTGGTTGATGATTTGCATAACATAGACATTAAATAAGAGGTAGAACTATTCAATAAATTTTTTTAAGTCATGGTGTATGAAAATTATGTTTATATATATATATATATATATATATATAAATATAATTTCCCTAGTTAGAGTTTGATTAATTTTAAGTTTAAATTTTGTATTATTATATTTAATTGTTGATTATTGATTTAATTAAGTAAATGTAATTGTTGATTTTATTGCCCTATAAAATTTTCAATGTCCTTTTAGTCATCTCTATTTTATTTCTTACTCCTCTTGACCACCTTTTTATTTTCCAAATAATGGTTATTAATTAACGTTTAATTTCATTTCTTTTTTTCTTCCTTCATTTATTCTTTATTACTTTGTATGTTCCCTTGCTAGTTGTAAATTTTATGGTTATCAATAAGAAATAAATATCATGAATGGCTTAAATAGTTATAGATGTAGTTACGTTAGTGATATATCAAAGGATTTTTTTCCTTTTGAATTTTCAAGGAAATATGAAAGGCATTTCTCTAGTTTGGTGTCAATAAATTAAGATATCCATAATATATTAATGGAAGTAACAATAAGCCTTAAATTTTTTTAATGTGTGAAGTGGTTAGGTTAGTGGTATGTCAAAAGTTTTATTAAAAAAAAAAAATTTAAAAATTCCAAGGAAATGTAAAAGGCCTTTTTTTGAAAAAAGAAATTGTGACCTTTTGAATTGTAAAAATATGATTGTTTTAATTACCTTGTTTATATATTTCATTATTAAGTTATAAACATCTAAATTAAAGTAGATGAATATATAAATGCAAAATTATATGTAAAGTTACAACCACACAAGATAAATATGTATAGATAATTTTTTTATTATTATTATTCATGAATCATTATTTCATTACTTATAAATATCTAAATTAAAGTTTTTTTTTTTTTGAAAAAAATATCTAAATTAAAATATATGAATATGTAAAGGTAAAATTATATGAAAAGTTAAAACTACCCAAGATGAACGTTTAACCACTGGTAGATGTGTGTTTTTTGAAGGCTAAGTGTGTGTTTGGATATCACTTATTTTGCTGAAAACTAAAAATAATAAAAATCATTTTCCAGTTATTGTTCACTTTTAAAATTACTGTTCACATGCCTATTTGCATTGTTCATGTCCCATGAACAATGCTGTTCACATGCCTATTTGCACTGTTCATTTCCCATGAACAATGCAATAGGCATTGGTTTTTAAAAATTTAAAAAAAAAAAAAAAAAAAAAAAAAAAGCTTGAAATGCGGATGTCCAAAACATGGACGCGCAAACCAAACAAACACTAAAAGTATACACAATTGCTTTAGCTGGAACTATATAACTATGCAAATATTGTTGCGAATGGTTCCATCATTTGCAAATTATCAAGTTTGGTGGCCTTACAAAACAAATATTTCATTTTGCAAAAAATTTTACATGAACTCCTCTTTTGTGACAACTTTTTTTTTTTCCTTTTTTTTTTGCCGAAACAACTTAAGAATATTAAGACTTAAGTTAACGAATGTGGTAGTTGTAAAACACGTTAGTGATATGAAAAATAGAAAGGTTTAAATATTTAAAAAAAAAAACATTTTTAGTAGATTGTAATATAAAACATTTTTTTCTCAATATTTTATGTAACTTTTCCCATAAGATCAATATTGTTGGCATCCTTTAAAGATGATACATAATATTTTTGAGAAGAAGAAGAAGAAGAAGCAGAGACAATGCTAACACATAATATAAAATTATTAAGTTTGTGTGATTTAAATTTGTGGCAAAAAAATATTAATATATCTATGATAAAAGTTTTTATCTAAATGATATATAGTAGTTCAAATTTTTTTAGACTTGATTCAAAAAGTTCATTCTCAATAGCTTTTTAAGTCTACAAATTTATCAATCTATGGGCCTAGACACATTCAAAGGATGCTATCTAAACTATAAATTATATGACCCTTTATCACACAAATATTTTGATTCCCCCAATGTTTGGTAAAGGAAGGTAGGTTTGTGTCTACCCATTTTCTTGATTTGTGCTGCATAATTTAATAGTATGGAGGATGTGACTGAATTTAAATGTTGAATAAAATAAGATGAGAGGAAAAAAGAGTAAAAATAAAATATATAGCAATAAACATCAAATAATCCAAGTCATTCTATGTAATATAATAACATTATATTATTATATACTATATGTATAATTCAATAGGATAATATTTAATCAAAGAGAATATAAAAGATAACAACTTAAAACACAAATCTAAATTGCATCAAACCAAAGTAGAATTCTAATAACACAAAAATTCATCAACCTAAAGAATTGATGCAATAAAAATAAAAATAAAATCAAACAAAAAATGAAAAACAAATTGAGAGAGAGAGAGAGAGAGAGAGAGAGGTAACCTTTTTTGTGTGAGAAAACTATGCATAGAATGAAAAAGAAAATATCAAATTTATAATAAGATGTTGAGAATAAGAAGAGTCAAAATAAAGGATAATAAAAAGGTAGAGAAACAATGATATTAAGGTAGAAAGTAGTAGGGAGATAAAGAGGTAAAAGGGAGGGAGAGTTTTGGAAAATTAATAATAAAAATGATGGTTAAAAGATATTTTAATTTTTAAATAATGGAGTTTTTAAGTCACCTTAAATGAGAAAATGTTTAAAAATATATATAAGAAAAATTGGAAACAAAAAATGATAACATGACTGCTGATGTGGCTCAATGTGAGCATAGCAACCAATGTTATCAAAATTGGGATCCTACATATGATCGTGAAAGGTAGATGGGATTGTGAATCGTAAGATCTTATATATTTTCATATTTAAAGCAAAAAACACATTGATAATGACTTTGTATATTGAATAATCATTAAATTGTGAATTTATCCATAAAAAAAAAAAAAACAAAGATTTGCATTATATAATGTAATTTGCATGTCACACATCGCTACGTCTATACTAACAAAATAAATATATTTAAGTTTTGACCCAATGTATCTAAAAAGTTTAATTAGCAACCAAATACCAAAATATTTATGAACACATATGGAAATATATTCCAAGTTCCAAGTTTAAAATCCAAAAATAGTTATCAAATGGAAACTAGCTAACTAAAATATGAAATCCAAAAGCAAGATTAATATTAAGGTAAAGTGAACATTTAATTATTCTCATCTTAGGGTTCATATGACCATCGTCCTAATCATCATTATCCATTTCTTTATCTATATAGACATTGTATATTTGTATACTAGAGCTACAAAAGAGATCAAGATACAACTTCACATTCAACTATTCAAGTTATACCACTCAGTAACAATTATAGAGCATGCTCAAAACAATCAATCAATCAATATACAAATACAAGCATACTAATAAAATTATATATAAGAAAAACATTTTAGTAATATTATAATATGTTAGGTTCTAAAGTTTAGGATTTTATGTATTTAGAACTCTAATGTGTATTGTTGGCAAACCATGATCAAAACAATGTGTTTAGAAGTGTTTAAGTCTAGCTCAAAGTTGTGATTTTATGTAAAGTTGGAATCGAGTTAAAGCAGGAAGCATTGTGGCTTTCGACCTGGCTCGATCGGTCGAGAGACAGGCTTGATCGATCGAAGCTCGTGCAGAATGCTTTTCTGCAGATTCGTTCAACTCAGCCCTAGTTGTTTTAAAACGTTTTTAGGGTTTCTTATTTGTCCTAAGTATAAAAGGCAAACCCTAGCCATGTTTTAGTGTTGCTCATATTTACGGTCTGTGTAAATCTCTTGTGAGATCTAGAGGAGATTTCCTTTACACAAACTTAGGGTTTTCAAGGAGAAGATTTATCTATGCCTTGATGATCAATTCAGTTGCTGCCATTAAAACTTAAAGAAAGCATAAGCGGGTGTGCTTGTATCTGGTGGTGAATCCAAGAAAGAAGGAGTCTGTGGATTCGGAGTTTGCACATGGTCATGTCAGTAAGTTCTACTGATTGGTAGCAATAAGAAGTCAAAAGTGAGGGCTTGTAAGTCTTATTGTATGAACTTCGATTCTTTCAAGATAGTGGATTCAAGTTTACCTTAAGGGTAGCTAGGTCAAATCCTCTCCAGGTTTTTACCGGTTTGGTTTCCTGGGTGATCATATCTTGTGTTATTTATTTTCTGCTGCTTTACATGATTTGATCTTTTATATTGTGATAACCTAGACTTGTTTAATTGGACTAAGTAACTACTTGGCTAATTACCTAGATTAAATCAATTGTGTTTTAAGGGGTCTAAAAACTATCAAGTGGTATCAGAGTGGGTAGCTTTTTTGTTGTTGATCCTTTGATCACTGAGCTGATCCTTGACCCCTGTTGTCATGAAACACGAACACTCTCTAGTTATTCCTCCTCACTTTGATGGGAATAATTATGCTTACTAGAAAGTAAGGATGAAAGTATTCCTGAAATCCATTGATAAGAGGTTGTGGAACTCCATTGAATACGGATGGGAGAAGCCCACTACTCCTGTTAGTAAATGGGAAACTTCTCAAAAAGAAGCAGCTTCGTTTAATAGCAAGGCTATGAATGCGATTTTTAACACTGTTTCTATGGAGGAATTTAAGAGAATCTCGAATGTTGAGATCGCTCATACTGCTTGGAATATCCTCCAGACTGTGCATGAAGGCACAAAGGCTGTCAAAATAAATAAATTGCAGCTATTAACTTCTAAATTTGAAAGCATTAGGATGTCTGATGATGAATCTTTTGATGAATTCTATACTAAATTGAATGATATTGTTAATTCTGTTTTTAACTTGGGTGAAATTTATG
This sequence comes from Quercus lobata, assembly GCF_001633185.2. Classification (NCBI taxonomy): domain Eukaryota; kingdom Viridiplantae; phylum Streptophyta; class Magnoliopsida; order Fagales; family Fagaceae; genus Quercus; species Quercus lobata. The sequence goes on from NC_044915.1 coordinate 38,535,659, forward strand.
ATTAACCTAAAATTGTTAGGAAGATTCTTAGATCTTTGACTGAAGACTTTAGACCCAAGGTGACTGCCATTACTGAAAGCAAGGATGTAGACTCCATCCCTGTTGATGAACTTGTAGGATCCCTTCAATCCTATGAGTTGGATCTATCCAAAACTACCAAATCCAAATCAATGGCTCTTAAGTCAGTTGATGATGTTGAAGGTGGTGGATTTGATGATGAGCTCTCTGCTACAGAGATTGCCTATCTTGCCAAAAACTTTAGAAACTTTCTCAGGAATAGCAATAGAAAGGCAAGAGGCACAAACAATGCTGAACCTAGAAATTTTAGGAAGCATGATCCCACTAAAGTTAACAACAATGATAAACCTAGAGAAAGGGTAGGTCAATCTTCCAATAATTCCTTGGGCTCTCAGTGTTTTGGATGTCAAGGGTATGGACATATGAAATCTGAATGTCCAACCTATTTGAAGTCTAAGGGTAAGGCTATGGCTGTAACCCTTAGTGATGGTGAAGTTTCTGATCATGAGTCTGATTGTGATGAGGATGGAAACTTCATTGCTTTCACCGCTACTGCTGTAGTTGATAAGAGCATATTTGTTGAAGAGAACCCTTCTGATAGGAAATTCTCTGAAGATGCAGATTTTCAAGAAGTCTATAACAAACTTTGCAAAGTTGCTACAAAGGATGCTATGAATGTTGAACTTGGCCTGAAGAAAATTGAATCTCTTGAGCTTGAAAAGAAAATTTTGCTTGTTAAATTGTTTGATGCTAATGATCTTTTGAACAATGTGAAAAATGAAAACATGCTTTTGCTTGATAAAGTTAAATCTTTGGAACTTGATTTATCTGTTGCTAGATTTGCTAGTTCTAAACTTGATCAAATGCTGAGTGTTCAAAAGTCGTCTTTTGATAAAACTGAATTAGGTTTTGTTGATAGCATCTCTTTGTCCACTCCCCATTCCACAAATTCATCTTCTTCTTCTGAACCTTCAGTGAGTGAGACAGTGAGTGAAAATGTCAAACCCCCTGTGAGTGAGTTTGTTAAACCCTTAGAAGGTTCATCATCTAGGAAGATTAGGGTTGATCTGAAAGAGTCTAAGCCTAAGAAGCCTACCCTATCTAAGGATAAGACACATGATAAACCTGCTTGGGTTTGTCACTTTTGTGGAAAGTCTGGACACATCCGTCCAAATTGCTACAAGCTGCAAGCTGCTAAGAGAGCTAACAAACCAAAAGTACCTGTGCCTCAAGCACTTGATCCTATGGTACTTATTGGTGATTTGGTAAAGACTTTAAACTTTTATTCCAATTCTGGAGTTGGTAATCATTCTCAAGTGAACAAGAACTCCAATGCTCGTGGTGCATTTAAAAGGTTTTGGATGCAAAAGACTCGACCTAACTGAGTCTTTCTGACATGGTCCTTGTGCTTCATTTGCTCTACCCTTTGTGACCATTGTTCTTTGGTTTTGTTTTTTTTGTTTTTTGTCTCTAGGATTTGCATAGCATAACATTCATGCATTTCATTCTAGGTATTTTATTTTTATTAAAATAAAAAAATAAAAAATAAAAAGGGAAAAAGGAAGCACATTTTTGTTTTGCACTATTCTTCTTGGTTTTTGATAACAAGGTTGGTCAATTTATTTTCACATAACATGTCTTTTGTACCTTGTTTAGCTTTGATGAGCTTATTTATTGCACTTTACTAGTTGAAGCTTTGTAGTGCATGTTGTGTGGGAAAGATGTTTATGATTTTTGATTACTATGTCTTAATATTGAAGTCACATGTTTTTAAATGTTGGACTTGAACTTTTAGAGAAAGGCATAAATAACCATCTCACCATTGTTCACTAGCCAATCATGAACACCTTAGTGTATATCATAAGATTTTGTGCTCGAGAAAGTGTAGCACATGCACAAAAGGAACATAAGGTGAAGCCTCGGGTTAAATTGCTTAATTCTTAAAATCAAAATTGGTGTATACTATTAGGCTTGATGCCAAACTCACATAACTTAAAATTGGAATGTATATTATGAGGCATAAATACAAAAAACTTACATGATTGTAAGCTTATGATCTAGGAGATGTGAGAGTTATATGATGTAACTCTTTAGGTGAAAGTCTCTTTTAAATTCTTTGTGATGAATTTTGTAGACTTTGTGATTGATTGCTATTCACATATCACCTCACATGCATCTTAAGTTTTTGCTAGTTGCACACACTACACGAGTTACTCTTTGCTAAACATTGTACATGTTATTGTGTGTGGTTATGGTCTGACCAACCAAATTTTTGCAAATACTTTGAATTATGTGCAAACTTAATTTGTTGCTTGAAAATTTGTGGAGAATGCAAAAATTTTGTTTTTGGGGATTTTGGGCTTAAAATCCTTGATTTGAAAATCGTATCATCTCATACTCATGCATTTTTGTTCTTAAATTTCAATGCTTTGAGTTAAATCAACTTGTTTTTAAAAAATTGTGTTTTTCCTCAAAAATATGGTGAGCCTTTGCCTAATTCGATCAGTCCATTCTGTTTTTCGACCGATCAAAATTTTTAAAATTTGAGAGAGGGAGTCTCTGTCTGTTTCGATTGGTCGAGGCTGATTTTCGACCGATCGAAACTCGTGAATCAGGTTTTTTAAAAGGCAGAATTGAACCTTTTCAAAGTTACTTTTCAAATAGTTCTTTTTTTTTTCTCTCTCTCTCTCCGCGTTGGCTCTAGGCTCCACCATCCATTTTTTTGTCGTTTTCCTTCAAGATTTTTGCAAGGTTTTTGTCCTTGGAGGCTGGTAAGTCCCCTTTGCCCTTCTTTTTCAAGTTTATTTCTTTATTTCATGCATTTTTCATGCATTATCATGGGTATTTTCGAAACTTTCAACATATTGGGGTTTTTGATGATTCAAACCTATTTTTGTGAAATTGATCAATGGGTTTTTGTGCTATGATGCTATAATGATGTTCCCTATAGTTTAATTTGATCAATTTTGAGATTTTTGAAAAATTGAAAATTCTAGGGTTTTGAATTTGATCCGAATTGGGGATTTTGTCAAATTGGCTCAAATTGATGAAATTGGCTTATCCAATTAATGCATTTGGTCATTATTTTTGTTATTATATCATGTGTAATGATCAATTCGTCAATATTTTTCAAATTGATCAAGTGGTTGTCCAAATTTTGGGGTTTTTGTGTTAAAAATCTTAATGTTCAAGCCAATTTTGAAATTTGAACCTTTTGGACTTAATTTGTTGCATTAGAACATGCATCATGACATTTAAACTTGTTCATGCATCATATAGATTTTTATTCTATATTCTGTTTTTTGTGCTAACTTGCAGTCTGCCCTTAGTTTTGGTTTTGGTTTTGTGTTTTTGTTCTTTTGCTCTGTATTTTGATCCTTATCTTAGCACCATGCCTAGGAAAACTAGAGCTCATAGGACTACTTCCACTTCCCCTGAGTCTCCCACTAAGGTTGAGCTGTTTAAGAATGATAAGTGTAGAGAAGCCTTTGACACTTTAAACTGTAAGCGTAAGATTTGGTCTGAGCGAGCTGTTGTGTTAGATCAGCTTGATCCGGCCATTAGGGCCAATTTTGAGTCTAGAGGTTGGTTGCCTCTCTTAGAGATAGATCATCCACCCCCGACCGCCCTGATTAGAGAATTCTTCTCGAACCTCTTTTGCCACGTCTATGATTCCAACACCCTAGTTAGGAGTTGGATACGAGGTGTAGAGTTCACCATTACCCCTCGGGTAGTGGCTAAGGCTCTTAAGGTGCCGGTTGTTCGAGATGCTGACTATCCCTATGATAAGTCACCCTCATTAGACGTTGTCATGTTTTACATCTCTGGGTCATCTATCCAGTGGGGTTCTGATTTTCGGATCACGTCCGCTGAGCTTACCGAGACGGCCTATCTCCTCTTTAGGATAGCGTGTCATTCCTTGTGGCCTATCTCTCACTTTCACACCGTCCCTCTCGAGCGATGTGTGTTTTTGTATGCTTTTGTTTCTGGAGCGTCTATCAGTTTTCCTCACTTGTTCCTTCGTTCTTTGAACGAGGTTTATAGGAGTTCTGCCGTAGGGCATGCATTGATTCATCCTATCTTCATTCATAGGATTTTGCTCTACTTAGGTCTATATGGTTTTCCGTCTGGTAAGCCTGTTCATGTGAGTGCTCCCATAGGTGCCACCTTTCTTCGTCAGAGGGCTGCTCAGTTGAGAGTTGCTCCTTCTCATCCTAGAGGTGCGTCATCTAGTGGTGTTCCCCCTCCCTCATCTTCTGTAAGTACAGCTGCTACTGAGACTTTAGGTGCTGCTACTGATGCTGATGCTGATGTTCCTCCACCGACTGCTTCAGATGATTCAGACATTCGTCGCACGTTGGATCATGTCTTGACCATTCAGGCGGCTCAAGGACAGATTTTGGTGGACGTACTTGATGAGATCCGTGCCTTGCATGCGGAGTTGGCGCAGTTTCAACCACCTCCCTTTTGATGATAGATATCTTCTTTGCCCTTTGGCATTCCGTCACAAAAAGGGGGAGTACTTTGTAGGGTTTTTGTTTTCAGGGGGAGTTTATTTGTTTTTTGGTTGGAGCTTGTGGAGTTTTAGATTATATCTAGATGCTTCACTGTGTACTTAACATTTTTAGCTCTTACCTTGTTTTTGATGGGATATTCATGTTAGGGGGAGTTTTATGTTTTGTTGGTACTTTATTTGTTTCTTGTTTCAAACTGCTTATTGATTTATATTTATGAGTTATTCATTGATATATGTCTTTATTTGTGTGTTGTTTGAAATCAAGAAGTTATTTTGTTTACTTGTATTATTTCCACACATGCGGTTATGCATTTTGTTTAGTGTTTCAGGAAATATACAGGTTGATTCAATTGAGCTGCTGTCTACACTTGCAACTGATGGATAGTAGTTAGGATTGAATTTGGTTTATGAGCATTATTTTGTAAAGGGCTTTTCATTTTGTAAACTTTGAGCTTCTAAGTTGTGTTTTGTCACGGATTGCCAAAGGGGGAGTTTGTTAGGTTCTAAAGTTTAGGATTTTATGTATTTAGAACTCTAATGTGTATTGTTGGCAAACCATGATCAAAACAATGTGTTTAGAAGTGTTTAAGTCTAGCTCAAAGTTGTGATTTTATGTAAAGTTGGAATCGAGTTAAAGCAGGAAGCATTGTGGCTTTTGGCCTGGCTCGATCGGTCGAGAGACAGGCTCGATCGATAGAAGCTCGGGCAGAATGCTTTTCTGCAGATTCGTCCAACTCAGCCCTAGTTGTTTTAAAACGTTTTTAGGGTTTCTTATTTGTCCTAAGTATAAAAGGCAAACCCTAACCACATTTTAGTGTTGCTCATATTTGCGGTTTGTGTAAATCTCTTGTGAGATCTAGAGGAGCTTTCTTTTACACAAACTTAGGGTTTTCAAGGAGAAGATTTATCTATGCCTTGATGATCAATTCAGTTGCTGCCATTAAAATTTAAAGAAAACACAAGCGGGTGTGCTTGTATCTGGTGGTGAATCCAAGAAAGAAGGAGTCCGTGGATTCGGAGCTTGCACGTGGTCGTGTCAGTAAGTTCTACTGGTTGGTAGCAATAAGAAGTCGAGCGTGGGGGCTTGTAAGTCTTATTGTATGAACTTCAATTCTTTCAAGATAGTGGATTCAAGTTTACCTTGAGGATAGTTAGGTCAAATCCTCCCCATGTTTTTACCGGTTTGGTTTCCTGGGTGATCATATCTTGTGTTATTTATTTTCCGTTGCTTTGCATGATTTGATCTTTTATATTGTGATAACCTAGACTTGTTTAATTGGACTAAGTAACAACTTGGCTAATTACCTAGGTTAAATCAATTGTGTTTTAAGGGGTCTAAAAACTATCATAATACAAATTAGTATATTGATTAAACAAATTTAACAACATTATACCTTAAAATGTAGCAAAAGCCAATATAAAATTTTCATTTAGAAATGATGAAGCATTCCTTCATTTTTATTACAAGTGAACTAAAAAATACAAAACATTTTCTTAGGTTAACATAATTTTATAAAAAATAGAATAAAAAGTCATACATTCAAACCATAGAAAAATAAAACCCTTGAAGTTTCATCAAAACCAAAAATTTATCCCTTAAAAAAAAAAAAAAAAAAAAAAAAACCAAAATCTGATTTTTTAGTAGGATCGGTAGAATTAGTAGGATCCCATACAATCCTACGATTTTACACGATCCTACATACGATCTTACCATTTTTATGATCCTAGTGCGATTCTAAACGTTTTGGTAAGGTGAAATCATAAAATCGTGCAATCCTACAATCCAAATTGCGATTTTAACAATCATGATAGTAATATTAAATGCTACGCTTTAGTTTTTAGTAATATATAGACTAGTTGTGAACTTGTGCGATATGCGTGATAATCATTTTTATGGTGGTTTTATTAATTTTTTTTGTTTACAATTTAAACTAATTTAATAAAGAATAATGTATTTCATAATCATATTTTTATTTATTATAGAAACAATCATAAATGTAATATAAGAACAATTATAAATCATAAATATAAATTTTATAGTACCAAAATGAAAACAATACAATTTTTCTCAAAAATTTAGAAGACAAGTTAATGAAAATATTCATTTTCTAATCAAATTTATTTATAACATTTTGTGAATTATTAAAAAGAATATAAAATTTGGAAATTATTCTTTTAGTTTTAAACAAACTTTCTCAAACCTTATTTTTTCTGTCTACAATCCAAAACACCGAAAAACATAACTAAGAAAATTAATAAACTTAACAATGATTAATTGGACCAATTAGGAAAAACAATTTGTTTTTGATAATCTATTAAGGTTATTTTCTTTACAGAAATTGTAATTTCATCTACCCAAAACATATTATCAAATAAACATTATTAGCAAAATCTAAGAATTGAATTTCTATATATGCATTGTTATAAAATAATAATAACAACAATTAAAGTAAAATTGTAAAAGCTAAAATTTGTCACCTATCTGATTATTTTTGTTTGGTTAACTTTTTCTTTTCTCTAAATAAATAACATTATAGAGTACTTCTAATACAATTATTAAGAGTACTTTGTCCACCACAAAGGATTAAAAAATAAACAAAACTTAGTAAAGTCTCATAATTTAACATCTAAATTGAGTACTATAAAAAATCATGATGTGTAATAAAATAAATACCAAATTATCCAAATCATGCTATGTAATATAATATTATATTTTTATATGCTATATTTAATTCTTTATAACACAATAGGATAAAATTTAACAATCAAAGAGGAAAAAAAAAATAAAAAAAACAATAAATACCAAATTATCCAAATCATGCTATATGAATAATATTATATTTTTATATGCTATATTTAATTCTTTATAATGCAATAGGATAAAATTTAACAATCAAAGAGAACAAAAAAACAATTTAAAAAACAAAACTAAATCGCATTAACCTAAAGTAAAGTTTTCAATAATATAAAAAATTATCAACTTAAAGCAGAAATACAAGAAAAATAAAAAAATCCACCAAAAAAATTGAGAGAGAGAGAGAGAGAGAGAACCTTTTTTTTTTTTTTTTTGGTGAGGGAAAACTATGCATAGAATGAAAAAGATAGTGACGAATTTATAGTAAAAGTGTGTGAATAAAAAGAAACAAAAATAAAGGAAGATGAAGGGAAAGAGAAAAAATGATATTAATGTAGAGGGTAGTAGGGAGATGAAAAAGTAAGCAAATGAGAAAGGTTGGAGAGATGATAGGGAGATGAAAATGTAAAGGAGAGAAAAAGGTTGGAGAAGTGTAAATATTAAAAAAATAAATGTTAAAAACAATTATGGGAAAATTGAAAAGAAAAAAGACAATGATGTGAATGTTGATGTGGCTTAATTGGAGCGTAGCAATAATAAATACTACACTTCAGTTTTTAGATATATATAAATATAGATTAGTTGCAGACCCATGCGAAGCATGAAAATATATACTATTTTGTAACGTGATATAATGTATGATTTATTCTATAAAACGTGCTAGAGATATTATTTCTAAAATTATTTTTCATCTCTCCATCTTTACAAATATATCATTCTATTATTTTGAGTTTTTTTTTTTTATTTTTTTTTTTATAGTTAAAACTTAGGTGCATTTGATTGAAAGAAGAGAAAAAACTGAGAGTTTGCGCCTGCTTGCTTGCTTACCAAGCCATCCTGGCAAACTCTTCCGGCTATAGTGTATCATCCAAAAGTAGAGACCAAAAAAAAAAAAATAAATCAATCTAAAATAGAGTTGCAAGAAAGAATTAATGAGAGAGAGAGAGAGAGAGAACAATCACCTTTTTTGGAAGAGAATGTGACATAAATAACAAAATTATATAAAAGAAGATGAGTAGAAAAATATTTAAAAGAAAATGTATAGTTGTAGACACCAAATTTATCCAAGTCATGCTATATAATAGAGTAACATTAAATCATTGTAACACCCCATAATTTTGATACCAATTAAATTATTATACGTAAATTTTTAATGGAGGCCTATAATTAAAATGGATTAAATTAATTTGGACCTAAGGTAATAAAAAGAAGATAAATACTATGGAATATGAAGCCTAAGTGAGGTGACATAGTACATATATGGGCCTTGAAAACCCTAGCCTTTCCTCTTAGGTCACACGTGTTTTGCTGATGGGATTTCTATTTGCTTCAGCCGACTATTGAATTCTGCCCTTCTTCACTGTGGCGTTGAGTTGGAGTCTTCAGGTATGATTTTTCTCATGCTCAAGATTTAAGAAGTTTGATAGTCTATAGCTTTCAATTGATATGAACCTAGACTATCATTATACTAATAGAAAAGGGGTCCTATAATTGTATTATATTAGATAAAGATTTGGTCAATATGTCAGGAAGGAACACAGACTTGAAATTGAGCCAAATAGAGTAATAGGTTTGGACTTGGTCACCATGTTAAAGTGAAAAGAATGCTTATGCTATTGCATTCACACTAAGCCGCAATTGTTGACCGGTTGTTATTGCATTCACACTAAGCCATTGACCGGTTATTATGCATTCACACTAAGCCACAATTGTTGACTGGTTATTTTGCATTCACACTAGTTCAACCATGTAATAGATTTTGGGTCTTTGGAGTGATGAATACAATATTAAAATAGGAACTTTTTATTTATATAGCCGTATGGTCCTCCATAGGCTTTGAAATGGATTTGACATAACTTTAATATATGGCTTCTACCTTTGATTTATAGCTTTATATACTAGGTTGATCAGATAGGTTTATTTATATATATATTCCGTGGCTTCAAGGGAAAAAAATGTAAGCATCTGGATTGATAAATTAAGAATACTATCTCATGGCTACCCATGTTAGATTGAATATATATATATATATATATATATATAATGGTTAGAGTCAATGGACATCCAGTGGCATCAAGAGGGAATGCTAAGCAACAAATTAAGGCAATACGTGGCTTCCAATAGTAAATTTGATAGTTAAGTGAATAAATGGAGGATTTTGGATATATTAATATTGTTTAGGATAAAACCGTTTAAGTGTGAAAATAAATTTTGAAGTGGGAAATTGTGTATTGATGAACCTATTTTTGGTATTGTTAGGTTCTAATTCTACTGAATTGTTGTGATTCAAGGGAGGTTGATTTCCTTTATTTTTGCAGCTAAGAGGTAAGTGGTGTTTACTAATTTTGGGGGTTTTCCCAAAACAGTGTTAATTATTAAACTATTTTATATGAAAGAATATGTTGATATTCTATATATAAATGAATATTTTACAAATGTTTGATGTGCACATTGGCTATTCGTTTTATGAAAAACTTGTGGGACAACCTAATTTTATTTAAACTTGTATGTGTGAATATGTCTTTATATTTTGAGAAGTATGAATGGATTATTTTGTGAGCATATTGAATATGTTTTGAAAACCTATGGCAAGTCGTGATTAGAAGCTCAGTATGGTATTTAGTCCTTAGTAAGGGACAATCATGCTGCAGCTAGTCCTTAGCAAGGGACGGTCCCAAAAGGGGACAGTGCACATTTGATAGCTCCTTAGCAAGAGAGCATACTATTGAGGATCCAAAAGGAAACTCCTTAGCAAGGGAGTGTACCTTTAGGTTCCAAAGGAGCCATCCTTAAGAAATGGGATGAAAGGAGGTTCCAGTCCCAAAAAGGGGACAACACAACCCTGTCAACGAGGTGTAAACGTTGACCACGAGAAAAGCCTAGGAAATTGTTTATGTGATGGTATCAATATATATATTATGATGGCTCACAATATAAAGATATTATTTTCCTTTACATGAAATAGTTGATGCCAAAATATTGATGAGTTATAAGTTGTGAATCTGTTGAAAGAATTATTTATTTGAAAGGTTTGTTCCCACACCCCAATGTTAGTGAATTCCACTTATTGAGTTATCTCACCTCCCTTTATTTCCCATTACAGATACATTAGGTGGATTACTGGAGTAGAGATTCTTGGGAGACAGAAGTTACAAACTGTTTTTGTGGAACTAAGGATTTTATTATTATTTTATGGCATTAAACTTTGTATTGGAGAATTATTTTGTGGATGTTTTGTATTTGGTGAATTAGAGCTCTGACTTTTGTAATCAGATTCAAGGTTGCTAGTTTCTTTTATTTAATATTTGTTATGGATTATTCAGATTAAATAGACTTTTATTGCCTTTGATTTTGGGGCGTTACAATCATTCTGTAACTTAATAAGATAACATGTAACAAACAAAGAAAATAAAATTAAAAAGATAAAAAATTAAAATATAACCAAATCATATCAACCTAAAGTAGAGTTAAATATAAAAATTCATCAATTTAAAGAATTAAGCATCCACCAAAAGAAAGAATATATATATATATATATATATATAGAGAGAGAGAGAGAGAGAGAGAGAGAGAGATGATTCACTTTTTTGTGTGAGCAAAATATGAATTGAATGAAATAGAAAATAACAAATTTTTATAGTAAAAAAATTGGAGAGAAGAAGAGTCAAAATAAAAGGAAGATAAAGGGATGGAGAAATTGCAAGGTTAAGGTATAGAGTAGTGGGGAGATAAAAATGTAAAAGTAAGTAAATATTGGAGAAAGTGTAATTGTAAAGTGGCAAATTAATAAAGAGAAAAATAATTTAAAAAGAGAGAAAATATTGAAAATAGGTTGATGATGTGGTTCAATAGGAACGTAACAACATTAAACTCTACGCTTCAACTTTTAAATATGCTAGTCGCTAACTCATGTAATGTACAGAAATAGCCACTAAATGAGTTTCAAGAAAAAAAAAAAAAAAAAAAAAAAAAAAAAAAAAAAGCCATTATTTTTAAGTTGCAATAGTAAGTAAAAATACAAAAAAGAAAAAAAAAAAAAAAAAAAAATGATATTGAAAGAAATAGCAAAAATTCTTATTAGTTAGGTAGAAGAAAATAATGTTGTTTTATTTATTAGTTTTTTTGTAGGAAGGAATAAGAGACAAAATGTTGCTTCTCTAGTTTAGTTTGTATTGTATATATAGGTATATATAAGATAAGTTGTAATATATATGCCAAAAAGTGTCTATTGGCTGAAAATATGTTTATTGAATGAAAATGTGTTTGTGTATCGAAGAAATGTCTATTGGCCGAAAAAGTGCCTATTGAATGAAAATGTGTCTATTGAATGAAAAGGTGCCTACCAAAAGTAGACATGGCAAAAGGGGCAGGTTGAATCGGGTCAAGTCAATCGAGTTGCGGGTTAAAAGAATTGAGGGTCAAAACGGGTCATTTTAAGTAGTTTAAAAAGGGGTTCAGGTCAATCGGGTTGTGGGTCGGGTCAGGTTGACTCGTATTTTTCACATGAATTTATTTATTTTTTTATAAAGAAAGTAACATGTATTTGCTATTTGAAAAGTCATGCAACAAATTACTTAATGTAAAATGCATTACTTTGAATTCACCACTTATATCAAGAATGAACTCAATTAACTTATTAATACTTATTCAATAATTTTAAAATTATATAAATCCTGACATTGCTATCTAAAACAAAATAACACAAAGATAAGTAAAACAAATGCACAAGTTTTATTTTTACACAATATCAACATCCTAAAATATAAAACAAAATTACTAATGACTTATTGGATCATTTGACAAAGAATAAAACATATAAGAAATTTACAATCTTGAAAATTAATTTTATAATCTATTATTAATTGTGGTTGCCACTCTATTTCAATTTGAGATATACATTAAAGTTTGATTGTTTGCTTTTTTATACATGGTCTCTTTTATGAATATCATATCATTGTTAAGCAACACACACTCTAAGAAATATCATAATTTATTTCAAAAGCCATTTATTTTGGACATAAATTGTTAAAAAAATAGGTCTAAGCATTCACAATTTAAGTTAATTTGATACTTTGGCTTCACTGTTTAACTTAAACAACTGGCCATACCAAGTGTCAGATTTTTTGGCCACTCATTTTGGCTACTTGCGTGAGCTGCCAGCAAGCTGCCAGTTTTGGCTACTCGGTTTGGCGACTTGCAAGCCGCGAGTATAAGCCGCGAGTTCATTCAGAGAGGTTTCGCGGCTCACTCGCGACTTGGCTCGCGACTCGCCAGTCGCGAGTCGCCCAGAATCAGCTTTTTAAAGAGCTTTTTCGTGAGAAACTTGTTTTAAACCTCTCCCATCCTCTCTAAAACCCCTCTTTCAATAATTTTACATCAAAACTCAACCAATTTGAATGGTTTTTCAATCCATTAACATCTCTAAGGTAATTATAAACTCTTTTCATTGATTTTGATCCTTAGATTATGTTTTGGAGAGTTTTGTGCTCTTGGTTGGGATTTTCATCATAGGGGTTGGGAAAACTTATTTTTTTGTCAATTTTCTTCATGGGATTGGTTTCTTTTGTTGATATGCATTGGTTGTTGGCCCCTTGTGGCAGAAAGAACATGTATTAAGGGTGGATTTCATGATGTTCATGCATTGTTTCACATTATTGTTCATAGTGTGCATACTAGGTGTTTAATAAAATGCCTCTTAGACATTTTCTCGCTTGTTTGGACTCCGATGAGTACCAAACTTTGGGGTTTCTCATGTTTCCTCATTAGGAACATGTTTGGTTCATTAGTTGTGTATTTTGCACACTTTGCCCCACATGTGCATTTTTCATGCATTGGACATGCATTGCACTTAGCCACCTCTTACACACACCTTTGCTACCCTTGTCATGCATTGGTCTATACCTTACTTCTTCATCCTAGCATGTCATCTCTGTCTTATGCTTTGTAGCACTTTACTTTGTCATGGGTTTGAGCTTCATTTTCTCATTCATCTTGCACCCCTCATGCATCATTAGCATTGTTCATACCTTCTTCTCTTGCCCTCATTTCTTCTTGACCCTTTGTCTATTCCTGACAAAAAGGGGGAGAGTATACTCTAGAGAATGTTTCGGAGTATTTTGTCATTTCTATATGACTCTTATGCACATTCTTAGGGCGAGAAATTCTATTTCTCATGCACATTTGTAGGGGGAGAGATATTCCATAGGGGAGATGCATATACCAAGGGGGAGAAGACATTGTGTTAACTAGAAAACCTTGTTCTGTTTGTTTTCTTGTTGGCTTTATGGTGCTTTGTGTTATGCTTTGGTGTTCTCATTGCATCATGTTTGTGCTTTGGACATGCATATGTCCCTATGTTATTATGCTTCATTGAATGCATGTTCAGATGATCTTTTGCTTTGCTATATGATCATTGTAGTCTTTTCTATACTTGTTATATTATACTTGTCATTTATTACTTGCTTTACCTTGAGGGTCTAATGTGTTTTGTGCAAGTGTTTCAGGGTACAAGTATATATATGTTCCAAGTGCATCACAGCTTCTCATCACTTTGAAGGGGAGAAATTTTAAGCACTTTTAGTTTATATTGTTTAAGTTTTTATTCAATATAATGTGTTTGTACCCATGTGCTTATGTAAGCTTTTAAGGTTTATGTCTTTTGCATAGTTTGTAGGCTTTATGGTTTGTACCTTGCCTAGTGCAGCCTTTATACTATGTTGAAATCAGTACTTTAATCTAAATGTTATGCATTTTGGTTTATGTACTGTCACTCTTGTGCCCTTGTAGGATTGTTCCTAGATGCATATGCCTTGTGTGATATGCATTGATTGAGTGTTGTGCATACAAGTGTCTTGCCTTGTGCTTGTTAACTTGTATGTTCTTGTGTTCATTCCAAGTGTGAATGAGCACTGTGATCACTACCTTGTGGTGTTCACTTGGTTGATCAAGCCATGGTTTGTTTCATAACTCCATCTTTGCTTGATCACTTATTGCCTGTTTCATATGCATTTTATAATTTTCTGCTTACAATGATCATGGTGTATTGTTGTGTTTCAGGAGTATTATGTTCATATGATTCAAGTGCTTCACAGCTTCTAGAGTTAGACGTGAGTGAGTTTTGTTCAACTGTTCCCAACTCACAGGTTAAGTCTAGAGTCTGTTTTAGGGTTTTGTCACGGAATAGCCAAAGGGGGAGATTGTAAGGTTGAATTTATTCAACCATCTTATTGGCTTTATTCCGTGCCAAATTTGCTTGTAATTCAGCATTTAGTAACCCTGTAATTAGGTGGGTTTGATGTAAGGGTAGTGAGTGAGATAGAGTGAAGTTTGCTCAAGAGTGTGCAAGAAAACAAAGTGTCGCGGCTGGGACTCGCGGGTGACTCGCGGCTGCAAGCCGCCAGAAGCTACACACGTGCCAAGCATGCTGGAAGATGAACAGTCATGCTAGCTGGAGCACTACAGGACAAAACAGGACAACTGGCCATACGGTTATCTCGCGACTGGATCTCGCGACTTAGTCAAGCCGCGAGCCACCCCTGTTTTGTAAAAACCTGACGTTTCACATTCCTTTCTACTCCAGTATAAATACCCCTATTACCCATGATTGAAAGAGAGCTTCCAGAGAGAATTTTGAGAGAGAAACCCTAGAGAAAAACTAGATTGATTCACACACAATCTATACCTTAGAGACTCTTCAAATTCCTCAACAATCTTCCTCTCCATTGTCAAATCCTTGAGAGGCTTTATACCAAACCAGGTTCTCACCATCATCATCATTGTGAGACTGCTGTTTGGATTTCTGGGAAGCAGTTAGGAAGGAACCAATCTTCATTGGTTGATGCTACGGTCTAGTAGCGGAATCCGGGAAGCTAGAAAAGAAAAAGGTTCGGCGTAACCTCGTTGGAGCAAGAAGCTTGGAGGGCTTAGGTGCACTGGGTAGATTAGGCTTGGAGGGTCTATTGTTGTCCTTGTATCCCAACTATATTTTCTAGTGGATTGATTACCGCTTGGAGGGCGGCGGAGAGGTTTTTCGCCGAGGACTTCGGTTTCCTCTTCGATAACACATCGCGTGTTGTCTTTGTGTTTGCATCTTCCTTCCTCTATCTTTGCCTTTAAATTATCTGCTGTGAATTTTATTTTGTTATGGCTTAGATAGTATTTAATCAATTTCGTATGATAGCATATGTTAAGTTTCCGCACACTAGTTGTTTGACATATTGCTTGAATTGATTAAGTTATTATTTGGGGGTCTAAACGTTCAAAGGTGTTTTTACACGTTTTTGAACTTTCAACTTGTAAATGTTTCTCACACATGTCTACAATTTTAAATCTATGTTTTTAACTCTACTGTAACAAGATTAGCTTGGCATGTACTTTGCTATTTGATATCTAAAAATCTTTACTCATTATAAAATACTCAACCATTCATCTTTTAATTAATTTGCATGTAGTTATGTAAATGTCTCAATTGTTTCCTTAAAGCTTACAACAAACAATTAAACCAATATTGTCTTAGTTTTATTTTTTTTAAACCAAAAAATTTTTTTTAAAAAATGGTTCGGGTAGGGTCGGGTTGACCCACAAAAAAACACGGGTCAGGTCACAGGTTAACTCATTTTTGCTTTGGGTCAAAAAAATCAAGTTCGGGTTAGGTATTTTTGGGTTGGGTTGGGTCAGAAAATTCTGACCCGTTTTGCCATGTCTAACCAAACGATGTTTATTGAAAAGTCATAACTCTTCATATTAAATATATCAAAAGGTGCCTTTTGGTATTTTTTTTTTTTTGAGAAATAATTATTACATGCTGCTAACCTCACAGTTTGAACCATTTCCTCCCTAGACCCCCAAGCACTTTATGCATGGGGAGGTGCCAATTTAGCTACAAGGCCTTTGACAAGGTGCCTTTTGGTATAAAATGAGTTTATTGACCGAAAATGTGTCTATTAAATAAAAAAATGTGCCTATTGAAAAATGAAAAGTCATCTAAATTCCCAACAGTTTGGGTAGTTCTTTTTTTGTAAGTTGGTTTTTTTTGGGTTAAATAGTGAAAATGTCCAGAAATTAAGCCATACCAAATTCAAGTAATTGTAAAAACAAAATATATTTTTTTTTGAAATAAAAGATAGAAAAAAAAAAAACAAAAATACTAAATAGAATCACGTTAGGGTTAGAGTTGTTGTTGGAGACAAAAGATAAGAAAAAACAAAAAAATACTAAATAGAGTCACGTTGGGGTTAAGAGTTGTTGGAGACAAACGATAGGAAAAAACAAAAAAATACTACTGGGGTTAGAGTTGTTGTTGTTGTTGTTGTTGTTTTTTTTTTTTTTTTTTTTTTTTTTTTTTTTTTTTTTTTTTGAGTAGAAGTTATAAATAAATAACACATATTTTATTAAGACTAGATAAAACATAGAAAAAAACAAAAATACTAAATAGAATCACGTTGGGGTTAGAGTTGTTCTTGGAGACAAAAGAAAGGAAAAAACAAAAAATACTAAATAAAGTCACATTGGGATTAGAGTTGTTGTTGGAGTAGAAGTTATAAATAAATAAATAACACATATTTTATTAAGACCATTGGGAGATAGTTGGGAATGGTATTTTCATATACATTGCCAGGAAGTTTCTCTCTAACTGTCACTTCGTATCTCTTTCCTATCTTTTCCATTTTTTTAATTTTTCTTTTCTTTTCTTTTCCCTACAATAAGATCATTCACTATCTTCCTTCTCATCTTCTTCTGTCAAACGCTATAAAAGTTGAAAAAAAAAAGGGAAAGGCTGGATTTGGTGGAGATTGGACCTATAAAATTGAAAAATGGAAAACGTTAACTGAGAAAGAGATGCATTAGATCGTGAAATTGAGGTTCTATTTTTTTGGCCTTCCTATTTTTTTCCTTATGTATTTTATGTGTCTTTTCTTTGTGCAATTGTATTCCATTCTCTCCCTCTCTTTAAATCAGGATTTATTGGGTTGAGACTTGAAATTATATATGAACAATCAAAAAAAATACATAAAGTTACAAAAATATGGTACTTGTATCCAGTGAAATAATATGGTTTGTTAGTGCAGTGCGGTTAGAGAAAAAAAAACTATTTTTGAATCCTCAGATTTTTTGCAGTCTAGTTAAGTGAGAGGCTTCTCAAAATAAAAATTAAAAAAAAAAAAAAAAGGTTAAGTGATTGTATTTATATGTACGAAAAAACAACACAATGGTGGCTACCCAAAAAAAAAACCCTAAAGTTGTACGGTGCTTGTCTCTTTTGGCTGTGGTTAGGTATTTTTTTTGTTAGGCATTGAAACGGTTAGCATAAACTACTAAACGAAAAGGCATCTTTTTGGCTGTTTTTTACTTAAACGGAGATGTGGCATTAATTTGTGTAGTTAGGTGGCATAATGAGAAGTGATCAACAAAAAATCAAACAAGTGATCAACAAAAAATCAAACATTTCGATTATTAATTATTACTAGTCGTCAGGGAAAACTATTGATAATAAAATCTAATGAAATATATAAATAGGAAATTTAGTTAATAATATGCATATTATAGACATTTTGCAAGATAACATTTTTATAAAAAATGAATAGTCATAATAAAATAAAATAAAATACAATGGGAAGAAATATTTAATTTTTATGCTTTTCCATAGTTTAGAAGTGTTGTATTATTGGATTGCTAGGACAGGTTTTTATAAACTGTTAACACCAAACATATGTGATTCTGTTGTCAATACTCACTGCAAGTGCATAGTTACTAAACCTACAAAGTAATTCACAACTCTTAAATTAATGAAGCAAAACTACCAAAAGTAATACACACACACACACACACACACACTTAGAACTACAATTGTTTGAACACATACATATATTGTACAACCAAATCTTAATTTTCTCATCAACAACCTTTCAAAACATAAATTGCAAAGATACAAAAAAAGACCATGGCATGAGGAGGACACACCAAGCTTCAAATTTGAGTAGTAATGCTAGTTGTGGTAAGAATAATATAGACAAATTTTTTTTTTTTTTTTTTTTTGATGAACAATAATATAGACAATTCAAGACATGGAACAATATCAAAATTATAACACTTTATTCCATTATCTTTTATGTTGAATCCAAACAAACAATTATATGTAAGATTGAATGATAATTTTAATCAACAAAAGCCACAACTTTAGTTAAGAAAGCAAACAATTACTCTAAAGAAAATCAATTTTGAACATAAAAAAAGAAGAAGTTTAAGAAAGAAAATCTCAAGTACATATGAAAGCAGAAATTGCCGTATAAAATAAAAAAAAAAGAAAGAATGTTGCCTTACAAGTTAAGTTTAGGGTTTTGAGTTGGTAGTTGTTAGGGTTTTGAGGTGGGAAGAGATGAGTCCTAATGCAAATCTCTCTCTTTTTTCTTCATCCTATCGGCAATGCTTTTTTTTTTTTTTTTTTAATTTTTACGTCTCTCTATTTTGTTTTTTAACCCTAACATGAGTCTATCATGGCAACGCAATAGGAAGTATGAATAAATGCTGAATGAAAATAGCAAAGAAAAATATTGGCAGCTTAACATTCAAATGGAAACAAAAAATAAAAGGTAATATTGGTTCATATGTTGATAAAAGAAGGAGAGAGAGAGAGAGAGAGAGAGAGAGAGAGATAGAGGTGTAGAGATATGCTTAATTGGAACGTTAAGAATCATTATGGTAAGAGGAAAATGAAAGAAGAGGAAAGAAAGTATAGATATTATGGCAATAGGAAAATGAAAAAAGAGGAAAGAGAGCATAGATTTTTAGGTTTATGGGTTTATGGAAGGGGAAAAAAAACATAAATTGTTTTAAATCCAAATTTCATAATATATATAATAAGATTTGTGTTTTACGAGTGATGGAAGGGGAAAAACCAAAAAAATAAAATAAAATAAAGGAAAGAGTGGTTTTGTTTTTTCTTAGGAAAAGCAGATTTTGTTAGGGGTGATTTAGTTATGGTAAAACATGATTTTTGGGTTACTTCCAAAAAAAAAAAAATTTGATGGAGTATTTAAGTTTATAGTGGATATTAATTATAATGGTGGAACTTATAATGCATATTGTTGACAAATGCTAAAAAGATCGACATGTATCCTTAATTGTTTGCCATATGGTGTTATTTGTCACATCATACCTAATAATTGGAAAAAGTTACAATAGATAGAGGAGGTGAGAAGGTTGTAATCTATTGGCGACTATTAGAATTCCATATAATAGTGGCATTTGAAGAGTTTGGGTTAATGAAGAGACATATGATAGAATTGGAGATAAAGTAACACTTGAATTTAAGGAGATGCTTAATAAATGTCAACCAGTAAATCTAAAAATAAAAAATAAAATAAGAAAATAAATGATGACATAGCGCTAATATGGCTTAACTAGAGCGTAGCAACAATAAATGCTACGCTTTAGTTTTTAAATAGATAGATATATATATATATATATATATATATCTATATATACTAGTCTCTGAGCACGCGCTCACGCGCGTGTTTAGAGGCTCTTCTATTTTTTTTCAAAAATTAATAATTTAAATTCATTATAATTTAGAATTATTACATTTTTCAATCACAAAAAAACCTAAGGGTGTGATGAGCAAATTGCTTCATCCAAAACGTAGAACACTCATTACACCCCTAAGTTTTTTTTTTTATATAGTTTTTTTGGATAAACATGGGGATTTTTTTTTTTTTTTTTTTTTTTAAGGAAAAAAACAGCAGCAACATGGGTTGTTTAAATTTTTTTATTTCTTATAAAAAACTTATTTTTCTATTTAAAAATAATAATAAATATATAATTACTTTGAAGAAATGGGTTAGTGAAAGAGTGTTCCTATTTTGTAGGCAATGTTTTAGTGCAAGTTAGACATGTATTTTACCAGACTATCATTTAGTTTAGTCTTAAACCTAGGGGTTTAGGGGTATTTTGGAACAAAAAAAAAATCCAGTCCAAACAGGAGAAACTCCTTAAATAGCAGAATAAACTAGTCATTTATCCGTGTGATGCATGGGAAAAATATTGAGTACAATATATAATTTAATCTTGGTTTATTTTACTAAAACACCGAAATTGAATTTGTAAAATAAAACCATATAGCTAAAACATTAGTTAACAACTATACGTTTCAAACATTTATTAAACTATATATGTTATCATTATTATTATTATCAACTTAACAGTATTTAAATATATGATACCAACATGCATGCTTCAAGATAATGTCCAATGCTGAAAACAACTTCGAAAAAAAATTCAACTAAACAGTTTAATGAATAAATATATTACAATCTATGATATAAGCCAAGAAATGGCACATGAAATAAACTTTGAAACCAATATGAACAAAACCCACATCAAAGGAAACCATTGTTATCATTTAAGAATACGATGCATTAAAGTCATGAAAAGCACAGGATTCTTTATAAAAAAGAAGCATCTTTACAGATTTTGCATAAGATGACACATACTCACACACAAACTATTAAAGAAAGAATCAAAGATCATACACAACACATACATATGCTATGAAAGTAAAAAAAAAAAAAAAAAAAAGAAGAAGAAGAAGATAAACACGCACGATTAAAGAAAAAATATGGGGAAAAAAAAATCTAGGAATAGAACCATAAGATAAAGATCATTGAAATCTTCTAGAGAGTTTCAAATAATGGAAAAAATGAACACAAAAGTTAAGATGTTAAAACTTTCAAAAGGCCAAAAAAAATTAAAAATTCAAGAAGATTCAAAGCTTCAAAATTATTGAAATATATATTAATATATTAATATATATATATATATATATATGAAATAGAAAAATACAATAAAAAGAAGGATTACCCTTAAAAGAATAATCCATGATTATAGCTTTTCTGCTATTGAAATATGACTCAATAACTTGAATAAAAAAACAAAAACAAAAATGTAAAAACAAAAAGCTCACTATAAAGAGAGTGAGTATGAAAAATGAACTAAAGTTTTAGGTTTTTTGTCTAAAGAAATATAAAGTGAAATTTATTTGGAACAGTGTAAAATTCATAACTACCCATTGGAACGATGAAACTGAACAATAATGGTGGTAAAGATAGTACTGAAACAGTTTGCTTAAGCGGCCAAACGAATAGGTACATTTTTCTGTGATGGTGTCCATCTGTAACAAAACATGGAACACATAGTGAACAAATCATCATATGTTGTTCAAAACAATTACCAAAGGCAATAAACTAATGCAGATACCAACAAAAAAGGACATCTTAAAAAAGAGTATGTTTTTTAAAGATAAATAGAGCCTAGACAACAACAAAGGCACTTCTTCAATGTGATTAACTTTAAACGGGACATGAAAGAAGTGTAAAGAGCCCAATTATGTAAACAATCATAAAAATCTCAAAAACATAAACACATAAATCCTTTACCAATGTCGAGATTCCAAAAGCGACTCTATTTTTAAAGCCTTTATATTGTAAATTAGAGATAAAAAGAAGGAAACACATACCTTAGAGGCTTGACGTTGATATCCTGATGTCATTCAACTACCTCTTAATCAAACCTTAGGGCAATCTCAACCTTCATCGTAGACAACATTAGATTAATCAAACCTAAATAACCAAATCTAAATCTTATTTTAACACCTAAGTTTTGTCTATTTTAATTACCTTTACCAATTGCGGTTCGGTTCCGACAATATGAGGGTGGTGGGATGCGGCCACAGATTTCTCTCTTTCTTTCTCTCCCTATGTGATTTTCTTCTCAATGAGATATAAGCTCCATTTGGATAGCGGTTGGCGTCTGGCGTCTGGCGTTTCACCTCTTTTTTTTTTACTAGTGCCTCTTGCACTGTTCATGGGACATGAAAAGTGAATTAAGGCAAGCTACAGTGCTTTCAGCAGTGAACAGTAACCTAAAAATTATTTTTTTATTATTTTCAGTAATAAATTTTCAGTTTTCAGCAAAATAAGCGGTATCCAAACACACACATAGTGAGTAGATACAGAAAGTTTCGCTTTAGAGGATTTGGAGAAATTGTTTAATAGTTACCCACTGGAAATAAAAGTCAAAGAGAAGGAGAGAGAAGAGTATAGAGATGAGAAAAGAAGCATTTATTTGAGCCCTGTTTGGTAATGGTGTTTTGAATAACGAAAACTATTGTTTAAACACCACAACATGTATTTCCACACACTTTTTCACTTACATGTATTTTTACAAAACTTAAATAACGTTACTAGAAATCTCTTACCAAATGGACCCTTGATCTTTTGTAATTGCTACCCAAGAGAAAATGTTGTGTATTTAATTTACTACAGACAATACCAACGGTGGTAAAGTTTTCACTAAAATGGTTTGCTTA
This sequence comes from Quercus lobata, assembly GCF_001633185.2. Taxonomy (NCBI): domain Eukaryota; kingdom Viridiplantae; phylum Streptophyta; class Magnoliopsida; order Fagales; family Fagaceae; genus Quercus; species Quercus lobata. Next base: position 38,558,408 of record NC_044915.1, read on the forward strand.
AGTGGTCAAATGAAAAGATACCATGTTTCGGATTTTCTAAAATGTAGACGTGTCAGTGATTTATGTAACCACGTGGTGCATTGAGACACGGTCAACAAAAAGTCAAATGTTTCGAATATTAGTTATTATATAGATATAGATAAGTTAACCAAACACACTAAAATGCTTCATTTTAATTTTAGTATACACTTTATTCTGGTATGAGAAATGGCAATACTTGAATCTTAGACAGGAAAATACTTGCAATTTAAACAAATATATAAACACACACACGCACACTATATATATATATATATATATATATATATATATAACTTGAAGCAAAGAAACATCCTTTAGAATTTAATTAAGATCCTTTTTTTTTTTCAAGGAATGGATTATGTGGGAGGGATAAGATCCGAGTATGGAATAGGGCCCGAGGGATGGAAGGGCCCTATTCCACACTTAAATTCTAACCCAACTCATGGATGAGAATCCGAGAAGGAAGGACTCGGAGGCCAACTTCCTGAGGAGCCCAATGAGCAAGCCTACCTCAGGAAGCATTGAGCGAGCCATTTGCACCAAAGGACAGGATACCGAGGAAGACGGTAGAGACATCCAGGTAAAGTAGTCATCACTTTCGCATTCAATGCATTGTACCAACTCAGTTGGCTGCATTAATAAAGGAATAACCTCTGAATAGTAATCTCACAGCTCACAACACATTCTACCACCTCCAGCATAGCCTTGATGGGACAAACATCTAAACTGAGGCCTTTAGCTGTACAAGTGGAGGGCTTAGATGCAATTTGATGGACTATATAAGGAAAGAGAACCCCTTTAAATGGGGAGACAAAAGATTGAGAAGAGAACATAAAAATTGTGTACAACCATCCTGTATTAGAGACTTGAAACTTTTTATGAACATTTGCTCATCAACCAGATCCGAGGTAGTGTTATTTCCAAATTTGGTTCTTTTTTTATGATTCATTCAGATTTTTCTCCATTAACCTAGCAACTGGACCATAAAAGTGCATTAAAATTGACCTCGGAAGCCCATATTCTAACAAATTAATTGCATTGGACCTTTTAAACCTAACTCCACTATTCTAAGTGGGCTTAGCCCTTTTTGGGGTCAGCCTTTTTTGGGCTCGTACAAATTACATGTTGAATATGTAGCCACATCAAATCATCGAAGTATCATTCTGGAAACAAAGAAAGCAAAAGAAGATTTGATTATCCAATCATAAAAAGAGCAGAAGTCTTTACCCGACCAATATGGGCCACAAAACCCCAATATCTTAAGGGAGGTATCACTCATAATATTTATACCTACAATCCTGTTTAATTGTTTTTACTAACTTTTCCATCATTCAATTTTATTTAATTAAAACAAAAACTCTATAATCCTACAAAAATATCTAGATCGTCAATATTAATTTGAAAGATTATGAATCACACATGCTCACATAAATACAAAAGAATACCCTTTAATCGATTCAATGTCTCTAGCCACAGATAGATTGTAAACAAATCAATATGAATCACATATACTCAAATAAATACTAAATTATACTCTTTAATCGATGTAATGCCTCCTGCAAGAAATAAGGTTGTAAACAAGCTGGGAGTTATCAAGTATTGAATGTTCGAGATTGGCTTGACATCAAAAGTAAAACAGTCAAGCACAACTCTAGTTCAAACCATGCCTACAAACAATGTTTGAGCATAAGCTCATCAGAAATTCCAAAAACTTGAAATTGACTTGATTCTTTAGTCAAGCAGAGCTCGAGCTTGAGCTCCAATATTATTAAGCTCATATTAACCATATTGTTAAGTCCATTTGGTTTGGATAAGTGTTCTTAACTCCCAATTATTAATAGGCTTAGTAAAATATGGGTTTAGTAAAATATGGGTTTATATTGTTCAAAGTTCATATCAAGCTTATTACTAAGCCCATAAATTAGCCTAGGCTTGGTTTTTTGTCTATCAAACCCTATTGTTTACAATCCTGTTCATGAAGAAATTTATTTTTGCTTGGCCTTGACTCATTTATTAAACAAGCCTAAAACTAAGGATCAAGCTTGATTTATTTATAAACAAATAAACATAAACAGACATTTTATGGAGCCAAGCCCAAACTATATATATGAATGGTTTGGTTCATTTACAGTTCTAGCTACAAATTACAATCACCTTAAGACAAATATTTGAAAGGTTATGGACTAATTTAAAACAAAAGATAAAATGTTGAAGAAAAAATGTGTAATCAACACAAAATTAAATTATCACCTAAGCAAGTCAGTGTTTGTGTATTGCTAATTGTACATTGATTTTTGTGGAGAAATGTGGGTTCATTGTTGAGTACGCCTTACAAATTTGCACATTATACCAGTTTCATGAAATGCCATATAACCTCAGGTTTCAACTTTCAAGTAACATCAATCACATCAATTTTGGATTGTGTATGTTTCTTTTTTCTTTTTGGGTCACTCTCCACATCAAAAGCAAATGGAGAGGATTGTGTCTATACATGGAGAATCATTATGAAATATCTTGGGTATTTGATGATGTCAGCAAGTACATTTGTTTGTAGCAGACATAGTAGCATTATGATTTAGACCCTGACTAGTTCTCCAGATGTGACTGTTGTAGGAATCTGCACAATTGTGGATGATAACAGCCTAGAAATCCTGAGCATGGTTGGCCTAGATTGTGGATTAGCATGTAAGCAAGCAGTTGCAATAGTTACAATCTTTATCAGTTCATCTCGAACTTGACCTGTGGGAGGTTGAAGGCGTTGGTCCAATACATCCTTCAGCAATATGTTAGTTGATGGGGACAATGTAGAATAGATGAAATCACCAGGATGATTTCCTTTGATCACTTCAAGTGCTAAAACTCCAAAACTATAGACATCACATTTCTCAGTCACCTGCATTGTGTAAGTAAGCTCTGCCAAAATTTGGGAGAGGTAAGAGTTAAGGAAAAATTAAAATCATATCAAAAAGAGTTGTCATCATATATTGATGCTTTTTTTGCCTAATGTAAAATTGACAAAAGTGTAAAATAATTTTTACCTGGTGCTACATATCCATATGTGCCTGCAAAGCTTGTCCAATTTGATGAGTCTTGCTTCAGAAGTTTAGCAGTGCCAAAATCAGAGACATGAGCTTCATAATCAGAATCCAGCAAAATATTCTTGCTTGATATGTCTCTATGAACAATTGGCGGTGAGCAATCATGGTGCATATATGCCAAGGCATGTGAAACCCCTTTAACAATATTCACCCTTCTACTCCAATCCAATTCTTTAGCTTCTTCTTCTTTGCTTAGGATTGCGGCCAAGCTGCCCTTCTCAAGGTACTCATACATCAACAACGAGTGTTGTGTGCTTGAATAAAAACCATATAGTTTCACAATGTTTCGGTGCCGTATTTCTGTTAATGCCACTATCTCATTATGAAACTCCTTTTGATCTGTCAAATCACCATCACATGATGAAGCGTGGATTTTCTTTACAGCTATAATATCACCCGAAGGCAATTGTGCTTTATAAACGCTTCCATATCCACCACTCCCAATGCAATACTTGGCATCAAAATTCTCAGTGGCTGCTAGAATTTCTTCATACATTTCTTTCCCATCAAAGGTTGATATGGGATACAAGATTTCATTTTGTATATTTCGTGTCTTTCTCCCTTTTCTTATAAAACTTGTCAGTCCCATAAATGCAACTAGTAGTACAAATACTCCCAAAAGGGGAAATATGATCGTGAACATGAGATCATGAATTCTATGTTTTTTGTCTGTGGTGACCAGTTGACAAGGTTGTAGTCCTTTCACCTCTCCACACAATCCCTTGTTCCCCTCCAATGCTTCAATTGGAGCATCTTGAAATGCTTTGATGTTGGGAGTCTGACCCTGGAATTGATTGTATGCTATGTTGAAATCCAACAAGCCGTACAGTTTCTCAAAAGCTGTTAGAGTACCAGAGAAATTGTTATGGGATATATCCATGGTTTGCAAGCTTTGCAAGTTCATAAACTCCGTTGGTATCTCTCCTGTGAGATGGTTATGACTCAAATCTAGCACGGACAACTGAACTAACTTTCCCATCTGAATTGGAACTCCTTGGCTGAACTTATTGTAGCTCAAATTCATATAAAATAGGCCTGAGAAGCTACCTACACTTCCTGGAATGGACTTGCTCAATTTGTTATTGGACAAGTCAACATAATCAAGGTTAGTCAAGGATCCAACCTCTGAAGGTATACCACCTGAAAGTTGATTGTTGCTCAATATAAGCTCCACCAAAGAAATCAACCTACCCAATTCCTTAGGAATCTCCCCAACTAAATGATTTGAAGAAAGATCAAGAACACTTAGTTTAGTTATGTTTCCTATCTCAGGTGGTATGGTACCACTAATATTATTTCCCCCAAGTTCTAGATCTGTTAGTATTGAGCTCCTTCCCCAGTTAGGTGAAAGTTCACCATAAAGTTTATTGTCGGCAATGTTTATGTAATACAAGTTTGGATAGATGCCAAAAACTTCAGATATATTTCCAGTCAGTTGATTTCCATCTAGACGAACTCTATTTAAAGTTGTGCAGTTTCTCAAGCTTTTGGGAATTGGACCTGTTAGACTATTATTGTTTGCAGTAAAGTTTTGAAGCAATCCATTTTGGCAAATATTTTGAGGCAAATAACCTGTCAATTTGTTTCGGGCCACTCGAAACACAGTCAACTTCACGAGATTTTCCACCTCTTGAGGAATGGAACCAGAGATTAGGTTGTGACCAACATAAAAAATTTCTAATTGGCTCAAATTTCCAACTGAACTTGGAAAAGAACCATTGAGTTTATTTACACTCAATTGAAGAACGACAAGAGACTTCAGGTGTCCAATCTCTTGTGGAATGGCACCCGAAAGGCTATTCTGGGAGAGATCAATATAGGTAAGATTTCCTAGTTCACATAATGACGTTGGGATAGAACCAACAAGATTGTTTTTTTGAAGGCTCAGACACTTCAATGATTTCAAATTCCCTATTTCCGTAGGGAGGGAACCAGCTAAACTATTGTTATTTATGTAAAGTTCAACCAGGTTAGTGAGATTTCCAAATTCTAAAGGAATGGAACCAGATAGTGAATTTTGATCGAGACATAAGTAACCAAGATTACTTAAATTACCCAAAGAAGGAGGAATGGGACCATCTAGATAATTGCTTTGCAAATCAAGCACATTAAGTGACCTTAGCTGACCTATTTCTTGAGGAATTGAGCCATCTAACTTATTCATACTCAAACACAAGACCTTAAGGTTTGTTAGTAGGCCAATTTCTGGTGGGATTTTCCCAGAGAACTGATTCATGGACAGGTTCAAATAGATGAGATTGGAGAGGTTACTAATCTGTGGTGGAATGGTACCAAAGAGTGAGTTCTTACTAAGATCAACATATTCAAGATTAATGAACGAGGAAACTGAAAACTCATGCAGTGAACCCTTCAAGCTTGAATGAGTAAGATTTATTTTGGTGACACTTCCAACAGGGTTGCAAGAAATACCAAACCAAGTACATGGGCTAGTGCTTGAATTAAGATTGGTAGAAGAATTGGTGGCGTTATTAGGAAGCAAAGTCCATGATGATAGCTGAGACTGGTCTTCATTTTGGAGGCTGGCTTTCCATGTGACAAGAGCTTCAGCTTCTTCATTGGACTTAGATGCAGAAGCAACAATTGATGATGAAACAAACAAAACAATCAAAACAAGGGAAATGTGAGAGAATACCTTCTCAAAGGTTGATGATGATCCTATTCCCATAGTTTTTTGTTGGTGTAATTACTTTAATGGATAATGATGATAGAGAGCTTCATTTGAGGTAGATAGTATTTCTCATTCTTCCTTTCATATTCAAAAAAGGATAAAGATTCTAGCTCGAGAAACTTCAGTGTCCATTTCCATCTTCTTGATATTTATAAATTAAAGTAATTGATTGATGGGATGGCTTTGAGATTACATTGTGGTCGGTTTGTTTTCGTCACTTGTTAGGCCATCACTCTAGTAAGGCGGTGACTTTTGTCATCTTGTATTGTTTTGACTCGTTGTTCAAAGAATTGACATTTTAAGGTAGGAACGTAGGAACCTAACAGGCGTAGCTGAGGAAAACTCCATCTGGAAGTGATCAAGAGTGTTCAAGAGAGAATTTTCACTCTAGGTGTTCATCCTTCAAACTTGCCTTTGTTGCACGTTTGGATAGCAGAATTTGAGTTTGTTGATTTGGATTGAAGCGATTAAAATCCAAATTCCTCGTTTGGATAGTTTTAAAAGAAAGATTTGGATTTAGGGTTTGTTTGGATAAAACTTATTTTGCTGAAACAAAAAACTGAAAACTGAAAATACTGTAGCAAAATAATTTTTAAATGTGTGAATAGTACCGTGGAACCCATTTTTAATGAAAAAGTTGCTGAAAAGTGTAATTTGTGGGTCCGTGAACAGTACATGTATACACTGTTCACTGTGGAAAGTCAACATTTGCGGTTACTATTCAATGAACAGTGCATGAACAGTAACCGCACTACTCTAAAATGCGTGAAAAAAAAAAAAAAAGAACGAAAACGCAGCTTCAAATCGCAAACTTAGCTTCAGTGGATTCCAAACAGTCACTTAGTCAAATTGATTTTAAATCTTTTAAAAACCCTGAATTTAAAATGATATCTAAAATCAATGGATTTAAAATTAAGGCATTTAAAATCTAAATTCAAATTTTCAAACGAAACCTTGAATTAGGTGTCATACTATATATTTCAATTTGAAAAACATACTTCCAAATTTAACAATGTGGCGTTGGAGATTTTACCAACTTTACTCAATGCAGTGCAAGTATTCTTTTATTTTTCTCCTTTTTTTTTATTTAAAAAAAAAAACAATATGTTCACATCACATAGAAGCCTACAATTTTTTTTTTTTTTTAGAGAGAGTTTTAACTTATGATGTTCATTCTTAATGATAGCTCTTTTATTATTAGACCAAGACAACAATTGATTTTTGATATAGGCGAGGATTAAATCCCAAATCTTTTATTGAACCATTAGAGACCCAAGCGTTTTCAGGATGCCCCTAATAACCAACGAATGGCAAGTGCTTTTCCTTGTGCGGGCTCATTGGAACCCACAGATGAATCAAAATTAGACAGCATACAAATTAGAACAAAGAAAATTAGACAGCATACTGAATTCAAGTCAAAGTATTCAGCCTGGTTCAGTTTAGGTAGACATCATTACACATGAATCCAAATGAGAAATTTCTTCGTTCTCAGCTTCTCCATTATTCAGTTGTTGACACACAAGAATCAAATCGAGAAATTTTATTCATTATCTTCTTCTCCGTGATTTTTTTTTTTTTGACTTGTTTCATAGAGTTGTCACTTGTCATATAATAGTATTTTAATTTGGAAGCGATTAATGTTTCACATCAAATTCTCTACCACTCAATTATTCTTTTATTTTCTATTAATTCTTTCTACACTCTGTCTCTTTCTGCTAAACCTGTACTTTCTTTAAAAACGTGATGCTCACATAGAGTTGTAATATATTTTAATTTGGAAAACGATTACTGGAAATTGAATATCAAGAATGTTTCACATCAAATTCTCTACCACTCAGTTATTCTTTTATTTTTTACTCTTTCTACTCTTTTCCCGTTAAACATGTAATATATATATATATATATATATATATATATTTTAAACATGACGCTCACATACGCGTCACTTGTTAGAACTTTTAATATTGCGCCCGAGATTTCCCTAGGAAGAAAAAAAAAATGAAACTGAGAAAATTTCATGCAAAGCGTATAATATGGACACTTCAACTACCAATTTAAGTCGATGAGTAAACTAGTGGGTAACCTATACAATACACAAGAAAGTTCAACATAGTTAAATTTTTTTTTTTTTTTTTGTCTAAATATGATTATTACTATTTTTTAAAAGAAACAAACACACACAAAAGAAAATATTTAATATTAAGCATAAGTAGAAAATTTAACCTACTAGTACACAAAATAAAACCAAGAAATAGATGTTGAACCAATTGATTTAGGGACTAAGGTGTATCTAATTTCCACATACATATATATTTATGAGTTGAGACTGATTTTTTTTTGTTTTCAACATAGAATGTCATATTCTCTTTTTCTTGATCCTGATTATTTATGAGTTGAGATCGGTTATTGAGATTTTTAGGATGTGATTGATCACCTCTGTGTAATTGATTTAAAATAAGGCCAAAGATCTAAGAGTTATAAGATCCTTTAACTTAGCTAGGTCAAGTTGTATCTTGAACCCAAAACATAGATCTAAGAGTTCGGTTATATGTGGAGAAAGCATCCTATGACGTCTGTCAAATGACAATACTGAAATTTGCTTATCCCTTCTAATGTTACGCAATGCAAATTAAATAAAACACTTAACTCTATTTTAGGGGGCACATGTCCCATAATATTGTACATGCATCAAGATTGTTGCATGAGGGATAATATCAATGGTTTTGATTTGATGAAATTAGGCAAATACATAAAGCAAATTTTGATTTTGAAAAAACGGGTTGGCAAAAAGTTAACGTGAGATGTATTCAAAATCATAGTGTAACTTAATGCAACCACACTTAATTGTTGGGGGGGGGGGGGGGGGTTGGGAGTTGAGGTTTCAAACTCCACATTGCCTTTTCAATTTTTTATTTTATTTTATTTTTAAATGTCACTCCCTTGAAATTGTCAAATCATGAATGGTTGGTTGGTTGGTTGGTTGTTGTGGTTTAGGACACACAATTTTTGAAGTAAAAAAAAATAGCCTGCCCATTGTTTCACAACCTAACCTGATCGGATAGGGCAATCCAATCCTGGCTTAAAAACTATTTTATTTTTAGACTAAATTGCAAACTACACTCTTAAAGTTTAGTGGTGTTTGAATTTTACATCTTGAAATTTCAGAATTTGGAGTTTACCCCCTTTAAGTTTTATTTTGTTTACATCAGTAACCTCTTTATCCATATTTTCTGTTAAGTGCCACATAAGCTAGCCACACATGTTTAGTTTATCCAATAAAATAATGCCATATCATTTTTAATTATTTTTTTTTTTTAGGCCACAAAAACCATTTTATTTTTAACTTAGCATGTGTTTAGGAAGCAATGAAAAATTAAAATTATTTCACTATTCAACTTATTTTTACTACTATTCATGAGTTTCACTGCACTTTTTGATACTATTTATAGGCCCCACTGTATTATTTCAACTAAATTTTACCTTTATCTACAGTACTTTCAGAATAAATTTTTTAGTTTTAACAAAATAAGCGGTATCCAAACAGACCCTTATAAGCCTCATATATTTAAAAGCCATTTAGTAATAAGCCTCATATATTTAAAAGCCATTTAGTAACTAATAAGCCTCATATATATTTTTTTTCCATTTATACAAATTTATACTGGCCCAATATAAAAGTTCATAACTCCTTCTAGTTGGGTGTCATACATGTTGCGCTTTTCAAGTAGACCACAAATATTGGGCATTTGGGATAACTAGTTTTAAGCACCTAACCGGATTTTTTAGGCAAGGCCCATTACCCACCCATCCGTTTGATTTAAATCAGACTCAAATGTCAATAAACCTTTGCCTGAAGGGCATTTCCGTAAACGATGCATAAAATTCAAATCGAAAACGCATAAAGAAAAAACAGCCCGCCTCTGAGTGTGCAAAAAATTGAGCATCTCACCAAACCCAGAAAAATCAGATCAGAGAATTTCAGAATTAGAGAAACACAGTGAGAGTGAGTGTGAGAGAAAGAGAGTTGGTGAGACATGGAGAAGATCTGCGTTGCAGTTCGAGTGAGACCTTCGGTATCCTCAGAATCCTTCAATGGAGCCTACTGGAATGTCGAAGACAATCGCATTTCTCTTCACAGGCTTCACGGCACCCCAATCTCTGGCCTCTCTTACACTTTTGGTACTCACTCACACACACCTTTCTCTCTCTCTAACATATATACATTTTCCTTTTAGTTTTTCTTTGTCTCTTTGAGATCTTCTTGTATGTTTTTTTGTTTCACCCTGATTTTGATTTTGATTCTTTTTTTGGCAGATCATGTATTTGACGAAAGTTCTACGAACGCTAGGGTTTACGAGCTTCTTACGAAGGATATCATTCACGCAGCAGTTGATGGATTTAACGGTAAATTCCCTTTTCTTTTTCTCGATTACCTTCTTCGAGTTTAGCTCCATTTTGGTTCTAATTTATAAGTGAATGGATTAATTGTTGTTGAATAACTGAATAACTGTCAGCTTTCGGATTTGTTATAAATTTTGTTTACCAAGTCGAAAATTTATTAGCTATTAAATTTGAAGATTGAGTTTGGCAAAGTTTTGTCAAATTACGAAATCACATTTTGATGGTGTAATAGTTATATTTTTAGGATTTGTTAGAAATTAGCATGAGCGAGAATTAAAAAAAAAAAAATTTGAATGCAGCTCATTGGAGTATATTTATGCAGGGAGATTTTTATTTTGGGTGTACTTCATGAAAGTAATTAGTGTGTTACATAGGATTTGTCATTTAGTTTGAGGTCTCTAAACTAACTCGGGTTTTTTCATGTTATATTGCTATATGATGTGTGTTTTGGGCTGTAATGCACAACAAGTAGAACGTATCGATTCCTCATTTCATTTTGTTAATAGCTTTGAATCTGATCAATGGAATATTTATAGGAACTGCTTTTGCATATGGACAAACCAGCAGTGGCAAGACTTTCACCATGAATGGCTCAGAAACGGATGCGGGGATTATTAACAGGGCAGTTAAGGATGTATTTGCAAAAATTCAGATGGTAAGAAGTAGGAACCTTTGTGGATGTTATAGCTTTTGGTAATGAGAATGGCCTTTTGATTCTTGCCTTTTTTTTTTGTGGGTAATGTTTTCAGATATCTGATCGCGAGTTTCTGATTCGAGTTTCCTACATGGAAATTTATAATGAAGAAATCAATGACCTTTTCTCTGTAGAGAATCAGAAATTGCAAATACATGAGAGTTTGGAGGTTGGTTGGCTATGGACACTTTTGACAGTTTTCAATAGTTTCTTTTGATAGAATAACTAATTTTCTTGGCTTTTAGCGTGGGATATTCGTCTCTGGTCTGAGGGAGGAAATTGTTAACAATGCTGAACAAGTGCTAAAGCTCATCGAATTGGGAGAAGGTATGCCAGTGACACAAATCCTTGGCCATAGGCTTCTTAAATGTTCTTTTAGTTGGAATATTGTTTCTTATATATCTCTTGAAAATCGTTTCTTACAGTTAATAGGCACTTTGGTGAGACAAATATGAATGTTCGTAGTAGTAGATCCCACACAATATTCAGAATGGTATGTCCTTGACCTGTTGGTTCATCAGCTCCAGTTTTAACTCATTGGATTTCATGCAACTTTATCTTATGTGTGCAGGTGATTGAAAGCAAAGGGAAGGATACCAATTCTTCAGGGGATTCTTCAAGCGTTGATGCTATCCGTGTTTCAGTCTTGGTTTGTACTCTGCTATTCCTTTTAAAAAATTGCATGTGATCATTATTTTGTATTTTAGATGACATGATGTCTTTTTTTTCCCTCCCCTTTAAAATTTTATTACTTTGTTTCACAAAAAAAAAAAAAAAAAGAATTTGGTAGATTTAGCTGGGTCTGAAAGGATTGCTAAAACTGGAGCAGACGGAGTACGTCTTAAGGAAGGAAAGCACATTAATAAGAGTTTAATGGTTCTGGGTAACGTGATCAACAAACTAAGTGAGGGTGCAAAACAGAGGTATTTGCTTCTTTCACTAAATCGTTTTGATTTGATAAAACAAGAAAGTCATGGTAAAACAATTTTCCAATGCAGGGGTCATATTCCTTATCGTGATAGTAAGCTAACACGAATACTTCAACCTGCTCTTGGTGGCAATGCCAAAACTTCAATTATATGCACCATAGCACCTGAGGAGGTATTTTATTATCTATTTCCAAAAAAATTCATCTTATGTTAAGTTTAGCATTTTCAGTTCTTAATATATTATGGTACCAATACATTTAGGTACACATTGAAGAAACAAAGGGAACTCTTCAATTTGCTAGCAGAGCCAAGCGCATCACTAATTGTGCTCAAGTGAATGAAGTATGTTCTTTGTTTTGTACATTTACTATTTTGTCACATGCATTAAACTATGATCTCGCTAGTATATGCTTTCTTTTTATGTTCATTTCAATAGTAGACTTTGGTTTGTGTTATGGTAATACAAACAACACTGATAAAGACTTTGATCACTTCCCCATATTTTCTAACAATAGGTAAATGGAATATTATTTCAGTTTCTTTGTTGTTGTTGTTGTTTTTTTTTTTTTTTTCCTCTTAACCTGGTCATGTTATTTATTTCTTTTAGCATTAACTATTCAGTTTTTCATATTTGGTTAATCTTTGAGCCTTTGTCACGGTTGAATGTTGTTATGGTTGGGCTAAAAAGCTATAGTGTTATTGCTGCCCTATCCAGTAAACAATATTGGATCTTATTGTTGGATTGACAACAATAATAAATCAAAGTGATATAAAATCCCAATACATTATGAGTGAAGTTTTGAGTTTATGATTACATGTATCAAATTTCATACAATTCAGTTATAGTGAAATTTTGTGGGGTGTGCACTAACTCTGTAGGGATTAAAGCCTCTTGTACCTTTTTGCCAATCAAGTTAAATAACTAAAGATTATATTATTGATATGCGCAAACAAACAGATGTGATATGTGATTCATTCATCAAGTAGCTAGATTATATAGATTTATGAATTTTAATTTTTCTGTACAACCTAGTCAACCACTGAACCACTTGACATACTTGCACTTAGCAGATGTTGTGTACCCAATATATGATGTTTTTCTCTGCAGCCATTAATACTTATTTGGGTATCATTGAGCTTACTTCTTGATCCTTCCCATTAAATTTGATGATGCAACTAAGGCTAATAATCGTATATACATCTTCATAGATTTTGACAGATGCAGCCTTATTGAAGCGGCAAAAACTAGAGATTGAGGATCTTCGTAAGAAGCTTCAGGTGATGATCAACTTATGTTTATTTTACAGTGATGAGGTTAGACACAAACTAAATAGTTAAGTCTTGTTCAGGGATCTCATGCTGAGGTGCTGGAGCAAGAGATCTTAAAATTGCGGAATGATATGCTCAAGGTAGGGTGTTATTTATTTTTTTTTTTTTTGGGGAGATTTGGACCTTTATATCGAGCATCAAACATAAACCATATACCTTTGATTGGATACATTTTTTTTTATTGTCCTGTTTTCCATTTTTCAGTATGAACTAGAGCGGGAGAAGCTTGCGACAGAATTGGAAGAGGAGAGGAAATCACATAAGGAACGTGATCAATGCATTCGTGAGCAACAGATGAAAATTGACAATCTAAGTAATCTTGTTTCTTTTTCAGACCTTGACAGAAACTCTAATCAGGTATTGCTTAGTAGTCTTATCAAAAATGTTTCTTTCATGTAAATGCTATCTAACATCACTCTTGTTCCTATTCTGTTTGTTTTTAGATTCTCTAGGCAGAATACTACCTTTCTTTCACTTCAGAAAGCATCTTGTATACATTAATTAAAACTCATCCAAGCCTTTGACCACTTGATTTTGTTAATAAGAATTGTTTTCTGCCATTCTGCTTCGTCTACTAGTTCTGTAGCTTCTTTGAATTGCATAGATGCCTGACTGCAAGCCATTGAACACACCCAGCACTACTATAGCTATTTTATGATCTTACTGAAGATTCCTCTTCATAAAAATAGTGATATGCACACTCAATTTTAATGTTATTAGTGCCTGCTTTTGTTTTTTTAACATTTCTAATGGGTTATTGACGATCTCATTATCTGTATGTACTGGCAGGGACAGGGCTCTGCAAGACAAAGCCTTAAGGAAGAATGCAGTGAAAGTAGTGTACATCAAGGAGATGCTTTTAGCACCCCTTGTTTCAAGGCAGATCCCAAAGCCTTTGTTGTCAAGCGATCAAATTACTCAACACTGCCTGATTATAGCCCTCTTCCTGATACATTTAGCAATGTGGCTGATGAAGACACATGGCAGAAAATGAACAAAGGTTACATGGCGGACCTTGATTCACTTCAAATGACTCCTGCAAGAAAAGTTCAATCATTTCCTTCCAATGACATAACTCCTGTGAGTTTATATTGCTTTGATTTTTTTTTTCCTGAACTTGATGAACTCATGTTATTTCTAATTGGTATATTGATATTATGTTCCAGGTAGCAAAAACAAAAATTTTATATTTCAATTTGTTTATATTTATACTAAGAAGCCAAAGTTAATGATCATTGATTTGTTTCCCTCTTTAGTTGGCTTGTTTACTTCTAGATACTTCATATTCAAATTGTCTCAATGGTGAAGTGAACAATGGTAAATTAGAAGCTGGTTGTCTTACATTTTTCTTTTCAGACATTATAAACAAACATTCCTATTTTGTCATGGTGGTTGAAGTTGGCTGGATGAAATAGAAACATATTTTAAACATATAATAAACTTAGATCAATTATTCTGTCATATCTGACTGAGGTGGTAATGTACTTTTCATTTTGTATGATTTGTTAATTCTATTAGAGCCTAATGTTTTATGGTTGTTTTGTTTGGATTTTTTACGTTCTCTTAGGCTTGTTCAAATGATAATTTTAAAAAAGAGGTTCAACAACTCAAGAGACAATTAGAGATTGCCACTGAAGACAAAAATGAACTGGAGGTTAGTATATATTATAACTTTAACTTGTTCTTCTTGGTTACTACAAAACCGTCAAATGCTTTTTTTTTTTTTTTTGGCTTAGAAAATGCATGTACATTGTAAATTGCTGATGCTGCTTGTCAAATTATTATCTTTTGCTTGCTTCATCTAACAGCCAATAGTAAGCCTTCTAAGCTCTAGTCCACACTTTATAAAATTTTCAATGAAGTCTATAATTTCCAAACTCGTTCATCTGTATAGTTTCTTCCTGTCTTTGTTAGTTATTTACTTTTCAATTAGTAAATTTCTGCTATATGTAAAAACTATAAGTGCACACTCTAGCTTTGACCTTGTTTCTGTTATTGATGCCATTCATTTTCATGATGATTTATACTTCTCCATGCACATGTTTACAGAGAAAGCATGCGGAACAGATTATGCTGAACCATCAACTAATGGATGAAATATCCGAACTTCAACAAGAAGCAAAACTTATCCAAGAAATCCCTCAAAGGCTAAGTGAATCTGTGGGAAATTGCAAAGATGTCTATGAGGATATTTTGTCAATAGTACAGGTCAAATCTATTCCTATGTTTCAATTTGGGGGGATGGGGTTGATGGAGGGATAGGAGGGGGTCACTGGATTATGTACTTGTAAAAAAAAGGTGGTTGGAGTATACATATTCTGACCACTCTTCCCCTCTCCCTCCATTCTAAATACACTAGTCATATTTGGATCTTTTGACTTTTATATGATGATAACCAATCAAATAACAACTATTTTTTTCTTTTGTGATCTCAACAGAGTTTTGTATCTGATGGGGAATCTTCAACTGCAAAATTGCTATCAAGCACAAGTGAAATTGGTAAAAGCCTTTTTACAACTTTGGAAACTCATTTCTCAATGGCAATGGATGACCGAAGTTCTTCCACTGGGAACAATTTTCTAATTCAAGAACAATGCAAAGTGCTTTATGAGAAGTTGAACAGTACAATTACATCGTTGGTATCATCAGAAACACCATCCTCTGAGAATGAAGAAGCGAGGGCTCAACTATGTAGCTGTGGAAATAAGGTAGCTGCCAGGTCACAATTATCAAGTTATTGTTTATTAATTATGATTTTATTCTCCACAGTTCTGTTAGGATACTTTTTTTCGTTTTTCAAGATTTTGATACTTTAATCATCTATACTATATATTTCGACTGAATTTTTTACCTCAATTGGCCAGTTTTTTTCTTGTATAGTATGAGACTATGAACCAATAAATAACTTTTAAGTTTTAAATGTTCTTCACATTTTTGCGCATTTCTAGGACAAAATTGTGGGAAGTATGAGCTTATCTTGGTTCTCCTTTATGATGATAATGTCTGTATCTGAAAACTCAAATCTCTTCTTTCTCCCCCCCCCCCCCCCCTCTTTTATGATTCTGTATGACTTTACATTTACTTCTTATGGTCCTTACTAGAAACAACACAAAGCATGGTTCTAGGAAATAGTTATGCACATTTGAATGTAAGAATGATCTCCCTGGTCTTTTTCTGATGTCAGGACATGCTTGTTAGACAGTTACAAACCGTAGGAAGTATCCCGTTTGGAGTTAGATTCTGTAGTATGTACAAGTTAAATATATGTTTTTGGCTCGTTCTGATGATCAAAGAAGATTATTGAATTAGTATGAAGCGTTTGAATAGAGTAGCTTCCCTACATAAAAATTTGAAAGTGAATAAATTGTTGTTGAAGTAGCTTTTAGGAATGCTTAAGTTATCCACCCTTTTAAACTTAATTTGTGAGGGTGGGTATGGTTGGTAAGTGTTAAGGATCATCATCAGAAGGTGATGTATTACCACATTATAGAAGAAGAGCAATTTTGTTAAAGCAAATGCTAGAAGATTAATCTCTAGTAAGAGAACAGTGTCAGGTGCATCAACACCCTGCATAAAATGCTTTACAACCCCAGATGCCTGACATTTGGGTATAAACCCATGAATCTTCTCCCATAGAACATATGAAACAGAACTAAATTATGGCTAAAGTTATAGAAAGTGTTGTAGGTTGCTTTCCATCTTTGTTAAAGGTTTAGTTTCTCTGTTTAAGGGCTGCACTCAGGGAGGAGAAACTGCTTGTTGGAAGGAAGAACTGAGCAATGAGCTGAACACCATCAAGGAAAGATATTATGGCTTGGAGAAAGAGTTAGATCACAATAACCAACTCCTGGTGGTTTCTAAAGAAAGATATGATAGCTTGGAAAGAGAGTTTCGGCTGTTGAAAGAAGATAGAGATCTTTTGCACCAAATGGTCTCTGACTCATCTCAAAAACTTTCCCTGGTTACTGACCAAAAGGAAAATGTTTTGAAGGATTTGAACACTGAAGTACAGAGAAGGAAAAATCTTGAAGAAGAGATCAAACAGTTTAGTGTTGCTTTTGCCTCTCGTCAAAGATCACTTGCGTCTTTCCATAGTGATATTAAGTCTAATTGTGAAAAACTGAGAACTCAATGTTTAGTTTCTTTACCCAAATCTCGTGGGTGTTGAAGGTCATAAGTGCTAGTTTAATGTTATGGCAGGCTTACAATTTGAAGCCTGATTGTTTCCTTTGTATTTGAGACGAACATTATGACCCTTGTTATGTATTTAAATGGATCGTGCTTTAAGCTTATTTATTCAGTTATTTAGAGATGTATTAATGCTTAACCATGAGGACTAGTTTAGGAATTGGAAGTTTTGAGTTGAAAATTACCATGTTTTGGTGAGATGTAGAAAGCATTTTCTTAAAAAAAATGATTTGTTTCATGTGTTTGGTTGTGACTTTGAAAATGATTCCTCCTAAAAGCATTTTGTCATTTGGTTTTCAAGGAAAATCATTAATATTTCAAAAAAAATGGTGGTAGCAGGACAGGCAACGGTGGTGGTGGTGGTGGTGGTGGTGGTGGTGGTGGTGTGATGGCACATGGGAATAAAGGGGATGAGGAAACAAGGGAATGACAAACAAAAGTTTTCCTTCTCTTTTGGATTGTTTTTCGTTGACTAGACTTTGTTTTTGTTTATATAAAACACTAGGGCCGTTTGGTAATGTAAACGTTATTTAAGTATTGAAGAAATACATATAAGTGAAAAAGTATTGAGAAAATACGTATTGTATTGTTTAAACAACAAAAACTGTTGTTTAAACAACACAACCAAACACACTTTAGACCATACCAAAATCATTGGTCAAGAATATTGTGTCAAAATAAAGAGAGCTTCACTATTCAGACTAACTTTGGTCTTTATGGGGAAACGGTACGTGGTAACTAGACCATACATATTATCTCTTTGCAGCTGTAGTAATGATTTTAAGTGGGGTTCGGTCAAAGGGTAGAAACTGTGAGGACAAAAATATCCCATATAGTGAGACTTGCTCGATTTTAGTTTTTACTGCTTTTTAATACAGTGAGATTTGCTCAATTACTCCATAAGAGTGCAATGAATACCAGTTTACATTTCCTCAAGATTTGCTCAATTCCTGCTTTCTGTATGATTTTTTTTAAGGGATTTTAATGTGGGTTGTCCGACAAATTTGGTATCTTGTCACTTTCATTTCCCTAAAAGGAGTGGATGCTTTTTGAATGGTTTTTAACGAAAATGTGAACACTAATGCTTTGTGGGGTTGATTAGAACTACCGACTTTTTTATCAAAAGAAGATTAGAACTACCGACTTGTTTATCCAAAAAAAAAAAAAAATGATTAGAGCTACCGACTTGACTGATTATGATGGAAATTGAGGTCCATTTCAAATCCCATCAATATAAGTGCATTAAATTTTAAAACACGTTGTGGAGCCCTACATGATTGGATAATGCATTATACATCAAAGTATCTATCACAAATATGTTGATATTAAAAGTGTGATCCATGAGGTGCAACAAATTTTCAAACTACTAATATTACGTGATTTTGCATATTCACAGGACAAGATCAAACCAGATTCCGACAAATTAGGAATTGTTGTTCAATAATACGAAGGACAGTATCAAAACTGGTAGCTTTATCATCTGACTCTTTGGTTATAGTTTTTTATATTTCTAATCAGATTATAATAGCCATTATCACTTCGATTAATAGGTAGGGTCCATTAATCATTAAGCATACTTTTGATTCTTGGTAAAGCTTGTTTTTCTTTTTTTAATCTTAATTTATATCCAAGAAATTAAAAAGAAACCCAAAATAAAAAAAGTTTTCGAGGCACGAGCTAGTTCTTTTTTTTTTTTGGGTCAACAAGTATCATCCATTTCTCTCCTAAGTAAATTGTGAACACAAAGTTTGGATGCAGAAATGCTTTGCTTTCACTCGCATTCTCATGAAGTAGTATGAAATAGATTTGCCACACATTTTTCGAATTCAACAACTATGCTTTCAAATTGATTCTCAATTTTGTGACTCTTTGAGGTTTGACAAATTACTAATTCGCTTGCCCTGTATTGCCTTTGATTAGTTCTATTCTACTACATTTTATGAGTTTAGCGTCCTTGCCAAATCATTGACTATTAGTCTTTGCGTAAATTACTTGACCCTCATACCGACTTATTATGCACCTACAAAGAAGATGGCTCTCTTTTGAAGCATGAAAAAGTATAACAAATCAAGGTATGAATATAATTGTAATTTTCAGCCAAAAAAAAAAAAAAAGAATATAATTATCATTTTCACGTCCATGAATTAGGGGCATAAGAGAGAAATTTGGCTCATACGCAACCACAAAATTTATTTAGTCAACTATATTTAACTATGCATGTTTGTGTGTGTATCTATGAAAGGGTTATTGATAGGGCTGTAATCAAACAATTTCAAGAATCCAGATATAGCAGCAGCATTCAATTTGCCTCTGTTTCCATCAGCTTTGTTGTTATGGGTACCCTTCACACATAAGACAATTTTTAGGGACCATCACATAAGACAATTTTTAGGGACCATCATAATAACTTGAAGAGAGAGAGAGAGAGAGAGGGTTAAAGAAGGTTGATGACAACAAATAGGCATTGATGACCAGAACACTGAAATGGAAGACTTGATTAAAAACACACCTTAACCATTATGTCCTGGCAATCTTCGCAACTCATAGGATAAAGATTCTAATTTAATGAATTTTATGTACCTCCCATTTTGTTCTTTATATATTTGTCCATTTATATTTATATATCATCATTTCCTCTCTTTTTTTACACTCCCTTCTCTCCGTTTTAATTTTCAAAACATTCAAACAAGAGGAAAAGGCATGCAATCTCATGTTTTTTATCTCCCTCTTACCATTAACTTTCCCTCCCAACTTCCAAACATGATGTTAGTTTGTCCAACTTTTCTGTCCAAGCTGATAGGTATGCTATGTCCAGCCCAATTCTAAGTCACCTGCACTACTTCATCATCCAAGTCCTCCCACTGCTAAAACAGCAAAACTAGCAAACCGCTTGTCTTTCAGCCCCTCCAAAACCCTTCAACACAGACCTACTGAAATGGCTTCCACACCACCCAAACCATTAAAACAGCTTGGAGAACTTCTACAAGAGCACCAAGAACCTTTCGTCCTAGAGGATCACCTTACAGAAAGAGGGTATCAGAAGAACAGCTTAAATTCAAAAGGTACTTTTGGCTGCTGCAGCCACAGCAACTCAACCAAGTTTCTGAAGAGGTCAGCCAGCTGTGGCCTAATCAAGAGCAGAAAGGGTATTCCACACTGTACCAAAATCCTCAGAACTGTATGTAAGAAGTTTGTTTCCACTAAAGAGGACCAGAGCATGAAGAGTTGTGACAGTAGAAATGAAGAATATGGTGTCACTGAAATGGGCAGTGATGTCCAAGAAATTGCGGAATCAGATAGATTTTCCTCCGCTAGCAGCAATACAGTATTCAATTCATGCTGTGAGAGTGACAGAGAAGAAACATCAATTTCATTGCCTAAAGATCGCATCACCTTTGATGAAGAAACTTCCCAAGCTTTGAAAATCTACAATACAAGAGAGAGAGAGGTGGAAACACTATTTTTCCAATTACCCTCTTCATAAGTTTTTTACTGTCCTTTTGAAAATCCCTTTCAAAATTGTTGATTTCAGCGTGTTGCTCACAAAGTTAACAGGCTGGAACAGGTTACAGATAGAACGCTTCGGTGGAGATGCATGGAAGACAGTCAGCAACTCAGCCCTGTATCAGTACTGGAAGAAGTACCCTCCCATGAAGGTTATGGTCTACCACAAACTTCACTCTAAGCTAATGATCTTTTTTTGTTTCTCTATGTTTGTTAACTGGCTCTTTCAAACAAAACAGTGCAACAAAATGCTAGGATTAGACAAGAAGGGAATCTAACAGCTTGTCCCAAGAAGGTTTTAGAAGACTCACTATCTTCAGCTCCATCAAGGGAATTACTTTTTCACTCAGCGATAGAGAAATCAAGTTGTACAGGATTGCAGGGGCTCAATGAGTCTAACCCTCTCTTGCAGTTCTTGAAATTGAAACGAGTATTGCAGCAAACAAAGAAACTTCTATTTGATTGTGTGAGGGATGTGGTAGAGACCAATGTGAAGAATGAGAGAGGGCAGCAACACTACAAAGAGTTCTTGGGGCCTGAAGAGCTTGGGATGCTCATCTGTGAAAGAATAAAGTCAAGGGGGAAACAGGTTGGAGACAAAAAAAAGAAAAATTATTTGTTGGACTTGGATTTCATGGATTCAGTGGAAGAATGGAGTGATATTGAAAAGCAGAAGAGGGAAGTTGAGATGGAGATTGGAGATGCCATTTTGGAAGAGATCAAGAATGAACTTGTCACAGAAATGATTGATTTTCTGGAGCCAACTACATGTAGAACTTATTTTCTGATTTAATTACTACCTCTTCTATGTCATCTCATCTCTAAATTGATTCCAAACACCAACTAGCTGATCTATGCGGATTCCCCATATGCAAAAGAGAACAGATGTATATAACAATTTGAGCCAGAAGAGAAACCATACACACATTCTTTGTGGTATTTGGTTACTCCATTTTTGAGCGCATATTGTCTTCATATAGTTCAATATTATTCACATTCAACGCACTGTAACTCAGTGGCATTGTCTAGTTCACTTAATTTGATATCATCTGTTAATATCCAGCATATTGACACTAAACATGCGAATGTGTGCACACTCGGGACCAAGTATGCTTGTGACTAAGTATTCTAAAAATCCATGGGTGTTTAATCAGTGGTGATTGATTTATAAACCACCAACAATGACAAATCACAAGGCATTAAGATATTTGATTTCAACTCAATTAAGTACCAAGGTTGCTTTGTCCTACAAGCATGTGTTCCTGGGCTGCCTGGAAAATGCACCAGGCTGGACTCCAAAGCTTCATATATATATATATATATATATATATGGTGCAGGGTTATCCTATTAACCACCAGTGAATATATATTGCATTTTAACAGATATGAATTAATTAAAAAAAGAAAAAAAGAAACAAGTTTGTTGGTAAATGGGATTTCCTATTTTGATATCTAGCTTGCAAAAATGTAAGAGTAACCCTCGTTGAAAAGAAAGAATACTAAAAACCAAGTCTGGGTGAGCCTTTCTCCAATATTAACATTCCTTCAAGTGACTGTACCTTGAAATTTTGAATAACTTCATACGTATTCAATCTCTCAAATCTCTTAGTCCAATAAATACCAACCTTTCTGTGACCTGTCTCTATCCTCTATTCACATTTTTTAAAAGTGTATACCAAACAATTTCATCAATTTTTTTACATTTGGAGGTTTTGACTTTTAACTACGGTCCATGTTTTCTTATGTGCATGATTTCTTTAATTCCATTAAAATTTTAGAGATATGTGCAATTCGGTATACTTTGGTTCATTCATTCCAGTTCGATCCATTTCAGTTTATTTTGGACTAATTGGGTTTTAAATTGATTCTCTTTGTTGGTTTCCTTTTCAATTTTGAGCTCAAAATTTCGTTATTATTTTTTTTTTCCATTAATTTTGGGTTGAAAATTATAAAATTTTATTCTATTTGGGCCAAATTCTTAGATTTAGACCTGTGGAAACCAGAGGTGAGACTGTTGGGCTTGAACTCACTTGGGCTCACAATTTATTTGTAGAGTGGGCTTCAAGATTTCCTACTCTGGGTCGTTCTCGGCAGAGAGACTCAAAGCAATATTCATTCTCTCTTCCTCCTTAATTGTTTTCTCTCTTTTTTTCTGAACCCCTTCCTCTTCCCAAACTTCTGCTATTTATAGCTAAGGTTAGTGGGGAGATTATGATTACAGCCACCGCTAGTGCTATTGAAGGTCCAATATTATCTGTTTTAAGTGGGTGTTTATGTGAGAGTGGAATGCAACAATTATGGTCTTGGAACTTGGTTCCAGCTTAGTCGATTGTGCTCGGTAATGCAGTTTCCCGAGCATTTCATGATTTTCTCAGACAGGGTTCATATGTTTGTTCGGGAAAGATTATGCTGAACACTTCTCAGGATTCGAGACCCAAAACTTGTTTTTACATGAAGGCAGTTTCAAGAAGGGCTTAGGGCAATGGGGCCGTTCCATTGGGCCTGGGCCCAGGGCCCATATGGGTCTTGGGATCTCGGTGCCGTACAAGACCAAAATATACATACAAAATAGGCATTAGAAATTGCAGATAAGGACCCTAAAAAGGCAATAAAATTATAATTATTCAAAAGATTACCTTAAAAATTCAATTTTCAATAACATATGCATTATACTTATATTTGGAAAGATACAAATGCTATAATTCTAATCTTAATAATAATCATCAATATATATATAAAAGCAGAGACCTCATGCGAGAGAGCATGAGGTTCTGCCATGTAGCGCACTCTATGAAGAGAATTGAAATACCCTTAAGCCACATTAGATATAAGAACAAATTTAAAAGTAGAGACTCTTTATTTCCTTTGATTCAATATTTCAAGACTATTATTGTTACATTATTTATTCAATGTTTTAAGACTACTATTTGTTTTATTTGGTTCAATGTTTCAAGACTTTTTATCTCTCACACACACACAAAAAACTCTTTGCATTTCCATTCACCCTTTTCACTTCTACTCCTTTATATACACATCCATAGCCTTTCATACCATCCCATCTCAAATACACTTAGACAAAAAACGATATCATTTACTTTCAACCTTTCAATGACACCTACATAACTTCAATGTTATAGTATCATTTGATCGTAACCCGTATGAGTAGACTATGACGAAGGAAGGGGGCTTGCATTTTTTATTCAGTGACAATAGCTTACGATTTTGATGTTGAAGTCAGACATTGTAGATTTTGTGAAGATTAAGATTTGCTTAGAGTCTTTGGGTATTTGAGATTTTGGTTTGGGAAAGTTATAAATGTATTTTTTTAGAACTAAAGAAAAAGAAAAAGAAACATTCTAATTGATTATTTATAAAGTTAGCTATTTGTTTTAAAATTTTGTGTTAGAATTCATAATTTTTAGGTTTCTTTGTAAGTTTATTTTACTGCTATTTTGTGCGGTATGAGCCATAGTGATAAAAACAAAAATTGATGGTGATTTAAAAGTGTTTTTTTTTTTTTTTTTTTTTTTTAAGGATACAAAAGCCCAATTAAAGACAATTGAATTTTGATAAATGAATGTGTTTTTGGCAAATTTCTCTTTGTTTAATCACGTTCTCTTTATGTTGATACTTACAAATGATTTTCTTAATTTCATTGAGATAATTAATTGGGTGTTTGTGATCAAGGTCTCCATATTTGGTTGTGAGAATAGAGTAGTCGAGAAAGTGTTTGCTAAGTTGCTGAAATTTATGTAATTTTAGGATATAAAAGTATTATATACTTTAAATTCTTATTTGTAGATTTCAAAATCATTTAATCAATTTGAAAAATAAAATCTACTTTTAAAAGTAAATATTATAATATATTATAATCTTACAGTGTCATACAATTTTTTTAAAAGAAAATATGAATTAAGAAAATCAAGTTTCAAAATTAACAATATTGTAGACAAACATAAATATTATACCAAAAAAAAAAAAGTATTAAGTATGATATGTAGATTTTAATATACATAAAAATAATTTCAAATGAAATTGTAAAGTAGTCCGCGCATCGCGCGGGATATCATCTAGTACTTGTTAATGACGCAATAAATCAATTTTTTAGAGTTTGTGGGAAATTCGGCCGGTTAAGGTCCAATTTTTTTTTTTCAACTATATAAATTTGGATATCATTTTAGATTCTATTAGTTGAGTTTCCACACGATCTGCGATTCATTTTGTTAGTTTTCTCCGTTATTTTAATAATTGTACTTCTAAAAAATTTTAATATTTAGTGTTCTATTTTATAAATAAATTAGAAAGACAATAATGGCCTGTTTGGAAATTTAAAAAAGGAGGGAGAGTAGAGTAAAGGGAGGGAGAGTAATTCAATTACCTTGTTTGGAAGTTTTTTTAAGGAAAGAGGGGGAGGGGTTTCAACTATCTCTAACCCCTCATTTTTAGTCCCTCTAAATTGGACAGATTTGAAGGGAGAGTAAAGTACATAAATTATTGACCAAATAACTTACCTAATTTACCCTTATTATATTAACAAAATTACAATGTTGTGTAACGTAAAAAAAAAAAAAAAATTGTAACCCACAAATTTTTCTCAAGCTCTCTCAGCTCTGTTCAGAATTCTGTTGTTTTGTTTTAGCCGAAATATTTTTTTTTTTTTTCAGTAACCAATCAGTGCGTTAGTATTATCTTTGTCCAAATTTGTTTGTTGTCTTATCTTTTCCTTCAACATTGTCTGGTTGCTGTGTACGGAGAAGACAAAAGTGATTTGAGTTTGATTGCGTGATTTCCCTGCCCTTTCCCATTGTTTGGGTAGTGAGAAAACCAAGGAATTTGAATCGATGGAAGTTATTGTTTTGGTTTGATGTGAAGTGGTATCTGTTTTTTGCAACAATTAATTTTAATATTTTGTTGATTTTTTCAATAAACAAACAAACTAATCATTTTTTTTCTTATTTTAATTATTATCAATTAAGGATGGTTATTTTTAGTATAATAAAAAAGCAGAAAAAATATTTAATCATAGACTAATGTTGATTATTTAATTCACATCAGGGAAAAAAATAAAAACTATCAAAAAAAAAATTGCATGCTATAGTCATAATTATATAATCTAACAAATTAATTATAGACCAATATTGCAAGTTCATTTTCAAATAAGAGTAAATTTATCTATTTAAATCATTTTTTCTCATTTCTATCATAATTTTTAAAACATCCAAACAAGAGAAAATGCTAATTACTCCCTTCCCCCTTACTAATTTTAAAAACATCCAAATAAGGTAGAGGATAACCATTCCCCTCTACTCTCCTCCCCACTACTCTCCTCCCCTCTACTTCCCTCTACTCTCCTCTCTCTCTCTCTCTCTAAACTTCCAAACAAGCCATAAAAGTAGTGTAATAATTTGATCATACTATATGTATTTATAAATTTGAAAGCTAGTTCCATGTCTACTAAAAAAATGCAAATATCATTTTGATAAATAAAAATACAAATATCTTTCAATAATTGTTTTTAAAAAGTAATGTGGACCACACCACATCAACACTTTGTAAAATATTTGTAAATTTGTTTATCTCTAGCGTTACTCTTCTTTTAAATATGGCAAAGAAGAAAGTCATGGATTGAGAAAACATAAGAGAGATTTTTTTTATTTTTTACAGTGATTCAGATAGAGGAAGAAAATACTAAAATAGAATAGAATTTCATAATTTATTGTAAAAAATAAAAGAGAGAACACTAAACATGCTATACTAATTAAGTAAGATAGTATTTTTATTTTTATTTTTTTTTGAAATGTTAGATTGCTTGAGATCTACGGGAGATAAAATGTGTAACTTTTATAAAATTACACTAGGTATAACTTCACTAACTTGAACCTCTCTCTCTCTCTCTCTCTCTCTCTCTCTCTCTCTCTCTCTCTATATATATATATATAATTGTTTTTACATTCTTGATTGTTTTTTTTTCTTTTATTGGACCTTATTTTCACAATTGCAAAAGTAACTAATTTTGCGCAAGAATACCATATTTCTGATTAATTTTTTCTCATATAAATCTTAGAAAATTAACATCAAAATTTCATTATACTTAACTAACTAATGAACCACTTAAAATAATTAATATAAAAAATATATTTATTTATCATATTAGTAATCTTTTTAATTACATAAAATAAATGATACAATGTTGGTTATATATATAATATCACTAAAAGAAGTTAAGAAGTTTGAATGGTTATAACTAATTTCAGTGATTTCACAAATATTTAATTTTCTATGACTTTTGTGCCAATTGTTATCAAAACCACTAAACATTCTAAATCAATTATTATTATTTTATAAATATAAATATTTTCTCATAAAGGAAGAACATTATATTTAAATCAATTATTATAATTATAAATAAAAATATTTTCTTATATATATAATTATTTAAATTCTTCTAAAATAAATAATTGATGTATAATTATATATAATTAATATATGCATTTACTTTATTAGTTAATTTAATGAAGTAATACTATGATGTAAAACTTTATTGAGGTATAAGTCTCAACGTCCTCGTTGAGAGTCGCTCTGTGGGACATCCAGTAGTCTATGACTTGGTCTAAGTAAAAAAAAAATCTTAAGGAATACGCCATGTGACAGAATTTCATACTCTCATACTTTGCTTATATATATAATTATATATATTGATGATTTTTTTGTTCTCCCAAATTAGAACTTGATTTCATTTTTTTTTTTTTTTACAATCTCTCTAAAAAAAAAAACAATAAAAATGATTAGTAAAGGCCTTAACACAATTAAAAAAAAAGAAAAGAAAGAAGGAATCTTGATGTTCAATCTCATGATTCACCTGGGAGAAAAATAAAAAATAAAAAATGAAAGGGGAAAGAAAATGTGAAAACATCTGGATTCACATTAGAAAGATAAAAAGAGAAATATTATTTAATTTGAATCCGGACGTTCGATCACACCGGAATTCTACTTGGCACCACTTTTACATGTCCGCACAGAATCCAGATTTCATGCAATTCGACACTAAACATCCAGATTCCTCGTATTCATAATTTGTCACTTCCAAAACCCAATAATCAACATGCTTGAAAATGTACTATAACATTTGCATACGATCAAAAACCTATAATCAAATCAATGAACGCTATTCCATAGAAACAGAACCAGCAACATTTTGAGAATATAAGATGCATCTAATATCCAATCTAATATACAAACCGTATCTGTTTCTTTTTTCTTTGAACAGCTGATCAGTGAAGCAATTCTTAGTCCTAGTTTGTCAAAAGTACTTAGCTAGCATTTATAATGAACTAAGCGAATGTTAGCAATCTCTAAGAATGGAATATATGGCTACTGGATTTCCCCATCCTCACCAAGCTCACCATCTTCAAGTTCCTCATATCCACTTCTTCGACCATCCCGGTGCTCTCTCCTGTGTCTTTTATGCCGGTTTTCACCATCTGATTCAGGTGAGTATGCATGCTGCAAAGAAACATCAGGAAAAGTTAAAAAATAAATAAAATTGAAATCATTGTACATAAGAGTAAAAAGTTACCAAAATGTATCAAAAAGAAAAATCACTTGCCGCCTTTCTTGACTTTTTGCGGTCACTGCCATGTCTACGTGATTTTTTAGACTCTTCCTTCTCATCCTTATCAGAACTTATATGGTCACTGCCATGTCTGCGTGATTTCTTAGACTCTTCCTTCTCATCCTTATCAGAACTTACATCATCTGTGGCACTTTGGTGCCTCTTCCGGTGTTTCCTATCTTTGTCTTTTTCTCTTTTCTTGTCCTCCTTATAGCTATGGTTGTCAATCACGTCTACGGTTTCACCATCTGTTTCATCCTTCTTAAATCGTTCCTTCCCCTTTTCTCTTTCACGATCCCTCTCCTTCTCCTTTCTTTCTTTCTCCTTCCGCTTTTCTTTCTCCTCTCTCTCTCTCTCTTTTTTGGCCTGCAAAGAAATTACAATCTTCAATAGAAGTGCTTCAAATGACACAACTGCTGGAGATATATATGTATATTTAATGAGTATCATTTACAACACAAGGAAAGGTTCACAGAAAAAGCCTCCACAAGCTGCACAATTACTCAGATCAACAGACATTCTCAAGTAAGAGGTACACAGGATGCTCAATCTTAATTATCAGGGGCATAATAAACCAATGTTTGCAATTGGTTTCAAATTAAACCTTGATGTTTCAATTGCATCAGTGTCTACCCTATAATTTTAAAATCATTGCAGTCTTCACACTTAGGGAATCTCTATACTAAAGTAACGGAAATCTATGGCTGCACCTGAGACCTTTTAGGCACTGAGAAAAGCCCTTCATGTGGATGTCAAGCAGTATTTTAGGGCAAGAAAACCCACAACCAGAGGTTGTCTTTATTGGACTGGTGATGAGCTAGGGGTATTCTATTCAAACCTAACACAACCCAGTTAATAATCATGTGAAAACCCCTCAACCCTAATACAACCTGTTTATTAAGCAAATTGACATGACATGACTTAATAAACAATTCGTGTTGGGTTGAACATGGCCCATTTCAACCTGTCGTTTAATAAACATGTTGTATTGGGTTCACATAGATGTGACTCATTTCAACCCGTCGTTTAATACACATGTTGTATTGGGTTCACATAGATACAACCCATTTCAACCCACTTATAAGTTACAAAATATCAGCCAAAGTGATTATTTCATATTTTGTAAGCACAAATTATAATAATTACAAACAAATAAATTTTACACAAATTCTATTTCATACTAAAATCGATTAAAGTACTAATAACATACAATCTAAAAGTTTTTAATTTAACCCAAAAAAATTCCACCCAAAATTAGAAAGACAATTAAAATAAAAAGATGGAAAAAAAGCACTTCCTTCCCTTTTAAATAGTTAAGGTAGGACATTAATCGATTTCATACTTTAGGGAAGAAATTGTAAACTACCCCCATAAGGGGGGAAAGTGCTTTTTTCCCTAAAAAGAAATGAGATTTTTTTTTTTTTTGGGGGTAAAAGGGCTAAGGACTATAAAATTCCAATGAAGAGAAGAATTATCAATGTAACCATTAAATTTCTTTTAATTATTGACTTTTGTATTTAAAATTCAAATTTATGCAGAATAAACAACAACAACAAAAAAACCTTAGTCACAATCTTTTTGAGGTCAGCTATGGATTTTCAACCTTTTAATTAGGATTTGCCACATCTAGTCTTTTCCTCCATTCTATTCTATCCAAATTCTATCCAAAGTCATAATCTTTGATACTTCCTTAATTGAAATGTCCTTTTTAACTACTACTAATGTTATTTGATCTTCCTCTACCTTTTTTTTGTTCCCTCAACTAGAATCAGTTTGCTCTTATTTATTGGTGCATCAATCACTCTCCTATGAATATGACCAAACTATCTCAAGCAACTTTCCCACGTCTTTTCCTCCTTAGGTTATACTTAATTGACAGTTCTTTTTAACTACTACTAATGTCATTTTTTATCTTCCTCCTTTTTTCGTTCCCTCAACTTGAATCAGCCCACTCTTACTTATTTTTGCATCAATCACTCTCCTATGAATATGACCAAACTATCTTAAGCGACTTTCCCTCATCTTTTCATCAATAAGGGTCAACCCTATATTTTAGGGATTTCCTAATTTTGAATCCTATCTTTCCATGTATCTCAAGCAACTTTCAATCGTCCTTTCATCAATAGGGGTCACCCCAATATTTAAGCAAATTCTCTCATTTCGAATCCTATCTTTCAGTGTATTTCCACTTATCCATCTTAATATTATCATTTCAGCTATAGTCATTTTATGAATATGTTGCTTTTTAAAAACCACAACATTTAGTACCATAAAGCATAGCTAGTCTTATAAAAATATTATAAAATTTCCTTTGACTTAATAGGTATTCTACAATGACACAATGAAGAGTTCAACGACCTCAACATGAATAATGAACCGGTTCGTTTCAGGTTGATTACAGATTCAGCAAGTCAAAATGAATTTGCCCAATTTATTCATCCTTTCAGTATGGGTCCTATCTAAACACTAACCCCCAAGAAGGTGTGTCATGTTCATGGGTTGTATCAGCAGATATTGTTACCCCTTCAAATTGAAGGATTTTCAATACTTAAGAAGTACAGTTTATGTGAGTATATGTTTTGTAACAATAGACTCACAATGGATTCAAATTGTAACGTTTTTTGAAAGTATTAAGTAGACATTGATATAATTGCAACTTTAGAATACGAATCTGATGTCAAACTTTAGGCTTTATTATGTAATTACCCTATCTTACAATATATAATTTATTAACGTATAAAAGCATTTTTGGCAAAACAAACACGAAAGCTCTGCAATTTTATTGAAAAAGAAAAAACCCAACAAAGACGTCAATCAACTGGTCACTGTTTCAGTAGTTTGTTTTCATCACCATGATAAGATGAGGCAAAAAATGAAAATAATATTAGGTTCCTAACTTAGTACATGAACACCTTGAAAGGTATAACAATAAAGAAGAGATTCAATTTCATTTGATGGATTACACAACTCACATCTATATCTGCTTCAAAAATATATAGCAAGGGTAAGGAACAGTAACTCTTGGAAGTGCTTTGAAAATGAAACTAGCAGACCAAGTTATATATAGCAGATATACTACATAGCAGGCAGTTCCAGTCAACTACTTCAATATTTGAACTTGTAATAACATACGTATCATACTAGACAATTTAATTATCTTGTTTCAAACTATCTAGGCATGTTTGACAAGACTTGCATACCTTTTCCTCCTCACGCTTGCGCTCCTTCTCTTTAGCCTTTTCCTGCAAGTTTGCAATGTATTCCTCAAAAATCTCCCTCCTAAAGCTCTCCTCCCCAATTGATCTGAACAAGGGGAAAATTTGCTTGGATAAGTAAAAGTAAGGAATGCTCAAATGCAAATACCCTTAAAGAATTACGGGCAAACACTCATTAGGTCTTTAAAATCAATAATAGAACTGCAAGGCACCCTAATCTCCCTCCTAAAGCTCTCCTCCCCAATTGATCTGAACAAGGGGAAAATTTGCTTGGATAAGTAAAAGTAAGGAATGCTCAAATGCAAATACCCTTAAAGAATTACGGGCAAACACTCATTAGGTCTTTAAAATCAATAATAGAACTGCAAGGCACCCTCCCAATTGAAGTAAAATATTCAAACAAAAATCTCAAAAAGCTATTCTAAATTTCTTGCATAGATTGGTCTTTGTTCTCAAAAGTCTGGTGATTCCTCTCTTTCCATATGGATCATATAATGCAATGCGGTGTAGCCATAAGTGCAAAAGATCACAATTGTCTAGCTATAGTGCAATGCAACAAGAAGTGCTCTACTGTTTCACTATTGCCATTACACATCTATCAACCAATAGCTTCTGTTTAACAAGGTTATCTATTCTCAGTATAAAATTCAAAGCTGCTGTCCATACCAAAACAGCTACCTTATGTGGAACCTTACTACCCCAAACACCTTTCCAAGGGAACACAGAATTAGGTGCACACCTCAAACATGTGTAATAGGACCAAACACTAAGTGTAGTGAATTTCCTTATATGCCCCATTTTTTTATTAAGTGTAGTGATAATATAATATATTAGGGGTATTTTAGTTAATAGAGGTAGAGATATATATATATATATTAAATGAGGAGAGGGAAAAAAAAAAAAAAAAACAAACAAACGTGAGAGAGGGGGAGAAAGAAAAAAAATTATATTAGAGAGTTTAACAGAAACAAAAAAATTTCATGTGGACAGCAGCTCATGGTTAGATTCTTACTTTGGATAACCTTATGATTCGTGGTCGCCCTTTGGCGAATCGTTGTTGTATGTGCTGTTGTAATGCGGAATCTGTGGATCACCTGTTACTTTTTTGTCTGATAGCTCATTCTTTATAGATGTATACGCTTCGGCTGTTTGGGATCGATTGGGTCATGCCAAGTTCAATTGTGGACTTATTATTTTGTTGGTATAATTGGCTTGGAAAGCATAGTTCTGATATTTGGAATTTGGTTCCAGGCTGTTTACTGTGGACCATTTGGACTGAACGGAATTGGCGGTCTTTTGAGGATGAGGGGAAAGTTGTGGTTCAATTATTAGAGCTTTGCCAACGGACCCTCTTTGATTGGTCTCATTGTTGGGGTTTCTCGGATAGTTCTACCCTTATGGATTTTCTTTCGTCTATTAGAATAGATTAGGGGCTACTTCTGTCTTGATGTTCCTTTTTCCTTTGTTCACTACCGTAAACTCCTTGTATTTTTCTTACTTTTCTTTTATTAATAATATTCTCTTCTTACTTATCGGAAAAAAAAAAAATGCTTGAGATTATATTAGAGTTTTTATTTTTTAGCAAAAGATATATTAGAGAGTTAGAACTAAAATTTAGGAACAAATTGATGGTAAACGACTTTTTTTTAAATTAATAATTTTACATATATAACCCTATTATTTAAGCTTTACAAATTGGTAAATTTGAGAGTATTTTACGCATCAAAATTGAGATCCCAAACAAGGGAAGCCATAATAAATTCTAAAGCAAACTTCTCTTCTTTCTCTACCTCGTCACCAAACCCCAATAGAGAGAAGCAAATTACTTGCTAGGTTATGTGAGTTCATTTGGGGATTGGCTTTATTGGTGAATTAGCGACAAGGTGGGTTGATGCAATCATCATTGATGGATGGGTTGTGATTATTAAGAGGTGATGGGTTACAAAATTGAAACTTTGTTTTGGTCCAAAGTAGCTTAAATAGCATAGAATATAAGTATAGAGTTCTTTTTGGAAATATATATCTTTTAGTCTTTCCCTCTTTACAGAAAACCCAAATCTGCAATCGCTCCTTTAAGTTCGGTAATGAAAAAACAAATGTTGTTGTCCCAGCAGTGTCTCCCAAACGACATTGTGTATGACATCCTAAGTTGGATGCTAGTGAAATCCTTTGCCTCCACAATCACCAACCCCAAATTCATTGCCACACATCTCAACCAAGCTATATCACTATCCAATAACAACACTCACACTCACAATGGTTATCTTCTCTATACACCACATCCTTCATCACCTTACATTGAGGAAGAATTGCGTACCATTGTTTACAATACTGACCACACTTTGACTGAGGTGCATACTGTTGTTTACAACACTGACCACTCTTTGACTGAGGTTTCTAGCTTTGAAATCCCCCTATGTTCTTGGTGGTACCAACATTGTTGCCTTCTGTAATGGCTTGTTTTGTCTCACTAATAATTTTGAGAAGAGCTTCCCTGGTTGAAGTCTATATTTGTGGAACCCAAGCATTAAAATGTTTAAGATGGTTCCTACTCGTGACTACCTTACGGTTTCTAGTGTCACTCTTGGATTTGCTCATCAATACAATGATTTGCTCTTAAAATTTCAATTAAGATTCTCAAGGGTTTCACTGGCATCCGACTCAGGATGTTGTACACAATGTCGTTTGGGAGACTGCTGGGACAACAATAACATTTGTTTTTTCATTACTAAACTCAAAGGAGCGATTGCAGATTTGGGCTTTCTGTGTTAAGGGTTCTGTGCAGAGGGAAAGACTAAAAGATATATATATTTCTAAAAAGAACTCTATATTCTATAGTCTATACTATTTAAGCTACTTTCGACCAAACAAAGCTTCAATTTTGTAACCCATCACCTCTAATCGCAACCCATCCATCAACGATGATCGCATCAACCCACCTTGTCACTAATTCACTAATAAAGCCAATCCCCAAATGAACTCACACAACCTAGCAAGCCATTTTCTCGTTGCTCTATTGAGAGAGTGAAGATTTTCAATTCTTCAACTGGGGTTTGGTGACGAGGTAGAAAAAGAAGAGAAGATTTTTCTTTTTTAGTATTTATTATGGCTTTCCCTGTTTGGGATCTCAATTTTGATGCCTAAAATACTCTCAAATTTACCAATTTGTAAAGCTTAAATAATAGGTTATATAGGTAAAATTCTTATTTTAAAAAATACTAAATTTTAGCTAAATTTAAAAAAAAAAAAAAAAGAAGCCGTTTACCAACAATTTGTTCCTAAATTTTAGTTCCAACTCTAGTATATCTTTTGCTAATAAATAAATAAGAAATCACTAATATATCTCAAGTTGTTTTTTTTGTTTTTGTTAAACTCTATATCTCAAGTTACCAAACAACTGGCTCATCAATTATCATCCAAATTAAAAACTCCTCAATTTTAGCTACAACTTTTTCTTTTTCCCCCTCTCTCACGTTTGTTTTTTTTTTTTTTTACTCTTCATGTTTAAAATATATATATCTACTTCTACTAACTAAAATACCCCTAATATATTATATTATTACTTCACTTAGAAATAAAAAATGGGGCATTTAAGGAAATTCAATAACTAAATTCGAAAAAAAAAAATTCAAATCCAACGTTCACCCCATTTTCCTAAAAGTTAGCATACCTCTTCAAAAGTTAAAATTTAAAATACTCACAACTTTTAAAATCTTTTCTTTTTACAATTTGTTTGGCAGAGGATTCTAATAGCCCAACTACAACTTCTCCTAAACTCTAGATAGAGTTTTTATTTTTTATTTTAAAAAACAAACGACTAACCAGGTTTAAAAAATAAATAATAGCCCACTGAACCACAACTTCTCCTAAACTCACTATCTCTAATTTATATATATCTCACACAATCTCTAAAAGGAAAAATATATCTCATACACGTTTGACACATCATTTTCCTAATTTTAAAACATTACAAAATTTTAAATATCAATAGGCAAAGCCAAAGGATTCACATTTAGAGGGTACAATTTGTAATTTAGTATTCCTTCAATATTGGAGATATTGGTAATGCTGATACAAATTAGGGTGCCTACATGTATTCACATTAATTCAATTAGCTTTACATCCATGGCAATTCTGCCTATAGTTATCATGAAACTAGCAACCATCAAGTTATGACCAATAAAATAAGACTGTTAGTTAAACACATATATTACCTTGACATGCCATGTTCTAGAATATGCACAACATTTCTCACACATTTTTTTTTTAATAATCAAATAAAAGCCGTAGTCCTCAAAGGGATCCTTTAGCGTTTAATAAAATTTAGTTTTATGCATTAAAACAAATACTTTCAAGTTTATAGCCAACGGAAAGAAATACAATATAATAATGGATTTATTTACACAGGAAAATTAAAATTAACAAAATTGACTCATTAAGCGGAGTTATTTATGGGTTAATGTTGGAGCGTCAAAAAGATGCATTCCTAAGAAATATTTCCTTCCCAATTAACAATAACCAATGGAAAAGATGTATAGCACATTGCCTTGAGGATCATATGCCATAAGAACTGGGAATTACAACCAAAGGGGCAAGATAGTAACTTAACTAAGTCCACTATTAAGAAAGGAAGATTAAACTCACAAAAATCAACTAACAAAAATATGTTCTACAGAGGAGAATAAAAGGGGGGAGGGGGGAGGGGGTTAATGTAGTACCTATATTCTTGGCTCTCTTCAAAAAGTGGTCTGCAATCTTCCCAAACAGAAGATGCAGTAATTTCCTATAAAGTGGAACAGAAATCAGAAGTTAGATGGGATGGTCAACACAATGAACTTACCCTAGCAGTTCAAAACGGAAATATCTATGTCCAATTTAACAAC
This sequence comes from Quercus lobata, assembly GCF_001633185.2. Lineage (NCBI taxonomy): Eukaryota > Viridiplantae > Streptophyta > Magnoliopsida > Fagales > Fagaceae > Quercus > Quercus lobata. The sequence continues at coordinate 38,594,971 of NC_044915.1, forward strand.
AGTCTCACTATACCTTGAATGTGTATAATAGCTTTGTGAAGTCATCGGCAAGACGTTGACGCTTTCTAGCTTCCTTCTCCTCCTTCTCCTTGGCTCTCTCTAATGACTCCTCAAACACAAGCTTCAAAGAAGTACAATTAAAATTTTAATTTAACATATAGTACAGACAAACTTCATGCACATGGATCAGGCATACTCTATAATCAGTGTGATTTCATCTTGATATGATAACAGAAGCAAGGTTGTTCAGGCTTATTTAACAAAACAATCAAATTGTCTCTCCACCTCAGTCACTCCAACAAGGGATGGACAAATTATTGCCATGAGCAACAATAAGTAGCAAACACGGTAGCAATTAAGGCTCCATGTAAAGCATTCATGAAAAAATGTAACACAACAGACATCCAATCAGAAAAAATAATGATCACTCACAGCATCCAACCAATCATACATAGAATCCAAACGTGGTGTTAGTTGTATATGGGATTTCTTAAAAGAGATCTCATATAAGACAGCCACACACACGTCTTTATAAAAACAGAGGATAAAAAGCAAAGCAATGATGATAGTAATAGATTAAATAAATAAGAAGAAAAATAGCAGTAAAATTAAGGTGAAGGGATTATCCCAATGAGTATTAAAAATTTAACATCTAAATGAAACACTGCCTAATACTAGTCAGTCTAGTCTTGAGAATGTTTCTTTTTAAGAATTTTGGTGTAATTGAGAAAAGAGAATGAAGTTAGGATAACGTCATGAAAAGAATAAAAAAGATACTAAAAATAGTAAGAAAGAGAGGCAAAGGAAGGCAGCATGAATTGAGTAATGTTTAGCATTATGCTTAATTTTTCAAAATACATGCAGTGCATATAAAATTATAATATTCAGTTTATTTTTCTAGGTGTAAGTCTATTTAAAAATTGACACAAGATTTAACAATTATGGTATCTAAACATATCCAATGCGGATACAGGTACACACAGATACATATCTGATATATATATATATATATAGACAAGTAGAATATATATCTAAAAATTAAAATATATATTATTTGTTTTTCACAGATATGCTGGGATAAAATGAAATATGGCTTGTATATGACAAAGATACATTTGAGATATGGGATCAAAGAAAATGCATTGTAAAAAGAAAATGAAGAGTTTAAATGCTAGATTTGGGATCCAATGTGTTAGAAATTTTGAAACCTAAATTTTCTATGAATCTCAAACATGGATCATTGATCATGTGCTCTTTTGTTAATTTTTAGCTTCAAAATAGATTATTTATTTATTTATGAGTAGCTTCAAAATTAGATTTATAATGTCTTGGTCTAAGTTTATGCCATTGGTGTTTGTTATTTATCTTTTAAACAAAATATTGTGTGGTTGAGTGCACACACACAATTACAAATTAATTCATCAATGCATCCCAGCACTACTGTATACTAAATTCCCAAGAAGAAACAAATACTGCCAAGTTGGGGGCGTATCGTATTCCTATCTGTGCTTCACAGGGTCAAACTAAATCAGAAGGGAGGGGCCCGGGGCGCGGGGGACCTTAAAAAAGAAACTTAAATTTAAAATCTGTGATGTGAAAATTGAGCAGCTCAAGAAAACCCTGTATAAATGATTTAACTAATGTAACTGGAAAAATTGGACAACAAAAAGTCCTACATGGGGTCCTTAAAAAAAAAGAAGCATCTTCAGCACATCTTATCAAGGGTCAGCACTTATGTCATCACAGTCAGGCCATGTCTCATGAAACAAAGAAGTTAAGAGGTTTGCTGAAGATGTCACACAAAGAGCACCAAATGATTTTTACAGTGTAGATGAAAGTGTGAGGTGCATGCACTTAATTGAAGTAATCAGATAGTATTTAATTGAAGTAAATCAGACATTGTTTAAAAAAAACTTAGTAACTGAAAGCAATTATTCATAGACAATATAATGACCGAGTGATCATCACGTAATATTTAAACATAACATTTTAAATTAATTCTCTTGTGCTTTACAAAATATACAAATCTATGATATTTGACAGCCACAATCAGAAGTACATAGTTTAATCAAAATATAACCAAAAGGCAAATACTATGCCTAACATAAGCAATGCAATACAATCCAAAAATATAGAATCATCATGCGCATTAAACAGAAGACCATCATCATTACATCACACGATATTTAACCCTCGTAATCTCACTCATCTAAACTAATAGCCTCTCCCTCATTAGGAGTATGTTGTGAACTAGAACTTGAACCTGTTGCCCTCCCTAGTAACCTCACTCTTGATCTCATGTTGAATCTTTCTTCAACTCCGGCAGCTCTAGGTTACTCATCCAAAAATAAATAAATCCAGCAGCTCTAGCAACATTACCCCATGTCAAGTTTAGTATACACAGAAATGGGGTGATTTGGAACATGATCACTCATTGCCTAATGTAACCCTCATCATCTTACTCATCTAAACTAATAGCCTCTCCCTCATTAGGAGTATTTTGTGAACTAGAACTTGAACCTGTTGCCCTCCCTAGTAACCTCACTCTTGATCTCATGTTGAATCTTTCTTCAACTCCAGCAGCTCTAGGTTACTTATCAACTAGGAAGCACAGGTGCGTATTCAGGTTCGGGTGTGGGTGCAATGCAGCGACATAGCAATTTTTGAAAACGTAGGATACGGGTGTGGTGGGATACGTTTATTAATCAATTATTAAATATATTTTTATTTATATTTTCTATATATTGCTAAGAATTTTATTTTTTTTCCATATAATGGTAAACATATATCAATTTAAGAGTAATAGTAGATAATAAAGAGAATTGAGATGATTTTAGGGTTTTTCCTTTATAGATTGCTGACAAAACGGTGTGTTTTGATCTAATATTTTATGCTTTTTTTTAAAAAAAGAATTTCGGCCCATGTCGGACTGATTCATGGACGTGCATGCAGCTGCGTCCATGGACACACAGTGCATCCATGTGAATCGGACTTGGGTGCGCCGGCCAAATCGGCGCACCCGTGCTTCCTAGCTAATCAAAAACAAAATCCAGCAGCTCTAGCAACATCACCCCATGTCAAGTTTAGCGTGTACACAGAAATGGGATAGTATGGAACATGATCCCTCATTGCCTAATGTAGAGTATTTGGCAGGCGAGGAATGCTCGGATTTTTTAAGGAACCAAAAGATCGATTCATGACCTAAAGCTTCCTTTTTCCAAAATTTGCTTGGATAGATAAATGCATTGGATCATAGTCCTTTTGTTTTCATGTTTTCCTCAGTACACTTCCTGTGTGCATTGGCTCATTGTATTTGATCTTTTTTTTTCAATGAAGTTTTATTATTTATTAAAATAAAACTACCCCATGTCAAGTAATCATCATGAAACACAAGATCATTTTAGCAGTCATTGGTTTTTCTTCTCTTCTCACAGTCAATCACTCATTACCATCATCTATATCTTTCAAAGAAATTAAACCATATGGTCACTTAAATTTTCTTTTAATTTTTTTTTTCTCTCTTCAGAAATTTTTAATGAAAGGTGAGCTTTGGTGTAGTATATCACACCACAATATTGGTATTTGTGTAACAAATGAAGTACCCGTATCAATAATATTAAGAAAGAACAAAAGAGCATGTTTTGCACTTACAAAAAAAAAAAAAAAAAGCACACTGAGGCATACTTTTTCAAATGAGCTTCACTTTGTGAGTAAAAAGCACTTCACCCTTAGTGCTTGGCTTTGAATGCTTAAATGCACCTTTACCAACAATTGTACAAAAAAAGTTTTGCTCCTTTTTTTTTATGAGTATTGCCTTAAGCCAGAAAGATGGAAAGACGTCATCCATCCTTTAAATTATGATTAGAGACTATTACTAATAAAAAATAAAAAAAAAGGTAGAATGACTACTACTTAAACAAAAGTGTTACTTCTCCATTTAGATGCAGGCATTGCTTGCTTCTGGTTAGATGAGTAGAAAGAGAACTCACAGGAAAAATGTCCATTAGGGAAAAAATCCAACTCAAATGATTTTTAGGGAACTTGAATACCTCATCTAGGTGAACAGAAGGGGTAAAATAAAACACAAATAATTTTATAGAGGTACCTTTAAGTTGATATCTGAAATTGGTGGGGAACCGACATCTTCAATAATGGCCTCCTTAAAGTCTTTAAACGTCCATGTTGCCAAAAAGGTAAGCTGCAAAAAACATAGTTGAAATTAAAAATATGCCAATAGAAGACACAACAAGAAGTTCATAATATCCTACCTTCCCCATTACATCCTTGATACGTGTTTTGTCTTCACGATACTGTCAATATGCAAAAGAACCAAGTTAGAGATTTATATATTAGCATTGCAGCTTTCAATTACTTCAAAAAAACATTAAATGCATGTCAAATATAATGCAGGACAATGAAATCTCAAGGGGAGCATGTGTTTGGAAAATAAAATGAGAAGGAAAAGGGTATACAACCCAAGAATCGGCAACTAGGGTTCCATTACTTGTTAAAAAATATCAACAACTAGGGTTTGCTTGTAAGCACCAAACTATAAGAACAGAAAATAGAACCTAAAAGTCAACACCTAGAGTTACTTGCAGTCAGCACCAAGCATGAGAGAATGCTAGGAATCTAAGAATTAGCACTTGGATTGCTTGGAATTAGCATCAAAAAAAACTTCCAACCCAAATTTTATTAATCCATGTTCAACTTTCCATTATGGAGCCTTTAAATAAGACTCCCAAATTACTTATCATAAAAAATAATAACAAATAAATAAAAAAACAACTCCAAAACTAAGAAGAGGAAATAACGCATAATCAAATATATTAAATACGAAAATAAAATCGAATAAAATTAAAATCCTAAAAAGTCTTAACATCTATCAGCATCAATCAACATTAATACATCTATTGGGTTCAACAGAATCAATCAGCATCAATTGGGTCGATGAGTGTAACTCAGTAACTGGCGTCCTCAACAAAATGCTTTCAAGTAGATTCTTCTTCTTTTAAGATGCATTTAAGGCATCCAGTGCATCATTTTACTTCACCATTTAAATTAAGCCAGTATATAAACACAACAATGAAGTTTTTAGGAGCAGCCCGAAGCATAGATCAGGATAAATTAATAAAATAAAGATAATCAACAATACAACATGAAGCACAGAGGTTCTAATTTCCTGAACATGTGATCAATACAAGAAAAAGGGGATTGGTATTAGTGGTAGTAGTAAATGATAACAATAAATAAAACCAAGTGGCACAACACTGAACCTGTTGCCAAAACTACTAAAACCAAAGAGGTACATAAATGACAATCAACAATTACATAAGATGTTGACAAGTTCAAATTAAATAGGCTACGATGTTCAATGAAACTTTAGATCCAGCAAAAAAATAAAAAGCAAAGAAGAAAGCACTTGTTCAGGCAGACCCAAAAAAAAAAAAATAATATAGAAACAAAAGCATGTGCAAAATCAGACACTTGATCCATTGATTAGCTCTTGGCCCAAAAGGCTTGTGGTTGTAAGCAAAATATGTTAACGAAAAATAAAAAAAAAAAAAAAAAAAAAAAAAAAAAAAAAAAAAAAACAATAGTGAATAAATTACAAATCAAGATGATAACTTTCTTTTTGTTTTATATGGGCTTATCCCATTTGCAAACTACCTGTGTGCTTGTGCCCCTTTTGACACTTTCTTACGATATCTTATTGTTTATCAAAAATTAAAACAAAGATAAAATAGTATTGCACACATCTGAGAGAAATTCTAACAAGTTCTTTTTTTAATAAGTGAGAGAAATTCTAACAAGTTATCAAGCTAAAGTTCACTTTTTAACTTTGGAATGCCCTAGAATTTTCAATTTAAGCCAGAACAAGTCTACAATTGAGGGACACTATAACTAACAAAAAACTCACCTCTGAGGGAAAAAAAAACACACTGAACGAGAGTGAAGAGATGGGAAAAAGACTTACGATGTTTTTATTGTCTTTTTTTTTTTATAAGTAAGAAAGATGTATATTAAAAAAAGCTACTTTATGCAAAAGGAGCACAAAGCAGTCAAAGTGTTCAAGGAAGAAAGAGAAAAGAAAATTGATTACAAAAGAGAAGAGAACTAAGGAACAAAGGGAGGGAGTCACTAGATGTTAGTCCCCAAGCCCTAGACCAATCAAAAAGAGAACCACTAAAAGGAGCAAGCAGCTAGTCTCCCAAACTATCTAAGCACATATCAAATTATTTTAAAGTATCTTCTCTTATGAATAATTATTTTTACTGTGTGTGTGTGTGTGTTTTGTTGGGGGTGGGGGGGGGGGGGGGGGGGGGGTGTGGTTTGCACATATCAATTGCAAACAAAAAATATTCCACATATACAATTATTATATATATTTCTATTGTAAATCTTTATAAAAGCAATAACTTTAATGGTCCGTTTGGCTTGAGAGGGAAGGAAGGGAGTGGAGGGGAGTAGAGAAGAATTTGCCAAAAATTAGGCTAATTTCCTACCAACTCTACTTTACTTCCCCTCTCTCTCCCCCCAATCCAAACGGGCCCTAAACAAATATTTTGGCTCTATACTTTTCTTTTCTGACAAACAGAAGTGATTAATCAATAAGACATTCAATAATTAAAAAAAGAGAATTTACCTGTTTCTCTAATTCTTCAGCAACGTCCTCAAATAGCTCCTTTGGTGTGGAACCAGAGATGTTTGATGCAATGGCTTGATATTGAGGCAAATCCTTCACCTAAATACAAAGAAAAAACACTAAACACAAAAGCAATTTCTAATCCAGAAGCACTTCCCATTCAACCAAAATTTTGTATTCAGGTGACTCTTCTTCAAATTTGTTTCACAATAAATGGAACAAGATAGGTACCTTTAAGCAATAATCAAGCCAGTGAGTTTTAGCTGTAAGAATGCCAGTGGCAACATGTCCTTCCATCAGCAAGCGAAACTCATCACGGTTTTTCCGCTCAGCCCGCCTCAATTGTTCCTTATATTTGGACACAAATGAAAATGAGAGAATAGAGTAGAAGAAAATTAATAATCCTTTCTTATAAGTAAATTATACATGCCCAGTAGGTTTTGAAACCATGACATCACCCTCCAACTAACACTTGCAAGGGGTGAAGGTGCAGTTAAGCTAAAGGTCATTGGCAAGAAAATTAATAATCATAAAGATGGATTATACCTTTTGTATCTTCTTTTGCTCCTCTTCATCCTTCTCCAGGTCACGTATATAGTCCTGCCACAACCTATGTCAACATATAGTTCCAGTAAATATGATCAAGCATAAATAAGGCAAAATACCTCGAAAATGAGCAAACGGTCCAATTTTTCAAGACGTGAGCATCTTTCATCATCTTCTAAGCGATCTTGAACTTTTCGCCAGTGTGAATTTACCTAAAATAAAGAAGAAAAAAAGAGAAAAAGAAAGGCTCAAGATTTTTATATAAAAAAAACATATAGTAACTTGTCTCTATGACTCTATGTACTACATTTTTCAGGATATACCTTAATAAAGTCACAGGATTCCAAAAATTTCCTGTATTCTGCTACATTCTGCCTATGATCCTCCACAGCCTTTTCCTTTTCCTGCATTCATATATAAAGGCATAAAAAGAAAGAAGTATGTGCTTATCGACATACAGATGGCCTCTCCAGAAAAATATAATCTCAAATTCTATTGAAATATATAAAAGTGTGTGTGTGTGTGCGTGCGCGCGCGTGTTGCTAAAGCATCTTTCTCAATCAATATGCAACACAGCAATCGTGTGTATACTTTTTTAATCTATGTAACTGCATGACCCATAGCTTTTCAAAATATTAATTCATATTTTTTGAACCGGAACATATGATGCTAGCTAATATATAAAAGATCTTTCTTTTTCTATTTTTTTTTTGTAAAAGACGTAAAAGGAACGGTTATGCTAATTTAACTGCCTCCTGACTCAAATTTTACTTCATTATTGGTCCCTAAGCACAAAAGACTGAACCAACAAACAATATCACAACCTAGAAAAACATGTACATCAATAAAATGCTTCACTGATGCATTTGTGGTATATCCATTACCTATGAATGGGAAAACAAATTAACATATTTAACCAATATGCATACAATGTTTGCTTCTCATTCAAATTTCACGATTCCTATGACATAAAAAGAGTTCTGGACATCCAAGCAGAGTTCTTGTCTGGTACAGACATGGAACAATTTAAGATATGACCAGCAAGCTGAAAAAGACATTTACAGTAGACATTGGCATCCAAGCTGAAAAAGCTATAAATTAATGGCATTTCATGCTAGCAGAGAGCTGGCAAGGCTGTATTCAGTTGTCCCAGAGCAGGTTGGAAGATGATCTAATAGTTTGAAAGCAGAAGCAAATTGGGGGTTGCATGTGAGTTCTTTCTTTAAATCATTAAGGAACTAAAGGAAAGATTGTCCCGGAAAATGTTTAAATTTGGTAGCAAATAATAAGATTTCCTTTAGCAAGATACACAGTTTAAGATTAAGTCTTAAATATTCATCAAATATCAATGCAATCTGACATATCAATATTTCTACAAAAAGGTGATAGGTAGAGAACAGCTTCCTTGTGTATTATTATTTTAAGCAAAGTGAGTCTATGTTCAACAGTCCAAGAGTTGGATCATATTTTAATCTGACCAGGGACTCTAGCTGTCAAATCCCCATAAGTTTACACTTTGAAATTCAGCCATTTACCCACTATGTTGTAGCATAGAGGAGACACTAGGAGTTCCCTTGGATTAGCTGAAACAAGGTTCTGACTTCTGACAAGTGAGGCCATGCATCCATGGTTTACTCCCCACTGGGCCTAGCTTGGGTTTTTTTTTAAATAAATAAAAGAGAAGAGGTGCGAAACCAAGGATTAAAAAATTTAAAAAAAAAAAAAAAAAAACCTCAAATGGAAGGAACACCTTTATTCACTTGGAAAAACCCACGCTTGTAATTGCTAATGCAAAAGAAGAGAATATGATTTTTCTTACAAAATATAGGAATTTAAATGTGCTTAAATAAAAGTTCGATAGATAAATAAGCATTCCAATAATGAGAAGCTTTACATTGACAGCTAACATTATGCCCATCCTTTTTCTCTGATTATATATGGAATACTATGGACAAAGATCTGAAATTAAAACTGGATGCCTCTTTCACAATTGTAACATGAGCAAATGAAGTAGCAATTTCTTACCTTCCTCTCGAGTTCCACCATGTAGCTTTCGAAAAGATCCTCCCGGTCTCTAGTTCGTTCAACAGCCTTGAATCGTTCATCATTTTCAAACATACTAACAGCTTTGCTGATCAGGGAAAAATCTTCAGTTAGAAAATCTATAAAATGTTGCATCCAACCTAAGATTATTATTTCCAAAAAAAAAAAAAAAGGAGTACAATGAGAGGCATGAACCTCCATCTGGTGGATGATGTTAGTTCTTTGGACTCCTGAAAAGACATCACACCAAAAAATATATATATATAAATATTTAGGGAGTTAAAAAGCAGCATATAGATCAGCTTTATAGAGGAATGCCAAAGGGGACATGATAAACTACAATCAACATACTTCCAACATCTTTGTGAATTCTTCCCGAGCTTTTTTCTGCCTCATGCGCCTCTCCTCTGCTTCTAGTTTCTTCCTTTGACCTAAGTACTGGTAATAACATATATAACCAATTTTGTGTTATTAAAAAAAAAAAAAAAAAAAAAAAAAGGAATTTTTTATTATGTATATTAAGTAATAAATTAACACACACTCTAAAAAAATTTAAATCTAAGGGACATAGTGACAAATCTAAATATATACTAAGTTCCAATTTATGCGGCACAAACTTGGAAAAAATCAAAGTATAAAGGTCATTCACTCGATTGATCTAGCCACAAATAGGTCTCATTACTCCACTAAAATTGCTCTGCATTCTGCATCGCAGCAAGTCTGTCTTGCAAGCATCCTGCAATGATTATTATCATTAATTAAGTCCTCTCATGCACTGATGTTAAAATTCATTGAGAAGCATTTAGAAAGTGATGAGTGATGGTCAAAACAGGAAAGGATTAACCAAGCTACCTGCTCCCAAGTCCAATCAGACTGCACATTAACAGATTCCAGCAGAGCTTTGAATGCATTTTTTGCCTCCTAAATACAAAAGTTGAAGTGGAGTTGAGAAACATGAGAATGACAATGACTGCACAGCTTCACAGTTCTGAACAAGAAACTCAATAAGAAATAAAACTACAGGTCAGTACCAGCTTACTGGCATACACCAAAGGTTCATCATCAAGCATTTTCTCCTCCAAAGGAGTCACATTAACTTTTCCAGCAACTGCCATTCCTTTTTTTGCTTCCTGCCAGGGAAACCACAGGAAAATGTCAAGGAAATCAAATCAAGTATTTGGTTTTGGTAATTGTATGCCTATTTTTGACAAGGTGGTTAATATGTTTTGCAAATGGGCTGACCAAGAGCAACCTTGTTATAAAGGGTAACCTGAGCTAGATAGATATTGTTATGAACTTATTTTACATGACATGCACTTTATGGAAAATAAAAATCTTGTGCTTTTCTCCAAAATATGCAACCAGCATCCAGGAGGGCCAGGACAATTGTTGCCATGATTGAAAATAATAGTCCAATTGAAGACTTACAGAAGCATCTGCTGAAGAAACTAGCCTTACCTCAATATCTTGTACAGAAGCTCCATCAACAGAACCTTGAAAGTCCTGAGATATTAGGTTTTCAAAATGACTCCTGTAACAATTGAGGATACAGAAGGAACATTCAAACTGAAACCCTAAGTCAATAAAAAAAAATAACATAATATAAATTCAAAATAAAAGTGATATAATAAGTCTATACGTTGATGCCGGGTTGGCATTGATTGAAGCAGCAGGAACTCCAGTACTTCCTGAAACAGCACTAACTGGAGAAGCAGCCAGTACAGGAGGTTGGTTACCAACTGCACTTGCTGGTACAGCAGGCTGTGCACTAGAAACGGCTGATGATCCAGAAAGCACAGGGGAAGGATTAGAAACTGCAACGACAGGTGTCACTAGAACTGGGCTCAAAGCCACCCCAGCTAATGTTGAAGTAGTGCTGGAGCTAACAGAGATAGTTGCCACAGATGTTTCAGCTGAGGAGACAGTGACATCTGGGGCATGAGAGGTCACACTTGGCTCTGATTGTGTTCCCTGGCTAGCTGCTTTTTGAGCCTGTTCACGAGCCAACTGAAAGCAAGCATCCCGAAGTTAAATTCCCCACCAAAAAATTAAAATTCAAAAAATTAAAAAAAAAACAGAAAAACAAAAGGCCAAACTGAATGACAAACCTTCAATTCCTCTGGAATTGTCCATTTAGATTCCTTAGTAACCTTGTTGAAATAATACCTGCAAAAGCCACTACTATTATAGCTTAAAAAAATTGTATACATCAAGCATTAAAAAAGAAAATGATAAACAGAATGCCAAAAAAAGATACAGGTAAATGAAAATTAGACACAAAAAGAAAGAAAGAACACACTTTCTTCCCTCTGGAGAGGTATACTCCTTCCACACAGTTGATGCATCAGCCTTCTGTTGCAATGACAATAATAATTAAGTGAGCATGTGAAATTGAGAAGAGTAAATTGTTCGAGAGAGAATACTAAAGTGTTTTAAAAATAATAAGAAAAAGGGAAAAATTAACAGGGTCAATACATTTTCACACACTAAGGAAAATAAAAAGAACATGTTCAACAATTAAAAGCAAATAAGAACAATGGAAAACTTACCTGCATACTTAGTTACTTTGTAATCTTTACACTTATACACACAAAATATAAAACAAAGAATTAAAAATAAAAACCAAATCAACCTAAAATGCTTATGTTTATATATAAAGGACATGCATGCCCCAGTTACGACAAAATGCAATTAAATACAGGAAGCAAAAACCATGCAAATTAAACAATATCCACAGTACAAGCAAAAAGTGAAAATTGACCAAAAATGGAATATTTAATGGTTAATTCAATAAGTGACACAAATGTGGCCCTAATTTCAGAAACAATTGCCACATGTTTTTGTCCATCCAATATTGTCTCCAAAACAACCCCATAAACACAAAATATTCTTGGTCGTCCTAATATGACCAAAAAGAATAGTAGAATCCCTAAAGGAGCTCTTGCAAGAAACACTTACCTCATCCTTGCAGTCAGATGAGTCCTCTAAACACAAACAATAACACAACCTCGACAATTGAAGCTATAATGTAAGGTAAACTAAGAATGATATGTGAGCCCTTATGCACATCAAATTTGGACACATTTACAAGTTTCTCACTATACGTAAATGTTTAGTTACAATAGATGATCCGTGATAAAACCATAATAAAAAGGTATATTTGACAGTGTGTCTACCATTCTTCCAACATTCCATGATCTCTATCAACCTGTAATACAAGATGAACACCATCCAATTAAATCATTCCAACAAAATCATTTGTCCATGATAAAGTTGTTACATTATAACCGCTAATTTTTCTGACAGACAATGAACTCCATAATTCATATTAGACAAGCAGAGAACACTGTAGAGTCTCTGCATACTGCACAATAGAAACTCGTAATATATAACAATCTGAGAAGAGAAACTCCAGATTTTAAGCAACAGCTTCAAGTATGTGGAATGAATTCCTATTCCATTCATGCATCTATCCATACCCTTAGTATCCCAAACACATTATCCTGGAAGTCCTAATATACCTCCTATCACCTTTGAGCTGATCATCCTCAGATTTGATGAAACTATCAGCCCAAAACACCCCCTCTTAAAGCCTAATGGTACACATTATAGACCAGAGTTGACATAAAAAAGACTACTCAGTGCCAATTTTGAAGAAAATTCTTTACCTGCATTGACATATGGCAAGTGGGGATAGTGAGCAGCACGTATAAAAATATTAAAAACTAAAAACAGAGTGACAAAGAATGTAATTTGCATAATCATAGTATGGTGAAGGGTAGACGCTTAACTTCTCAATTATAGTGAGGCTTATATCATTACATTATATACATAAAACATTGCTAAATGTTAACAGTCACCATATGACAGCAGCACATTAAAAGAGGGCAGCCTTAAGGCAGAAAATTTAATAAATGTTGTCACACAATAGGTTGTCAAACAGGACATACTATAAATTTGAACAACTTTGAGAACTATCAATCACAAATGAACTGTATGGCTATAAAGATGGAGCCCAATCAAAGGTTGAATAAATGAGCTCAAAAAACTAATCTGCTACAAATCCAACCAAGATCATTTACAATGACTTCCAGGTCTTACAAGAGAAAAATAAAAAAATTAATATTGATCAATAATAATATGATCTGGAACAAAATATTCCCCAAAAGACTGAAGATATTTTTTTTTTCTTTTTGCTTTTTTTTAAAAAAGGATTCATCTCCTACTTCTATATGTAGGACCATATCAGGTAGGGACTCTTTTTGCCTTAAAAAATGCAGAACCTAAGAGAAGAGAAAATACAAAGTTTCCATAGCAGCATCTGCTGCACAATCCAAAGCGTATTTTAGATAAAATAGCAACATCTTCATGTAAGCTACAACAAATTGGCAAATACTATTGCAAAATTCAACCCAGAAATCATGCTTCCTATTATTGCGAGGGAAATCAAGAGATAGCATCCAGTTCCTATATTTGACCACCAAATCAGAACATTTAAGCAATCTAATCTAATTAGAAAGAAAGGGAATCAGCCAGTTCATGTCTATCTCATGCCTAGCACAATCTAAAAGATGAGTACATGATAAATATAAACAAGAGAAAGATGAGTACAGGACCAAGAGAGGCCAAAGTTTTTTAACACTAAATTTTAAAGACACTGTGAACACACATAATTCTCTCATTACTGAAATTTTAGATTCCATATGCTATCATGTCATCTCAACTACAAATCTGCTATTTCTTCACCTAAGAAAATTTATTTCTTGCCAGATTTGACAAGAAACCCACTTCTTCAGGTGGGTTAAAATACCCAGTTGCCCTTCAGGCTTCGTTTGGAAGTTCATAGGTGAATGGAATAGAATGGAACGGAACGGAATGATCATAAGAGAATGGAATGAAATTAAGTAACCTTGATTGGATGTTTTAAAATAAAGGAATGAAAATGAATAGAATGTAAGTAATCTTGTTTGAGAGTAACATGGAGTGAATGAAATGAAATCATTTAATGACAATATTATTATTAGACCTCATATTTTAAAATAAATGGTTGAATATATAGGAGTATTTTGAGAGTTTTAATAAAAAATTTATTAAATTTCATTTCATTTCCTCCCATTCTTCCCAATTTTGGGGGAAACGAAAATTTAAGGTTTTAAGGGAATAGAGAGAAATAAGTATTCCCTCCTACCAATTCCATTCCCTCCTACTTAAACTCCCAAATAAGGGAATGAACTTTCCAATGTTTCCATTTCCTCTATTAAAACTCCCAAACAAGGGAAGGGAAGAATATTCTAAAATTATTCTTTTCATTCATTTCCATTCCATTTCATTCCCTCCTCCCAAACAAGGCCTTAATGTCAAGGAGAAGCTGAACTATGTTCTCTAGAAACCATTAGGTTTTGAACTTTTTCAGCACCCTCAGCCCCCAGGAAAAACACAACAGAATTGAGCACGGATTTGTATGTGCAGAACATAAATCACCATTAACTCCATTACAAGTCAACCTAGAGAGGCTAAGAAAAAAGATTCAGAAATATGAAATATAATACAATCCACCAACAATTTAAACTTGGGTACAGCAATTAACATTGACCCAGCATTTCATACCTCCAAAATCAGTAAGCACCTAATTGTACCTGCAGAAACACCCTTTGAAAACCATAGATACCAAACAAGTCATAAAAAACAAACAAAAGCATGCAACTGTTACATTTTTTTTGTTTGATCATGCAACTGTTACAAAGGGAAAAAAAAAAACCAATTATAATAAAAGGCACAGAACATATGAACATGAAAGATGGATAAATAAAAGTTACAGTCTCACAGAACACATATCATGGAGACAGTAATATTGCTGTTTTGTAGAGCACACAGGCAAGATTGCAATCCACATTCATCTAAAAAAGAATTGCACAATTAGGGAGAAAATGGTACATGAAAAAATAAAAAGAGGAAGAAGAAACAACAAATAAAAGCAGACGATAGTAGCAGACTATTGCCATAATAAATATGAAATTGATTCCTTATCCTACGACACCAATATTTGACATTGGTCAAATACGTCCAACCACCAATTCTGGATTAAAATTGACCCTACATGATAAATAATATGTAAATAACAAATTGTTGCCTGCCTTGAGAAAGTGAAACGCCGCCTTCATAGTGAGCATATAGAGCAGTCGTTAAATTTCTCCAAACTTGCCATGACATCTACAAACCAGTGAAGCACATGCAAATAAAAGGAGAATTCGCATAAAACAATTATGATCAATCTGGCTCCAATTATCAACACCCATAAAGAGAATAAAATTTGTGGCCATACTAAAACATTTCAATGGCATGTTCAACAGGTAACAGAAGATGACAATTAAATACGGCAAAAGCAACCAATCGGTAATCTAACTCACCTCAATTGGGGTCATCAATTCCGGTGGCTTCTCCCAACTAGACTGTTTCGTCCTCTTGTTGTAATAATATCTGGAAGAAAGCAAGATTTAGTCAGAGTGAGCTACTGAGAAAAGAGAATGCCATCAACCATATCAAAGATAAACTAAAATTCAAATCAGAATGCTGAACTATTACAATGAAGCATGAGGTCAATAACATTGCAGGAGACAAGCATAAATAATAAGACCTGCAGCCATAGCAATAAATTACCTTCTCCCATCAGCAGATGAATGCTCTTGCCAATCAGATGCGGACTGTTGATTAAGGCTAGGGACATTTACTGCCTGGATCCAAATTAGAAATTCCAAAACCATAACTAGTCAGTTTTCACAAAACAACAAAAATAAATAAGTCAACACACAAGGACTAAAGCCAGATACAAAAATCTATTAGTATTACATTGAGCAATTATCAGAAGCATATTTCAAAGTTTCTCATGTTACTGCTGAATTCCCATAAGGTGACTGCAAAATATCACTACCCTCCCCTCTCAAGTTATCTACCCTTCAATTCATACAACTGAATTTCCCTTAAGGTTATTGAAAATATGAATATCCACACCTCTCAAGTTATCTGCCTTTCACTCGGATTACAATTTTGTTAAAATTACTTAACATACATTGATAGGCTTACATTGAAAAAAGGCAGGAGAAATGATTACTGACGTCATTACATCATGGGATAATATTAAGGTTAAAAATGTCACAAGTTATATGGTGCAATAATCAGTAACCCAATCAAGTTAGCAGGTAAACCTAGTCTAAAGAAAAATTAGCAACCTGGTCAACAATTTTTAGTAATGCGTTAAAACAAGACTTGGATCAAATTGAGAGTTTGCTTTACCATGAGGATGCCAAGACAAGATTTGAAAACAATAAAGTAAATGAAAAAAGGGGGGGAGGGGGGGGGGGGGATATATATATGTATGTACGTAACAATGAAGTAAGACTACAATACAAAGAAAATCACCTTCTCCAAATTAATATGATATTAAAATGAATTAAATATTATTAAGAAATGTTATATTGCACTTTATGGGCAAGAACAAATTTTTTCAAGAAAGTTAAAAAGCACATCATAAAATAGTGAAACGCAAAGAAAAGCAAGGAGAAAATGAAGAACACTTACAGAATCCGTAGAAGGAATGACTGGAGGTTGTTGACCAGTCTGCTGTACTGGTGTCGCAAATGCTGCACTCTGACTTCCAGAGGACATCCAAGGTTGCCCTGCAACAGGTACAACAGGTGCAGGCATTTGAGACATTGGCTGGAACTGGGACGATGCACTAATATTATTTTGGTGCTGGCCAAAAGAAGATGGTGCAAACTGAAGAATGCAGAAAAATGTAAATAAGTGCCAAATCTAGGCCACAAAATCAAGCAAAGCACATATAACAGGAAAACCTTAGTGAGATCTCACAGTATATGATGAAGAGATAGGTATTCCTGAGCCAGGCATATGATTCACTAAAGCAGGGGCACTTTGTTGAGACTGCAGTGGCATAGATGCAAGCGGCCTATTTGTCTGACCATACGGCAGTTGTATACCCTGTGATGATGGCATAGCATGACCAGGCAGAGTTGGCCTTGAAGGTAACTGCTGAATTGGTTGAGAAAATTGTAGTGGCTGACTTGGACCAGTAGGCATTGCAACATTGGAGGGAAACCCCTGTCCCATAGGCCGAAACTGCTGAGATGCCGGTGGAACAAATGGCTGTCCTTGCTGTGTTGGAACTGGCCGAAACTGTAGCCAAAGAAATTTCCCATGACACAGTAACTCAAAACTCTTATAAAAGAACAGATGATAAAACTCACTAAACAAGGAAGGGAGAGGAAATTACTTGCATAGATAAAGATGAACCAAAACTTTGAGGACCCAAGGATCCAACTGAAGGAGGCCGAAGTGGCTAATCCGGAGAAAGAGAGACCAGGAACAAAGAATTAAAAAATAAAATAAATGCCATATGCCTTCATATAAAATCTAAATAAAGTGTAAGCATTTATATGAGATTAAAAATGATTTTCTATAAGCAAAGGTTCATTCAAAAATTATTTTCTTTAAGCAAATATTCATTCAAAAATGATTAATTGAGCAGACCAAAAATAAAAGAATAGGTTTAGAAACAATTCAGCTGACCACAATGTCAAGACAGAGCGAAAGTACCATGTTCACATAATCACATTCAAGTTAATTTTATTTGAAGAAGAATAAATTTTCAATCTAAAAAGGTAGGAAATATATTTTCATAATCAGAGGGATTAGAACAAAAATGACTGAGATACACAGATACTCAGAAAAAATTATCACACTTCAACCTACTTCTATGAAACCTTTGCCAGAGTCAACTTGTTTGAGATGAAAATAAACTCATACAGCTGAGTAAACAAAGCATATTCAAAGAGTTGTAACCACACCATAAAAATATGACAACAATAAATACATAACTTTGGGTGTATAAGGTTCAGATTCTGAGTTATAAAGCCAAAAGTTAAGTTTGCTACCTGTGAACCAGAGGACTGAGAGTTGTTGGCCATTTCACCACATAAGCAAGCCCCCTCAAATGGCTGAAAAATTAACAAGTCAGAAGGTTTTTTATTTATTTATTATTTTTTTTTTTTTTTAATTCAATAGCTAGGAGAGGGGGATTTGAACCTTGGATGTCTTTGCTAGAAACATCAAGAGGTACAAGGCTCTTGCATCAACAAGTAATAACATCTTATCAAAATCAATAAGATAACACAGTGCTACAGCCCCACAAACAGGAGAGCAATGTGCATCCATCTGCTTCTAAGAACTCAAATAATTTGGGCAAATGATATTGAGCTAATGAAAGAAAAAAATTCTAAGCCAACTTACACAGCCCATCATTGCAATATTTCTCTTAATGTTCCATTCAGGTCTTCAGTTTTATTAATAGGTTTCTGATCACAGCCATATGAACTATGAATAGTATTGTTAAAATTAGAACTCAAAACCCCAAGATCTAAGCTCAAAACTCATTTAAGGAAGAGCGCCTCAGGTACACTTTTTTGTTGCTTTTTGAAGAAGCACAAAGAACACCTAGGTTTGCTTTTTTAATTTTTGCTAAAAAAATATATGAAACATTAAAATTACCTACTTGATCTTGAAGGAAAAGACAAGGACCAGTGATTTATTATACAAACACTATTCTTAAGGTGTTATATTACACAAACAACTTTTTTGTTAACATATCAAAAAACACAAAAAAAAGGATAATTTACTATTCTTGTGCTTGTCTCTGTCTATTGAACATATCACAGTTATGTATTTTTATAAAACACGAGAACTATATAAAAATGTTACATATAAAATTTCTTTCTTTCTTTTTTTTTATAGGTAAAAAATGTTAAAGAAAAGGGAATTACGTATAAAATTTCTATGACTAGATTATTATCGTATTGTCCAATGATAATTGTTTTCAAATTTACTACATAAAAATTTAAGAAATTGAAATAACTTATGTAAAATTTGAACTAACGAAACTTTGTGCAATTGCACCATCTTAGCTAATAGGCAAAATATATTAATATTTTGAGTTTATTAACGTCTTCTATTACATGTTATTTATCTTTGTAGCAGAGGTTATTTATATTATTTTTGAAATATGTGCAGTTCATTTCAATCAAGGGTGCACTTGTACTTTGCTCCCAAGCTCCAAGAGGCCTATGAGCTTAAGTGCACTCAACGCTTTTACCAACATTGATTATGAAGTGGAAAAAAAAAAAAAAAAAATTTCTTATGGCTAATGTAACATTAGCTCTCTTTGTTTAATCTTATTATTTATTCCACTGATCATAGTGAAATGAGTTCTTTGGCATCTCTATCAATAGAGATATTAGTTATGCTTACTTCAAAGTTCAAACACACCCTTTTGATAAGTGATAAAATCCATTTTTAAAAAAATAAATAAATAAATAAAGGAGTGCAACCCTAGTTAATGGCAGGTATACAAGTGGAAAGTCCAGTTAAAAAAAATAATTAAAATTTATATGAAAGATGTTAATGAAAATTCAAGGTCCAAGAACTATAGAAAGTCAACAGTGGAATAAGCCTAAGAAGTCGAAGTCCAATCATACAAAGCCCTCCAGACTAAATACTTCAACTTCAAGGCATGCTTCTCTTTCCCTTCAAAGCACCAAACATTTCTTTCTCTCGAAAGACATTAGATTATACACAAGGAAACAGCATTCCAAATCTCTCCATTGCTTCTCTTACCAAAATGTCCTTTCCAACAAGGTAACGGCTTCCAAACTAAATACTTCAACTTCAAGGTATGCTTCTCTTTCCCTTCAAAGCAGCAAACATTTCTTTCTCTTAAAATACATTAGATTATACACAGGGAAACAGCGTTCCAAATCTCCCCATTGCTTCTCTTACCAAAACATCCTTTCCAACAAGATAAAAATTCCAACACAAAAGAAGACATTACCCAAGACACGCCAAACAAGCAAAATATCAAAGACCACAATTCCCAGGACACGCTCTCTCCCTAGCTTTTGCACATAAAGCACCAATCCAATATGATTAACCCTCACTTCCTAAGGTTACATGTAGCGAAGGTCTCACCTAATGACACACAATTGATGGAACATAAGCTTACCAACCTCCTCTTAGAGCCTTATATAATAACTCTTCACTTCGAAGCCTTGTGTCCTCAAAGGGATCCATTATAAATTGTCTCCCTCCCC
The DNA here is from genome assembly GCF_001633185.2 of Quercus lobata. Lineage (NCBI taxonomy): Eukaryota > Viridiplantae > Streptophyta > Magnoliopsida > Fagales > Fagaceae > Quercus > Quercus lobata. Next base: position 38,615,362 of record NC_044915.1, read on the forward strand.
GCAATGTAACTTTATAATATATAGGACAGCAATTAACTAATACATATCTTCGAATTCCCAATCCTGCACCTTTCTAATGAATAACGGGTTCAGTAAAAGATAAATCCACATTTCAAAAGAAAAAAACAAAAAAAAAAGGAAAATATATAAATCCTACCTGATATCAATCTTAAACCCCCCCCTCTCTTTCTAGAAATTCACTTTCACTAGATCATCCCTCCTAAGGTCTAGTTTGGGAGGAGGGAATAGAATGGAATGGAAATGAATGAAAATAATCATTTTAGAATATTCTTATATTCCCTTATTTGGGAGTTTTAATGGAGGGAATTAAAAGTTCATTCCCTTGTTTAGGAGTTTAAGTGGGAGGGAATGGAATTGGTAAAAGGAAACACTCATTCCTCTTTATTTCTTTAAAACCTCAAATTTTCATTCCCAAAATACCTCTATATATTCAATTCTTTGTTTTAAAATAGAGGTCTAATAGTAATATTGTCATAAAATGATTTCATTCCATTCCCTCCATATTGCTCCCAAACAAGTTTATTTACATTTCATTCATTTTCATTCATTTCCATTTCTTTATTTTAAAACATCCAATCAAAGTTATTTAATTCCATTCTTTTTCATTCATTTCCCTTACTTAAATACATTCCATTCCATTCAATTCATTTTCATTCCCTTATGATCATTCCATTTCATTCCCTTATGAACTCCCAAATGGAGCCTAAGGGTTGTCCCAACATTCTCAATTTTGCCATAATGCGCACATACATCACTTACCATTACCTATTTACATCAAAAGGCACACGCAACTCAATTGATAGCTTCCTTCATTGGTTCTCTTTATGAGCGGTCTTTTGCTTCGGGTTTCATAGATGGAAATTCTGTTCAATCTTTCAGAGTCAACTCATACGTAGATATTTTTCAAGTTGTAAATTTTTAGGCTGCTTCGTGTTTTTGTTTTTTTCATGAAGTAGTCTCTATTCAATAAACTTATTCTTACTTACCAAAAAACAAAAAATAGACCCACTCGCGCACGCACATCACTCACCATTCCACTTTTCCCAACTTAAATGACTCAAGAAATAATCATCAGAACTAAACACAAATAATTCAGACAACAATAAGTAGCTACATTCAGTATCTATATCTTCAGACAACCAAATTCAATAATGTTAATACCATTAAAAAAAAATTCTACAAGGTCGGGCTTCCTTAAAGGAAATCAGACAAAAATTCTGACCACCAAAAACCTAATTTCAATATTTCGTTTTTCTCTTTTGTCCTCTGTTTTCCCAGCAACCAAACAAAGAATACAAATTTCGCAATACAAACAAATTCGAAATAAAAAAAATTGGAATAGCAAAAAAAAAAAGTTGAAGTGAACTTACAGGCAGAGCAGAGGAGGAAGAAGCAGTGGGCAACAAGTACTGAACGAGTGCTTGTCGGTGAAGAAGAAGTGAAATAATTTTGATCTCTCAGTATCGGAATTCGGGTGCTAGGGTTTAAGAAAGTAGAAGGTGAGGGAGAGAGAGGGATTTATAAAAAATAAATCGTAGGAGAGAATGCTGGGAAATAAAAGAAACAAAAGAGAGAGATTAATTGTATTCCGAAAATAGCCCTAGAGATAGATGTGCGAAAAAATTCACACACAACGCGCCCCGTGACTCCAATCCGTCACTCCTGAGTCAAGACTCCTCGTGTATAAGTAACATCCATCAGTTATAAATTTATAATCAGAAAAAATTCATGTATATACGTGAAATAAAAGTAGGCGACAAAGTCTGTTTTAAACCTCACTTTTTTTAAATTTAGTTTAAGGTACAAATTATTTTTGTTCTGAAATTGAAAATGCTATAGTAAAATAATTTTTAAATATGTGAATAGTATTGTGAACCCGTAAACAGTGCATAAACAGTGTATAAACAGTATATTTTGTCTCCTACCCAGTAAATTCATGTGATGTTACTATTCACGCGTTGGGAAAAAAAAGAAGAAGCTAAAAAGGTGAACGCTCACTAAATGAAAAACTTGATTTTTAGAAAATTAAGTTGTGTGAAATCTATAGGGTCACGTTTTTCAGCTCAGGTCCAAGATGTATGGGACTTTAGACCAATGAGTCCAGTACAATGAATTTGTAGAGAGTGGGTCGAAGAGCTAGGTTTTAGTATATGGACAACAGTTAACACGGTGTTTTTCACGATCAAGCTGAGATGAATTGAGTTTATCAAAGAGGATTGGTCCTCGACACAGTCCAATGAGCTTTTTCTAGTGCCTCTTGTATGATAAGGGTTTCAATCCCCCACAATAGCCCCTCGAGATTCTTCTTTTCTTCCCCATGGGAGGAAAGGAGGATCTCGATGTGATGATTGCCCTTTCGTGCCCATTTTGCATTATTCCTGGTTGTGAGACATTCTTTTAGTTTATCCAAGCCGTGTTCCTGCTGTTTTGGTACATGAAGCGTGCTTTCATTAAGGTCTCTTTACGAGGTGACACAAATCCAACAGCTGAAGACTGTTTTGGAAATTGAGCGAGATTTGTCTCGCTTGTAATTCTTTCTTGGAGATTTGGGCGTATTGATTGTCACAAGGTTCGCCTCTTATATAAGACACATGGGGTGAGGTCGTTCTTCTTTATTCCCAGACCCTTGAGTTCTGCGGGAGTTTCAGGCTTTTAACTCTCCAAATGTTCCCAAGGACCCCACCAAGGTAGTGATTGAGATTTAGGGAGTGAAATGGTCAAGGATAAGGGTGAGGGTGAAGGAACCAAACCCTCTTCAGAAGCCACGGGCGTCTCCAAGATTCAGAATGACACAGTTAAGGCAAGGGAGGCAGAGGCCAAAGATATTTCTCCCCTTCGACTGGATAAGAAAGAAGTCTCTCTTCCTTCGGCCAAAATCCGAAACAGGTGTAGGTTGCATTAGATTTTTGGTGCGACAAAATTTGGATTTTATCCGGCGCCGTGTGTCACGCGTGTGCAGATTTGGGTTTTTCATCGCCAGTACCATCTATACTTGCTCAATTGCTGCTAAAGCAAGTATGTGGATTTGGCGTTTCTGCTTCTTCTTCTCTCCCATCGCCGGTGCCATCCATACTTGCTCGATTGCTGCTGGAGCAAGACTGAGGATTTATCGTTCCCGTGGACTGCTTTTTATAGTTAGCTTTTGATATAGGCTTGTCTAAGCCCTTTTATGTACACTGTACTTCTTCTCTATCTAATAAAAAGGCGACTTTATTTCATTTTGTGTACCTTTTCTTTTATGCAATAATTATTTTGTGAATGGGTGTGCTGGTATCTTTTCTTTTGAATAGTACTTAGAATTGACGTCGTTGATGGTAAAGAGTTGTCACCCTAAACTTATCAAAACTGTCGGGCACACCACTGCCAACCTTAAGTGAGTTAATTATATAGGACTAACCAGGAAAACAACCACATATTCTACATTGCGAATAGTGTGACCGCCCAAGGACGTGTAACTTAAAGTAAACAGTCCGAGGGAATCACCGAGTACTGAGGTTCTTTCCCACATTTCCGATGATGTTTATAGCTTTAACTTGCTTTAGGCGTCTGGGCCGAGGACTAAGGCATGATTGAATTTAGTTTAAATGCTTAGAAAGGTACCATCGCGTGTTAGTTTCCACAAAGCAGGAGGTTCGAGGACCATGCAAGACCTTTGTTCCGTCTAGGACTTAGGTTTTTGTTGAAGTAGTTAGTTTCCCCATAGGCTTGAGTTCGAGGACTATGCAAAATCTTGGTTCTGTTTAGTACTTAGACCTTCTTGAAGTAGCTAGTTTTCCCATATGTTTGAATCCGAAGACCATGCAAGACCTTGGTTCTGTCTAGTATTTAGGCTTTTCTTGAAGTAGCCAGTTTCCCCATAGGTTTGAGTCCGAGGATCATGCAAGACCTTGGTTCTGTCTAGTACTTGGATCTTCTTGAAGTAGCTAGTTTTCCCATAGGTTTGAGTCGGAGGACCATGCAAGACCTTAGTTCTGTCTAGTACTTTGATATTTTTGAAATAGCTAGTTTCCTTATAGGTTTGAGTTCGAGGTCCATGCAAGACCTTGGTTCTGTCTAGTACTTTGATCTTCTTAAAGTAACTAGTTCCCTATAGGTTTGAGTCTGAGGACCATGCAAGACTTTAGTTCTGTCTAGTACTTGGATCTTCTTGAAGTAGCTAGTTTCCCCATAAGTTTGAGTCTGAGGACCATGCAAGACTTTGGTTCTGTCTAGTACTTGGATCTTCTTGAAGTAGCTAGTTTCCCTATAGGTTTGAGTCTGAGAAGTAGCTAGTTTCCCTATAGGTTTGAGTCTGAGGACCATGCAAGACCTTGGTTCTATCTAGTACTTGGATCTTTTTGAAGTAGCTAGTTTCCCCATAGATTTGAGTCCGAGGACCATGCAAGACCTTAGTTCTGTCTAGTACTTGGATCTTCTTGAAGTAGCTAGTTTCCTCATAGGTTTGAGTCCAAGGACCATGCAAGATCTTGGTTCTGTCTAGTACTTAGATCTTCCTGAAGTAGCTAGTTTCCCTATAAGTTTGAGTCCGAGGACCATGCAAGACCTTAGTTATGTTTAGTACTTAGATTTTCTTGAAGTAGTTAGTTTTCCCATAGGTTTGAATCCCATGACCATGTAAGACCTTAGTTCTGTCTAGTACTTAGTCATTTAGAAAGTTGTCATTGCTCGTTAATTTTCCCAAAGCCGAAGGTCCGAGGACCCGACATAGCTAAGGTTCTGTTTAACCGCTTCAAAAGATTCTGGTTTGGCTCTCGGCTTCTTTCTCCGAAGGGAATTCAGCGAACCAAACTACTAGACCCACAAGAATTAGCCCCTTGACAAGTGCACGGGGCACACACTTGATGTCAGAAGCCCCTAGAACTACGCTTCGTTTAGCAATTCTTCTCGCTTAGTCAACACTTCGAAGTGTAGACCTAAGCGGAAGCTGAGTTATGACAATGACGGTGTGTTCTTGGAAATAATGGGGAGATTTTCGTGTAGCTTGCACCACCGCTAAGATGGTCTTAACGAGGAACTCTTGCTGATAGAAGTTTGATCCCACCGTGATTAACCGTTGCATTCGCTAACGCACAAGTTTTTCCCACAGATGGTGCCAATTGTAGGGTCACGTTTTTCAACCCAGGACCAAGATGTATGAGACCTTAGACCAGTGGGCCTGGTACAATGAATTTATAGAGAGTGGGTCAAAGAGTTAGGATTTAGTGTATGGACAACAGTTAACACGGTGTTTTTCACGATCAAGCTGAGATGAATTGAGTTTATCAAAGAGGATTGGTCCTCGGCAAGGTCCGATGAGCTTTTTTTGGTGTCTCTTGTGTGATAGGGGTTTCAGCCCCCACAAAATCAAACTTAAAAAAATCAAAAATATATATGAAATTTGAGTTCTATATAAAATTTCTCAATTTGTATCGAATTTTTCATTAAAACTCAATTATTAAAAAATTGAATTTGAGTATTTAACGAATATTTTGTCACATCTTTTGACGGAAAGGGCAAAAACACATTTTGGCCCACCCATCACCTCATTAATAACCCTACGTTTTATCTCGTGTCTCTCTCTCTCTCTCTCTCTCGCTTCTCTGCACGGCCACAACATTCTTCTTCTCTCAGTCTCAGAAGCACACAAGCGTTACTACAGGTCCACAACCTTCTTCTCCATCGGTCCAGCCCAAAAACGTCGAAAGCAATCCCTTCCGACCCGAACCGATTACACTCCTAGTCGCTCACGCTGAGTCTCATCTGTGCCACGCGCCTCTTTTCTTCTTCTTCTTCTTCTTCAGATCCTATCCTATTATTGTCTACTGGTTCGCTGATTCCTTTCTCTCTCTCTCTCTTCAAATTTCATTGTTTTTGTTTTGGTTTATATGGGTTTGTAAACCATATCAAAGCTTTTGTCTATCTTAATTTCAAATAGCATTCAACATATACAGATACAGAAATCATTTGTTTATTACTACTCCTAGTGCGGACAAGCAACCTGACAATGTTTATTACTAAGCATCTCTTATTTCATTCACAATTCAAGTGCATTCCCAGAGTCCCATTTTCCTCTAGACTATTTTGCTCTGAAAACCCATCTATAAACCACGATGTTGAGACGGTTTTTCGTATAATTAATAGCTCTCCTTCTTCAAAAAACTTGAAGGAATCGTTGAAATCTAGTGGGGTTTTCCTCTCAAATGATTTGATTGATAAGGTTCTGAAAAGGGTCAGGTTCAGCCATGGAAATCCATTACATGCATTAGAGTTTTTTTACTACAGTGGGAATAGAAGAGGGTTTTACCACACTGCTTTTTCATTGGATACAATGCTTTATATACTTGGTAGAGGCCGAATGTTTGATAAAATTTGGGAGGTTTTGATTGAAATGCGGCGAAAAGATTCGTCATTGATTTCACCGCGTACTGTTATGGTTGTTTTAGCTAGAGTTGCCAAGGTTTGTTCAGTTAGACAGACTGTGGAGTCTTTTAGAAAGTTCAAGAAGCTAGTACCGGGGTTTGATACGGGTTGTTTTAATGCTTTGTTGAGGACTTTGTGTCAAGAGAAGAGTATGGGGGATGCTAGGAATGTTTATCATAGTTTGAAGCATGAGTTTAGGCCAAATTTGCAGACTTTTAATATATTGTTGTCGGGGTGGAAGTCCACGGAGGAGGCCGAGGGGTTCTTTGAGGAGATGAGGGAAATGGGTGTGAAGCCGGATGTTGTTTCGTACAATTGTTTGGTTGATGTGTATTGTAAGGGGAGAGAATTGGACAAGGCGTATAAGGCGGTTGAGAAGATGCAGAACGAGGATATAATGCCGGATGTGATTACATATACTAGTCTTATTGGAGGGTTGGGGTTGGTTGGTCAGCCGGATAAGGCTAGAGATGTTTTGAAGGAAATGAAGGAGTATGGGTGTTACCCAGATGTTGCTTCATATAATGCTGCTATAAGGAATTATTGTATTGCGAAGAGGCTTGGTGAAGCTTATAGTTTGATGGATGAGATGGTGAATAAGGGTTTAAATCCAAATGCAACTACTTATAATTTGTTCTTTAGGGTTTTCTTTTGGTGGAATGATTTGCCAAGTTCATGGAATTTGTACCGGAGGATGATGGAGACTGGATGCTTGCCAAATACACAGTCTTGTATGTTCCTAATTAGGTTGTTTAAGAAGCAGGAAAAGGTGGAGATGGCTGTACAGTTTTGGGATGACATGGTGGAGAAGGGTTTTGGGTCTTATACCTTGGTATCTGATGTGTTGTTCGATTTGCTGTGTGATATGGGAAAGTTGGTGGAAGCAGAAAAGTGTTTCTTGCAGATGGTAGAGAAGGGGCATAAGCCAAGCCAAGTTTCTTTTAGAAGGATCAAGGTGCTCATGGAACTTACAAACAAGCATGAGGCGCTACAGAACTTGTTAGAGAAAATGGCCATTTTTGGGATGCATATTCCTAAATCTGTAGATAGCCCAACAGAGACATTAGATTTGGACTCAATTCCAGTAAATCATACTTTTGTGACCAATCTTAGCCCTAGAAAGTGCTAAGAACTGATGAAGCAGAAGTTGTCAGATTGAGTCCTTTAAACCATTTCAAAAATGCAAAACTCAATGTTTAGAGATTCAGCAATTTAGTTTATACTGGCCACTTGGTTCTCTTTGTATTATACACAAAACTCATGCAGAGGCAATTGTTTTCTTGATCATTTAACTTGCCTTTTTGCTGAATTGATCATGTAACAATGTAACGTAACTGATTTGTTTATCTTTCATCTACACGGTTCTTGTTTCCATTGACAGTGAAAGAATGCTTTGAAATTGAACAAGAAAGAGTGATGAGGAGATTGGACAGCAACTGATTATGCCTAACACCATTGCTGATAATCAATCGGTTGGCTTTGTAAGGATACTTAGTTTTGAGTTTACAAAAATAGGATGGGGCAACTTCCAAATGCAGCATAAAGCCTTATTTTGGAATGAGCTTCTCATCTGACTTGGCCTTGCTAATCTTCCCCTTACATCAAACATGACAGTCTTCAAGATCTACTAATCAGTTCTCACTCTTCCATTCTGAATTCTCATTTCAAAGCCACCAAATATGGTAAATCATAGTTCCACGGGGTTGGTTTTTACAGGGAAAAGAAAAGGCATCAGTTGTCAAGAGCTCGCACTGAAACCTTGACTGCCTTTTTTCATCCCATCTCCATTTCTGTGGTGGTGTGGCTTTCACTGCTTGAGCAAGAAGGGAACAAACCATGCTCATTGGTTTGTCCACTAGACTCACTACTGGCTCCCCCAATGCCATCTTCCTGAATGGCTGGTGTCATAGTCTGAGCTTCCATAAGAACTGTATAGAGTTGTGTCCAAAAAAGGTCTGCTTCTTTCATTAAAAGATCAGATAGAGAGACTTCTTCCATAGCACAAACAATCTTCGTAGTTATTGTATAGAGTTGAATTCCTTTATCATAAATCCAATTGAATATAAGTGCAGTTATCCAAACCAATCATGTCAGAAGAAGGGAAGAAGCTAGGCCTTATTGATTCTCTTGTGGCCTCTGAAGAGTTGCTAAGAGTATCTTGGCAATGGGCTTTAGACATAGCAAATATGCACAAACCATGGGTCCGTTCCCTTCACAGGACAGACAAGATTGGTTCCCTTTCTGAAGCACGCAATCTAATAAATATTGCAAGGCAGCAAGCCAGAAATACTGCCCCAAATATGCCTCAGCATCAGGTCTGCCTTGATATGATCAAGGTGGGCATTGTTCAAGGAGGATATAGTGGAGTTCTACAGGTATTTTTGGTTTTGGGAGATATTGTTATACATGTGTAAATTAAATCTTCCTTCAAAGTAAAAAGTTTGTGTCCTTTATTTTAATACTAAAAATTTATGGTTGTCTCTTGTTATATATATATATATAGTTGGTTGTCTCTCTTTTGGAATCAGATGGTTATTATTGTTTGCTTGAGTAGGCATGCTTTGATGACCCGGGCTTCATATGTTAATTTTTATGAAACAGCTGGCTTGTTTCCTTTTTTATATACTAAAAGACGAAAATCTCATTGCAGGAGAAAAAAGCTTTTAACGATGTAGTCTCATCAGACACTTCAAAAGGACTTGTTCATGCCTTTTTTTTTCCCAACGTGCAACATCCAAGGTACTAGAAGTGATGCTAGTACCTCCTCCCAGCTCTTTTCTTGTTTCTTCAATATAGGAGTGAATTATATATGCAGGATCCTTGCTTGGATGGTGATGGTTTTGTATTCTCTTATATTGTAAATGCTGTACTTTCATTCTATCACATTTCTTTATTAGTACATCATTATATCACATTGAAAATTGACTTTATGCAATTTCATTAAATTTGACTGAAAATGATAGAGTTTCCCGAGCTTTTGGCTCTTGAATTTGCGGAAAGCTAGGGGCTGTAGTATCTGGTGGTTTGTGGTTTTGTCTTAGAGTGGTGATTCTTTTACTTGACCAACTTTGTCAAACTTAATTTTACCCGGGTTTGCTAACAAATTCTTATTTAAAAATCAGTTTTCATGATTCTTGTAAAGGATATTGTTCTAAAACTATGTAACTTAACATGAGATGCGACTTTATGTAGTTCTTATGAACATATAAAACTTATAAGTGTATATAATGTGTCTGTGATATATACTGACTTCAATCATAGTTTGTCTGCATCTGTCTATTTCAAGCCTCATTCTGTCCTAGTCATGTGATGCAATACCTGCTCATTACAAGATTGTACCCATACTCTGCAAAGCACCTGTGTTCCATTCTAGTGTTAATTCGAAAGAAAATATTAGAAGGCTACTTGAGGTGTATAGAGTTCCTTTAGATGTGGTGAATTGTTATTTTGCTTATGTGATTCCAATTAATGCTCTTTTGTTGAAAAGGAAAAAGAACTCAAAATCTACTCTCTCTCTCCCCCCCCCCCCCCCCCCCCCACCCCTGGTTTAACATGTATGTTTGTTGTCTTTGCAACCTTCTATTATATATACAATTTCCTTTTAAATTAATAATAACTCATAATTCTTTATGTTGGACTTGTTAATAATCAGCAATATGAGGCCCTTCCCAATTTCACACTAAATGTTCAATTGTAAGATTAGTGGCCATTCATTGAAGAATGAAAATTCAAGCTTGGTATGTGTAATTTTTCAAGAGATAAATTTGAAAAAGAATATGCAGCAAGAGAGCCACCTCAAGATAAGAGGAAAATAAAAGGGGAAGATTTTTTATTTAGAAATTTTAGTGATGTAAGGTCCTCATAGATATCTTGGTCATTGGGGTCATTAAGGACCTTGTAAATTTATTTAGCTTCTGGAGGTATACAATTAGTTTAAGCTTGATGTACTAAGTCTAAGTGTCTTTGAATGAGTTTTAGTAAGTTGTCTTGATTTGTATGAACAAATTGAATTCATTTGATTCATTTTTCTCCTTTTAAACATGTCTTTTAACTATTACAAGTGCCTAATGTCACTGATGTCGGGCTTAAACCAAGGCATGTAAAGAAAGTTGCTGTTATTGGGGGAGGTCTAATGGGTTCTGGCATAGCTACAGCTCTTATTTTGAGCAACATTTCTGTAGTTCCCAAGGAAGTCAACTTTGAATATCTTCTGAAGGGATTAAAATCAGTAGAAGGTTTTTTTTTTTTTTTTTCTCTCCCACAGAAGTTGTTGAGATTCACAATGTTATATTCTTGTATAGTATGCTTTTAAATAGGAAGGACATAGTTCAGACAATCTTACTTAAATTGTTACCTGGTATGATTGATGAGAAGTAATTAGGTGTTGTCTAAACATTGTGACGCTAAAAATTATACCTGCCTATAGTTTGGAATTTTATTATCCAGAGACAAGTACATGATTATTTTCATTTTGTGCAACTTAAACATTACAGGAAATTTTACTCTTAGATAAATGAAGTAATATTGTAATATTGGCCATTAATAGATAATTGTGGAGTTAATTGCAATATTTCTAACTTAATATACTGAGATATTTAGATTATAGGGGCAATACATGCAATCTATATGCCAACATTCCAGTTTATAGCAGCTAATTTTTTGAATGATCGATATTTCAACAAGGAAAAGAAATGAACCACACTAAGATTTATGGTGTCTCTTAGAATTAAGGATGAAGTATCCATTAACAAGGTAGATAGGCTGAGTCTTTCAAATTCTTTATTTACCGGGATTTTTTTGCAGTCTTTTCATGAATAATACCATTGAAATGTTTTATGTGATAGAAACTTTGTGAATTTCCTGTTACAGCAAATGTTCAAGGCTTAGTAACAAAAGGAAAGTTGACACAAGATAAAGTGCAAAAAACCTTATCAATGCTTAAAGGTGTATTGGACCACTCAGAATTTAAAGATGTGGATATGGTCATAGAGGTGGGTTGTCTCAAATCTCTTATGATGGTCAAATATGGAACTTTACATCTACAAACTGCTGGCATCACTAGTTTTTTCTTGTTAAATGGGATGTGGAGTTGTGGACAGTAGAATGCATGTTATTCTGATAATTTTTACTCAATTTTTACTCAATTTTTATATTTTAAATTAGTGATGTTTACTCAATGCTTTCTATTTATCCACTCTCTATCCTGTGTTTTTATGTTAGTGAAATATCTTATGAATAAATGATCCAGATAATATGTATTGCTCACTTTTTCCTCTTTTGCAGGCTGTCATTGAGAGTGTTCCTTTAAAACAAAAAATATTTAGTGAGATTGAGAAGGCTTGCCCTGCCCATTGCATTTTAGCAGCAAACACATCTACTATTGACCTCAACATAGTTGGGGAAAAGACAAGCTCTCAAGATCGCATTGTGGTGTGGGGGCACATTTTTCAGGTGACCTGTTTCTTTTCTCTTTGCTAGTAAATGCTTTCAATCATATGCTCTATATATGTAAAAGGTTGATAATATGCTTTTTTTTTTTTGGTTGTTGTTGCAAGTAAAAGGTTGACACATTTTTTTTTTGTAAGTAAAATGTTGATACATATGCTTCATAATGGTATTGTGATGCAGGGAAGTTAAGAAGTTCAGCACTATACTAGGTTTCTTGATGAATTCTTGAATAAGGATTATTGTTTAAGAGTTTAGGTTAGAAAAAGTATAAATGTTGACGGCTGTTTGGGGGCTGAAACAGGGGATAAACAGAAAATAATGTAAATAAAATACTAGGCAATCACACCTAGGTCTTCCTAAGCATCACACCTAGGGTTCCTTGGCATCACACCTCGGAGAAGTTTGCATCGCACAAACAAAGCTTAAAATAAGCTGCTGAATTTTATTAATCAAAAATATTCTGCATCACATGACCACAAAAGAGCCTTTATATAGAGGCTACAGTTATCCATTTCCTAGTAGGACTTGGACTCTAAATAACCTATTCCTAGAATAAATAGGAATGCTAATAATAATTAAATAAAAGACTTAATAATATGTAAACATAAAATAAGATTCATGGGCCTTTGGTACAGCCAAGGACAGCCCATTCCAAATTTCTGGAAATTACCAAATTGCCCTTATTCTAATAGACCTTAATTGAAACTGATCCAGCAGCTTCTCAACCTAAAAGACTCAATACTAATAACTAAAATGACCTATCAAAGGTGCAAAGAAGGTCCGACATCAAAACTAGACCACAATTCTTGAATCTTTGTATATTAATCTTCTTTTTCCTTGAACTCTTCCTTGTCCTCATCATATTGAATAAGACCTGTGAGTACTACACTTGACCAAGCAGATCCTCATTGAGTTTTTTGACGGAAGATATCAAATATGTGGCCTTCATCACAGATCTTGCATTTAGCACTGAAAAATAATGGTCCCCTTCAAAAAGAAAAAAGGCTTCATATTCTTTTTCGTTACATATCATTAAAAAAAAGGCTTATTAGTTGCGCTCAGCCAAGGAAGGGAACTATCAAAGTATTGAACTCTGAGAGTCTTGTTTCACATAGATATAGCCTGAAGTATAAGCTCACTTCTCTGCATGACAGAAATGTCCTCCTCATGAAGAGATACTTTAGTATTAAAACCACTAGCCAATATCCACTGCAATGCCCAGTGCATTTTGAAATATTTTGTAAGAAATTATCTTATGTTACATGTATATTTAGGAAATCAACTTCAATTATATTACATTGCATATCATATCATTAGAAAGAGGAAACACATTATTAACATTGAAATAATTAAAATTTTGAACCTGTTGCTTGAGCGATTAGACAAATAATTAATTATTCTCCTCTAACTTAAGCATAGAGTTATTTTTATTTTTTATATGCTTGATTTCATGTTATTAAATTTGCTTTTTTCTTTTTCATACAAAAATTGCTTTTATCTTTTGCTGGAATTTTTTTCAATTATTTCCAATGCTACTAAATTTGATTAAGAACATCATATTCCAAATAAGTTGTTTCTTATATAAATCTAAGGAAAATTAAAAATAGAAATTCATTTTATGTAAGTAATTAGTGCACTATGTATAAATAATTAATATATGAAAATAAACCTATTTACCCTATTAATAAACTTTGTAATTATATAGCATAGATTGAGGCTGCTACAGTGTTTGTTTTATATATGCATATAACAATTTTTAAAATTAATGCAATAAAAAATATGAACATATGACTATTAAGAATTCATCAATATTTAATTATTTATTCAGTAAAAAGATATTTAATTATTCAAGTGAACAATTATTTTTTATATTATTGATTGCATGTTCTTAAATTCACTTCTGTCTCATGATGGGTTTCGATTCAATTGTTGGCAAAGCCTATATATGAGATATATATGAGAAAGAATGTCATATTCCAAATCAATTAAATTTTTTTATTATAAATATTCCAAATTAATTATTTTTATATAAATTTTTAACAAAAATAACTGTAGGTACTCAAGAATTTTTTGGCTTTGGCTTTGGCTTTTTTGGCTTGATTGCCTTGCCTTGCCTTGCCTTGCCTTGCCTTGCCTTTGGCTTGAATTCTTTTGTCCCACATTGGAAAATTCCCACATTTTCCAATGCGGGACAAAAGAATTCAAGTCAAAGGCAAGGCAAGGCAAGGCAATCAAGCCAAAAAAGGCAAAGCCAAAGCCAAAGAATTCTTGAGTACCTACAATAAAAGGATAACCAAACTAATGGTACTCTAACTCCATTGGTTGATCCCTTATAAGGTAGAAAGAGGAAAGAGATCGTTCCAATGTGGGACAAAAGAATTCAAGCCAAAGGTAAGGCAAGACAATCAAGCCAGAAAAGCCAAAGTCAAAGGCAAAGAATTCTTGAGTTCCTACAATAACCATATAAATTCCTTATATATAAATCATGTGCGCTATGTGTATGTGTGTGTTCAAAGACTTTTTAAAAAAAAAAAAAATTAAAATATAATATTTTTAAGTCGTGAATGTAAGTATTAATTTAAGTATAAAATGTGTGTCCAAATTTTATGAAATTTGAACTTGAATTTTAAATTTATAAATTAAACTTTATATCCTTAACTTGCCCTATTGTCCTAATTTTATGTAATTGAATTTTAATTTTTAATTTTTTAATTTACCTTTTAAATCCTTAATTTGTCTTATTATTAAATTTTCAGTTATCTAATTATCTAATAGAGTTAATTTTAGAAGTATGGAAAAGTGGACACTAAGGAAAATTACTCCAATTATATATATATATATATATATTGGGTTCAAGTTACACTAAGTGTAATTCTAAGCAATGTTCAAGTTCCATGTTCTATATGTTCTCAATATGCATGTCAATTGGATGTTATTTACCATTTGATCTATAAACTTATTTTTATGCATTATTTTAAACTACAAAAACTTAAGTTTAAACAATTGATAGATGACATAACTATTAATTTTTTATCATCTTGAAAATTTGCAATCATGGAAAATATATGAAGATAATGTAATCTAACGGTGGATTTGTCAAAATTCATATCTAATTAAAAAATATTAAGTGGTGGAATATTGCTTAAAGTTATGTAGTATAACTTGAACCCAACTCATATATATGTGTGTATGTTTGAATAATACTTTGATATAAATGCAAAATTTGGTGAGGTAAATGCAAAGTTTGGTGAGGTGGAAGGTTAAATGACGAGAACTTTAAGGAATGCTTTATATGGCAGAACCTCATACTCTCTTACATGAGGTATTTACTTTTATATATATTTCCCTCAAGTTTTGTTTGGTTGCCAATAATACATTGGGCGACAAGAATTTCCAACCCCTTGTAGGAGGGGGAATATTTATTTCCATTTAGAAAGCTCTGATTTTTTTGTCATACTATTAGTTGCGTAACTGTAGGATGCCAACCTACCATTACCAGTTTTCAATCAGGAAATGTTGGAAAATTTTAAAGAAAACTAAAATCTCATTGTGCTAAGAGTCTAAGATATTAAGCCAGGGTATAATATGCATATCAATTGACGGAACTTAACTTGAGTCTTAGCTCAATAATTTTTTTGTGAAAGTAATGGTCATTCTCTTCTAGTATGACAAGTTAAACTAATGCTGGGATGACAGAGGCATGCCTTTATTTATGGACTGATCATGCTATTTTATCTAAATGTTATGTCTTTTGGATGATTTAAAATGTTCTCTTTCATGGTGTTAAGTTTATTAACAGCGTGCTGTTGGTGGCAATGCATCAAGGTATCCAAATGATATTACTGTGTTACCGATCAAAAAAAATATTACTGTGTTAATTTACTCCAGTAGCACTCTTCTTTGAGTCAAACAGTTTGTGATGCCTTTTGCATACACTCTGTAACATGGCTTTTTTGTGAACAGTCCTGCTCATGTGATGCCTCTTCTGGAGATTGCAAGGACAGAGAAGACATCTGCTCAAGTAATCCTTGATCTCATGACAGTTGGGAAAATCATTAAGAAAGTTCCTGTTGTAGTGGGTAACTGCGCTGGCTTTGCAGTCAATCGGACATTTTTCCCATATTTGCAAGGTGCACTTCTTCTGGTAAACTTAGGTGTGGACGTGTTCAGAATTGTCAGGGAAATCAGCAGTTTTGGCCTCCCCGTGGGTCCTTTCCAGTATTCTTCTTTCCTTAACATTATACTTTGTGTTATATTGTTTCACATATTTAATGTGCATGTGGTGATCATGTTGGCAGTGCTGTATTCTTCTTTTTCTTTAGGGCTGGGGTGGGGGTGGGGGAAATACCATGAGCAAATGTTCAACTTTTAATTTGGTTATAGGAGCTCTTATAGAGGCTGAAGCATCAAGTGACTGCTTCCTGGTTGGGCCTTAAAGCTCTTCATCCTCACTAAATGGAAAGTCTAAAAAAACAATCATTTTGAAATACAATGTTAATGTCCTTGTGTCGTTGATTTGCAGGCTTCAAGACGTAGCTGGATATGGAGTAGCCATGGCAGCTGGGAAAGTACTTGCTAATGCATTCTCTGATCGCTCATTTATGTCGCCATTGGTTGAACTTTTGCTGAAAAATGGAAGAAATGGTAATAAGGACTTCTGTTACCACGCATATAAATCTTACTTATTGTTTCAAAGTTGCTAATGCTTTTCAAAATTTTTTTTTTTTTTTGAAGGTAAAAACAATGGGAAAGGATACTACATTTTTGAAAGGGGGAGTAAGCCGAAACCTGACCCATCCATGCTACCAATTATTGAGGAGTCTAGATGGCTAACCAATATTATGCCCGGTGGAAAGGTACTATTAGTATACATCAGTATATAAACATTCCATTTGCATGAAATAGCATCATACTGCCTCAAGTTGTCATTGGCCCACTTGTGCTACTGTTAATCTTTGCATTCCTTGTAAGACATAATTACGATAATCTCTTCCTGAGGTTTGGTTGGAACTGCAACTAATGTGTTTGCGGGATTATTTTAATTCTGGCGGCCTATATCTGTTACTGACCAAAAAATAGTGGAGATGATACTCTTTCCAGTGGTTAATGAGGCATGTCGTGTTTTAGATGAACGGGTAGTTGTTTGAGCATCAGACCTTGACACTGCATCTGTTCTTGGAATGAGTTTTCCATCTTTCCAGTGAGTGACTTTATGGCCATTACCTTCTTCTTTCTAGTTGGACTTTTGAATAATTTCTCTTCATATTGCAAACTTTTCTAGATGCTCATTCCTAAAATATTTTAATCATATATACATCTTAGTCAGTCGATGTTTACATATTTTGCAATACCATTTATCTCTGTATGCTCAGCCAAAGATGTATGTGTCACCAGACTGCTCATTTTGAGTTCATCCATAGAATATCATAGTTATGTCCACTTAATATATTTTTCCTGGAGGCTTCCCTGAATCATAATTTAGACTTTTTTTTTTTTTTTTGGGGTGATTAATTACAAATTGCTGATTTGTCCTGCGGCAATAACTTGTGTGTGTGATAAATTTATTGGTAAACCCAGCCATCTACTAAATCTGCAGACTTATAAAAATATGTTTGCCACGTAAAGAGGGGCCATCTATGGATGGTTATTCTGGAAAAATGAGAATTGCATTGTCAGGAATAAGGATTTACAGATTACCACAAAATTCTTATCTAAAAAATGGGATATTGAGATATAATTGGTTGCATATAGCATTGTTAGATGTATTATATCGAATCATAAATATGGCATCTTACAACTCTTACATTTCCTTTGCTTAAAAATTAATTATCTAATAATCTTATGGCAATCATCTCTTTGTTCCAGTGGTGGTATTGTTTTTTGGGCAGATACAGTTGGGCCTAACCAAATTTATGCAAGTCTGAAGAAATGGTCAAAACTCTGGAAATTTTTTTGAACCATCAAGGTTTTTGGAAGAAAGAGCAACAAGAGGCATCCCATTGGTAAGAGCCCTATTATCCTTCCTTTTCTTTTAACCTTTGCTTCTTCACATCGACCAATTCAACTTTAAGAAACAGACTATTCTCTGCCTGATGGGAAGAGTTTAATTCACCCTGGCATTAATTTTGATGCCTCATGGGTCAGGTTGTTTGTTTCATTGTAATTTAAAGTTACCTAGAATGGTTAATTGACGTTGAACAGGGGAAAAAAATTGTATGCTAATGATATTATCTTCCTGCAATGACAATACGTTGTTCTTAAGAGAATACAGACTTACAAGCTTCTGGTTATAGTGGAAGAAAACTGATAAACTATTCCTCTCTCTCTCTCTCTCTCTCTCTCAATGACATTGTTGCCTTTTCTTGCAGAGTGTGCCTTCTTCACCATCTCCAACATCAAAGTCACGCTTGTGAGCAGTGGTTTTACATCCACTCTGACCTGAAGCAAGCACACTGAGTATGAAGAAGAGAAATAAAGGTGTCTTTTATTTTTCGGGCTTGTAATTTTTTTGGAAGTTTAGAAGTAATAAGACGTTGGTTTCCCAATGTGTTTGCTGTTTTCCACAACAGCAAACACATTGTCTTTCTTTAATAAAATTATTATTATTGTTGTTCCTGGAATCAGGGTGAGATTTTCCTCATCTCTATTGTCATCATTCTCAACTGAACCATAACAAATCTCTTCCGTCCAATTAATCCTATTAGTTTAAAGAGAAACATCAGGTGAGGAGGAAGGCTCTGGTATTGTTTATCATTAGTTTCAAGTAAAATGCAAAGATACAGGTGAAAGGAGGTTTCTCGTTAGCTTGAAGTGGAATGTATAGATACAGGTGAAGAGGGGATGACACATGTTTGTGATGGAATTGTAATATTATTTGTAGCCATAATATGCTCAAAGTTTCCTTATCAAGAACACTTGGTTAAAATGTTGAACAATCCTTTCTATTTGTTTGGTTGTTGGGAATTCAGGTGGTCTTAAACAAAGCCACCTCGAAATGTAATTTATTTCAATTTTACCCGCACCTTCAGCAACCTCCCTTGCAAACCCACAGCCCATACACCACAGTCCTTGGCAGCGGAGCCATCTGAAACTCTACTTAGAAACATGACAGTTGCATCCTTCATAGATAGTCCAGATGGATTAATCTATAGATTTTATACTGCATGATTATATGCAGATTCTTCGACACCAACTAATTAACGTTCCAGTGAGTAATGAAACGAGGCCAAGTTAAGACTTCTATGAGATAAGGCTTTGTATTAACACGGTCAAAGGGGCAATATGTTTTATTTCGCTAATTTGCTGTAAATGTTAGAGTTTCGATTACTTTGAAGTGAAATGGAGCAAAACCCACAAAAGTTATGTCTAAATCTGAGAGACCCAAAATCTAGGAAGTGAATTTTGGTGAAATTCATTAGGAAGAGGAATGGAGCAAAACCCAGATAGTGAAAGTGCGTTTTCAAGTATTGAATGAGAATGGGCTAGACCCATATAGAGTTTCTGTGGATTTGTGCAAAAAATAGAGATGACCCAGAAGAGAATTGGGAGTTTCCACATGATATATATATATATATATATATATATATATATATTTTTTTTTTTCTTACAGAAGAGCTGTAACACAAAGAGCTTTTCGGAATGACGCCGGTAACTCCAATAACTTTTAGGTTTCTGGCACTATTTCCGATGGCTACTTGCCGACTGCTACCAAGGGCAGTGACAGTGGCAGTGGTGTATTGGCTGAGGGTTTGCAAGGGAGGTTGTTGTAATGTGCATGAACAAAGCAATAAATAACATTTCGAGGTTGCTTTGTTTTTCACTATTAGATTTTTCATTTGCAACATGTCTTCTATCCGGATTGAAATGGGAGGGAATAAGAAAATTTTAAACTAGAGGGGAGTCGGATCCTTACCTTCTTTGTGAGTTGGGTTAATCCAATATGACCATTTCTTCTTTCATGTACCCAAAAAAAAAAAAAAAAAAAAAAAATTTTTTTACTCCTTTTATTTATTTATTTTTGATCTGATATACTTATACTTTTTTACTCTTGTTATTGTATTTCTGTCTATACAAATAAATGAACGAAGAAAACACTTAAAAATATAAGTTGAATAATATATAAATCTTTACGTTTATAGTTCAATTATCAATACTAATAATCTACTAGTTATACATGAAACATAAAATAATGTTAAATCACTTAATATATATATATATATATATATATATGTATAAAATTTTAAGAATAAATATAACATGCTAGCTAAAAAAAGAGAGTAAGTAATTATGAATGAAAAAAAATTCTAATAAAGTTTTAATCTATAACATTTATTCTTGATGATAGCTTTTTATTGTCAAAACAAGACACCAATTAATTTTTTTTTTTGTATATGCCATAATTGACACTTTACCATGAACGCACAATTCTATAATGAACTTAAGAAGTAAATCTTACAAAGAAAGGAAGGGTCATCTTTAATTCTATAAAAATGAGAATATGAGCGACGATGAGTGGGTCAAGGAGGCGATGACCGACGACACGATGGTGGTGGATTTGCTGTTAAGGCTCTTCCAAGCTCAGCCTCCTCTGCCGAAGCCTGTTCAGGCTGTTCTCCGCCTCGGCTAGACTGTCCACCAGTGCCGTTCCAAGTCGGCACCCAGACACAGTGACTCCACCACGAAGAAGAAGGCCGAGCTTGTGCGAGCTAGTCCTACCATGCCACTGTCATGGAGCAGCGCCACCTCTGCCAGCGACGATGCTCTCGATGGCTTTGAGGAGTCAAGCCGTCTTTCCAAACCGACTGTAAGCTCGAGATTTAAGGTTTGTTGCTCTGATTTTTCCGATTTTTGTTTTGACTCAGTGAGTTCGTGTGAGCGCGGTTACGACTTACGACTGGTGACTCCATTTGGATTTCGTTTTGTTTAACGCTTTATTAATGACGGAAGTGCCCCTATGGAAGTCGAATATTTACCTTTATTGGTTTTAGTATACCCCTCTTTGCATGGGGACGCGTCGTGATTTCCGGGGCTAGTTCCGTCATTTCATTCGCCACCAGATCAGAAATTCAGAATGTTTGCCGTCTAACCTCGTTTCCTTTCTTCTTCTTCTTCATTTTTTTTTTACATCCCGTTGACCAAACTGCCCTCGACTTTCCGCTTTTTTATTTTTATTTTCCCATTTATTTTGAAAAATATTTTTAACAATTCTTTCAGAGAAAATTGGTGACTTTCATTCAACGCATGAAGATGAAGGAGTCATAGGGCGGGCCTGATTGAATCACTCTTCACATTTTTATTTTTAAAATTAATTTTCTTTCACACTTTTGTCTCCGTGTCATGCTCCACCTTTTGTCAAAATTACCAAAGAAAGGAAGGGCCATTTTTAATCTAGAATTCCACCATTACGCAACACAGTTAAATCAATAATCACCATGACTCATGGCTTAGAAGAAAAAAAACATAATCATTTGTGTAATCAAATTAATATAAAATTCTTAACTTGCTCCAAGAATGCCTTGCCCCTAGAGGAGTCATGAAAATCCACCCCATGACAACCTCCAACACCGAAATGACCCACCACGTGTACACCATGTTCCTCCAACAGCTTCACCAGCTTAACCTGATGATCAAACAAATGGTCCCCATCACAACCAGTCACCAAAACCTTCCATCCCAGCAACCTTATATTTTCCAACAGCTTAGACCCACCTCCCACCGTTGGATTGCAATACTCATGATCACGGTCAACCCCAATTGGCAAAGACAACTCCCACATCAGATCAGTAACACACAGTGGCAACGTTGGATCGTTGACCAACCTCAACTCTGACTCACTCCTTTGGGTCCCACCAAAGAATGGTTGTTGCAATATCAGCCCTCGGATATTCAAAGGCCCTAGATGGTCAGCTTCCGCAGCTACACGTAGTCCTGCACGGTAGGCTATGTTTCCCCCAGCACTCATGCCCATGATGAAACAGTTTGAAAAATCAGCGTACTTTGTCAACCAATCATCTTGGGTGGTTTTGATCCGGTACAACGCTTCCACAGCATCATCATAAGCCGCCGGGAGCCGATGCTCCGGGGCGAGGCGGTACTCGACCGATGCGATGATGACACGTAGTTCATTGGCCAAGCGGACACAATGATCATGTACAGTAGATGAGGCTGCACTGTATAAGATGAATCCTCCCCCATGGCAATAAACTATAAGAGGTAGCTTCAGGTGTGAGGAGCTATCAAGTGCTTCACGAGGTAGATATATTCTGACCCATGTGTTGTTTGATTGGTTAATTGGGATGTCTTTGGAGAGAACTGAAATGGGAAGGCTGGGATCAGATGTGGGTGGGGTTTCTGGAATATCGAGAGCTCGGGTTATCGTGCCGTCTGGGTTTCGGACTATCTGGAGGAGCTGGTACGGATCCCCGGTGGGATTGATTGGTGCATTTTGACCTGACATTTTACTCTCTTTTGATGGCTGTTAGAAATTTTGGCTGCCTCTTGTTTCTTTATAGTATATTGCTTATAGATCCAAAAATATGTTAGATGTTGTATTAATACTATCAGGTATAAGCTTCCAAAACAAAAAATTATTCAAAAATACTAAAAGGTGTAAAGATGACCAATGGATTCGGTGGGTGATTTTTCTGAAAAAAAAAAAAGATTCGGTAGGTGATGAATCCATGCATGACGAAGCAGCTGATAGCGAAATATAGAACAGACAAATTTACTCGATACAACTTATTTTTGGTGAAACTGAAAATTGAAACTAAAAACACTGTAGCAAAATAATTTTTAATTGTATAAATAGTACTGTAAGACTAATTTTTAATGAAAAACTTGTTGAAAAATGTAATTTGTGAGATCCGTAAATAGTGCACGGGTGCACTGTTCACAGTTGACTTGTCAACAATTGCAGGCTGAACAAAAAAAAAAAAAAACTGCAGATTACAAAACGCAATCGCCAAATTAATTTGAATCCAAACGGGTACTATATTATTCCATAAAAAAATTAATTTTAAATTATTACGATTGAATTGAAGTCACTTTCACTAGCTTTGCAATTGAGTCCTAAAAACAATCGGATGTGAGCAATATGTTAGATTTTTATTTTTAAGATATATAAAATAGAATTTCAACTTATGTCTCTTTATCCTGATTACTCTTTATTTTCTCCATAATCATTACTTTTTATCATGCAAAGACTTTATCAATTGAAACTGTTTTCCATATATTTCCATAATAGACTTTATTTATTGAGCTAACCATATATACTCTTATTATTTCCCAAATATTAAGATTAATAACTCAATTGTTCTCAATTTTTATTTATAGTATTATGAATATTTTGATGTGTTTGTTTTACTGAAAGATATTTGATGCATAGATGAACTATAAACTATAAAGCACAAAAATTAAATTTTCAATAAAGTTTTTGTGTTTCTTGAGTATAATGATTTATTCTCAAAGATTATATATATATATATATATATATATGGTAGAGCCGTATATATAAAAAGATGGTAATTTTTATTATTATGAATATAATAAAATGTGGTTCTAGCTTCTAACTTTTAATTCAGTTATTCCACTTTTTACACATAAAACACCCCATACGGCCATAATCCCATGCCATTAATGATCTGAAGATGGAAAACAATAATTATGAAAATGATGTTTTATTTATGATTTAACAGCATCAAAGTCAAAATAACGACTTTTCAATACATATAACAACATAGCATTAATCACATCAACAACATTACAACGTTATCCTTTGTGCAAGACTTTTGACATGTGGACTATTCTTCCTAGGCAACCAATGAAGAAAATATGAAAATTTTAAGGACCACATGGAGTGCCTTAACTTTGGCAGGCTCAAACATATCTATCCCATGATAACCACCCCCCACCAAATTGGCTCACCACTAACACACCCTTTTCTCTCATCAGTTTTACCAACTCAGTTTGATGTTCAAATAGTATGTCCCCATCACAGCCCACCACCAAAGACCTTCCATCCTAGTAGAGATCATACAAGTAGATGAAAAGGTAGAAAATGAAATTCAAAAATGAAGATAAAGAGAAGTGGGGATACGTGTGTGGAGGAGAAAAAACAAGAGAAAAAACAAAAGAAAAAGAACAAACGGGTATGGATGGAAAAAAATGAAGAGAGAAGAAAAAATAAAATTGAGAAATGTTATCATGATATTTTTACAATTCTTTCACAATAAATTTTAAGTTGCGGATTATTATTGGCTATTACAGTTGAGAAAAAAATAATTTTAGTAGTGAGTTCAAATTAGAACCGGTAATAACTTACCACATAGGAACATTACACTTCTCATTAAAAATAGATGATCCTACGACTCACTATATCATTGCCACAAGTGCTACTCAAGATTTATTAAAAAATATCACCAAAAATTTTAAATATTAAAGAAAGAATGAAAAAATAATATTTATATAGAATAGAGAAAATATAGAGAATCTGTTGAAAAGTGTATTTGAAAAAGTGAGTAGATAAAAGGAATATATAATTGTTCACTGTTCAAACAGTACAAAAATTTGAAGAAGTTGCTGGAGATACTCTTAGTGGTTGAAAGAACAAGAGCTTTTATGTTGAATGTTAAGTGAGCCCAAGCTAAACTCTATTTTTCAACAAGCAATGTTAGAAGTTAGATCGTAACTTTGTTCACAACTTATTAAGGTCGCAAATTGTAGTTGAAAGTTGAAACATCATTTTATATGTACCTAGCCACCATTGACATTTATCAATCACAACATGTCAAGGCAGTTGTGACAATTTTTTTAATGCCACACGTGTTCCTTGGTGTGTTGTTTTCTTGTTTGGAGTGTGGGCTCTGTCTACATAGGAACAAAGTGTTCTTCCAATTAAAAGAGGCAATCAACTTAGAGCTTACTAAAGAGTGCATTATGAAGGTCGTTGGATTTCATTTTCTCTCTTCCTCTAAACCTGTTGGGTGGACCCACTATATATGATATCTTTCTCAAATGGATCAATCACCTGTAAGTTGGTTCAAGCTTAACACTAATGGTCTTTGCGCACTTTAATTCAAGGTTTTTCTAAGGTTATTGGTATTGCTACTAGCTAGCCTTGTCACAAAATTTTGTGTTGGGTGTACACATGTGAATAAAGTCCAACATTGAATAATGATGAGAATAATGAGCACTTAATATAACATAATTGAGCACATACCAATGGGGTTTAGGCTTCTTGGGTTAAAGTATGTTTCTCTATGTTATGTTAATTACTCAAAGAAGCTCCACAATATGTTTATCTTCCCAACAAGTGGTATTAGAGTCCGTGGTGATGTGGGGCAAAGGTGGCAAGGTTATCGAGATTCCTTTCGTAGTTGGAGCAGAAACATAGTGTACGTGTACTTGGAGCCTTTTTGCAAATGAAGCAGGGTGAGTCCCTTTTACAGTTAGAGCGGGGACAGTATATTGCCCAAGCAAGCCCATAAAGCTCACATAAACGATCTTAGAAAAGGTCCAACAAAAGAGTATTATTGCCAATAGTGCAAAACAACAATGAGGTACGAGATTCCCATAAAGGATAAAAGACATGCGGGGTTGACAAGTAGAGGCCCATGGATAATGCACTAGTGAAGGGAAAGGCCTATTAAGCAAGGGGAGTGAGTAGGACTTATTCATGGCCTAGAGAGAGGTTTTGAAAGCCCACAGAGAGATAGAGACTCAAATATAAAGGGGAGATTATTGGGTGTACAAGTGTGAGTGAAGTCCCACATTAAATAATATTGAGAAAATAAGTACTTAATATAACATAATTGAACATATACCCATGAGATTTAGGTCTTTTGTGTTAAAATGTGTCTCTATATGTTATATTAATTATTCAAGGAAACTCTTCAAGGTGTTAATCTCCCCACACTTTCGGCTTTGTGGGATGGCTCAATAATGATTAGAGCTAAGCCAGCTAGGGATTGCTAATTAAATTGTTGTTGACTTAGATGCTATGGATGTTGTTTCTCTTGTTACTAATAGTGCTTCTGTTTCCAAACTTTTCAAAATGTCTAGCTAGAGTATAACTTGAGGGAAACTAATAAAGCAATGGACTTAGTTGTAATCAAGTAGAAACTTTTGTAACTTGAAGCTACTTTGGAACTAGATACGTACGAATTATGATGTGATGACATCCTCGCTAATAGGACTACTGTTGGAAATATAAAAATGAATAAAAAATTTGATACAACAAACAATATCCCAAATAATTAACAAGAAAGTAAATAAGCAATAATAATAAATATAAATAAATTTAGGAACAATCTCATAGTGCTATAGATTCACTCAAAGAACGTTGTTCTTAAAAGTTGATTCGTGTCATCCAAAGTAAAACTCAGTGTGATTGGTTCTCTTGGACAAACAACCCTCCAAGTTTAGATTATAGTCTTCTATTGCCTTTCCTTAAAAACAAATATTCTTGTAAAAAAAAATATGTAGAAGAGAAAGATGATAGAATTGTGTATATCTAAATATAGAGCAGTAATTTTTTTTTTAGAAAAGGTGTTATGATAAGCATTATATAGGCTACTTATGAAAATAATAATCTATAGTTATTGGTTACTAATAATCTATAAAAGTCCAATGGCTATATCATCAATTGTTGCCTAACGGCTATTTTTCTTATAATTACCAAACTATTATTTTACTCACAAATTCCCAACGGCTAGAAATCTCATAATTGTCCAATGGCTATTTTACTTATAAATTCTTAACGGCTAGAAAATAAATAATAATAAAAGTGTTTGGAACACATACCAACATCAACAATGACCACCAGATAACTAGAGAATTCTTACTTTCAAAACAAAAAAATAAAATAAAATAACAAAATAACAGAGAAAACGCAATACCAAATATGAGTAATAATGGAGAGCTGGATAGAAATGATAAGCCATAGAATTGAATCACTCACTAAGTTCTTAATAATTTTTTTTTTTTTTTTTTTGAGTACACATTCATTTGAATCTTGAACATATAATTACTTCATTCTCCATCATACTCTTCTCTTCTTTTCTTTTTATATTTTTGCTTCAAGAAAGACTCTAATGAAAATAAATTTTTTTGGCGAAAACACCATTTTGGTCCTTACATTTTAATAACAGTCAATTTGGTCCTTATTATTTTCATATTACAGTCAATTTAGTCTCTACTGTTAACTTACTAACGGAATTACTTATGTGGCAAACCCTACCGTTAACTTACTAACAGAATTGATTATGCGGCAAATGGTGTGCACTATTGGCATACTTAAAAATGACGTGGCTAATAAAAAAAGAGAAATAATGTCTACAACATTTTTACAACAAATCCTAAGTGGCAAGTTGTTACTAGTTGTTATTGTTAGGGCAAAAAAATAATCTTAGTGTTAGTTTCAAATTTGAACCAATAATAACTAACCACCTGTGATTTGTTGTAAAAATGTTGTAGACGTAGCATCTCTCATAAAAAAAAGTTTTTTAATAAACATTAAAAATTACAATGTGTCAGCATTTAAATTAACAAATTTTTTTTTTTTTATCAATTAAAAAAAGATAGAAAAACAAAATTTTAGACCATTCCCAATTTTTCTGTTACATTCTTTTTAGCCAAACACCAAACTTAAAAATAAATTTGTACCATATCAGACTATTCTTCTCCTTCTCAAACTCTTTATCTATCTCTCTTTCTAATCACTCTAATCTACAACTGAACCTAGCTTCAATCCTCCATGGCCAAAGTCCTTAAGCTCTTCTAGCATTTACTACTAGCAGCGCTGCTGCTTGATTGCCAGCAAAAATGTCTTTGCTCTCCTCCATGGCCATTGACTACCGCAACTCCATCGGACATGATGTTAGCCATAACAGATAACACACACGCGCAAACTTAGACACCTTCCTTCCTTCAATTCTTTCCTTGGAACCATTTTCTCTTTGCTTGTCCAAAAACAAAAAAAAAAAAAAAAAATATATATATATATATATATAGAGAGAGATGGGTTCAGGTTACACCTGGTGTAACTCTAAAGAGTTACACATTTTTTAAACCATTGGATTTAAGTAAATCCAACGGTAAAAAAAAGACCCTCATTAATGCTAACATTCTTACAAGTATCTCATTAATTATCCCTTATTTATTGCATTCAATACGTATATCTAGACCCAATAAAAGAATACATCTGACTCTCTCTCTCTCTCTCTACGTTTGGTGTTCAAGCCTTTTTCTCTCTGTTTGTCTCCGTTTGCTACTCCTCCTCCACCATTGTTCTAGGTTACTGCCAGAAAAAAAAAAAAAAATCGCATTAACGTGTTGTGAGTGCTCTGTTTCTATTGTGAGTGCTCTCTCTACGTTTGGTGTTCAAGCCTTTGTCTCTCCATTTGTCTCCATTTGCTACTACACCATTGTTCCAGGTTGCCACAAAAAAAAAAAAAAAAAAAAAAAACCATTGATTGCATTAACGTGTTGTGAGTGCTCTGTTTCTATTGTGAGTACAAACACATTAAAGCTCCACCATTGTTCCACCTCCACCATTGCTCCTCCACCATTGTGAGTACTCTGTTTCTATTTTTCCTTTCTTTTATGTTGTGAGTGCTCTGTTTTTTTTTTTTTTCCTTTTCTGGAACACAATAAATGGTTCACAAAGAATCATGTGGCAATACAGATTTGTTAAAACCATTGTATGTGTAGTAAATTTAGAGAAACTTACACTGTGGCTTACATCGTTGGTAGTTCCCTAGTTACATCCCCAAGTTGTGAGTGCTCTAAAAAAAACTAACACTGTGACTTACACTGTTGAATAGTTGAAGAAATTGATAAACAAAAGACATCACTGAAGCTAGACATGAACATATTAATTCTTTTTTTCTTTTGCAAGAAAGAGACATGAACTTATATAGGTGGCTGATGATGATACAATAATGGACAAACAACAATTTGCCAACCAATTAATGATTTTGATGATGCAACTGCTTTGGAGCAATTTAATAAAAAACATTATTTGGCAGAAATATCTAGTTTTCATGTTCCAAATCCATAATTAGACTGATGGAATATATATATTTTTTATTTAAAAAATTTCATGTTTTCAAAGTCGAAATTGAATTTGAGTGTCAACTTGAGTGTTTGGTTATGATTATGTACATTTTTATATCTTTGTCATATTTACAATTTCAAGTCAATTTGAGTGTTTGATTATGATTATGTACATTTTTATATCTTTGGCATTTTAAACATTTTTATTTAAAATGTTTGCATTTTTTTTTTTTTTTTTTTTTGTGTGTGTTCATTATTTGTATTGGTTCTTATAGTTACTAAATCACAAATGGAATGTGAAGAGTTATATGATGCCCCAGACAATTCGAGACCATCAGAACAAGAGTTACCGCTTGAAGATTTTGGTAATTGTGAGTTGAAATCCAAGCCATATGTTGGAATGCAATTTGACTCCCTTGATGATGTTGAAACTTTTTACAAAGAATTTGCCAAAAAAGAAGGTTTTGGAATCCGTATCCGTACGAGTAAAAAAGCACCCAGAAGTGATGATGTAACAAGTCATATTTATGTATGTTGTAGTGAAGGGCAGTGCAAAACAAAAAATGCATTAGACAATGGTTTGAGTAGAGATGATGAAAACAAGGCCCATAGAAGTTGCTCAAGTCTTAGAACTGGATGTGAAGCAATGCTTAGGGTCATGAAGAATAAGAAGTTACAGAAATGGGTTGTGAAGGGATTTGACAACAACCACAATCATGGTATTATTAGTCCAAAGAGTGTGTCATACCTCCGATGCCACAAAAAAATGTCTACCGCTGCTAAGAGTTTAGTTGAAAAATTTGGTAAAGAAGGTCTTCCAACAGGAAAAGTTGCCATGATGTTCAATGTAGGTGACCAAACATTTACAAGTAGAGATTGTTGGAATCACTTGAGAGATGTTAGGGGAAAAAATCTAGATGTTGGAGATGCCTCAGTTGTCCTTAATTATTGCCAAAAACAACAAGCTCAAAACTCCAATTTCTTTTATGCAATTCAATGTGATGATGTTGGCCATATAATTTTTTTTGGGTGGATGCGCGATCAAGAATGACTTATCAATACTTTGGGGATGTAGTGACATTTGACACAACTTACAAAACAAACAAGTATGATATGCCATTTGCTCCTTTTACGGGGTTAAACCATCATTGTCAATCAATTTTATTTGGTTGTGCATTGTTGCAAGATGAGACAAAACAAACTTTTGTGTGGCTATTTGAAACTTGGCTTCAAGCAATGTGGGGGAAGGAACCAAAATCTATTATTACAGATCAAGATTTAGCCATGGGTGTAGCTTTGCAAAGGTATTCCCAAGAACTAGTCATCGTCTTTGTCTTTGGCATATTAAGAAGAAATTTCTAGAGAAACTTTCCCATATATATCATAAGAATTCAATATTCAAACGTGAGTTGAAGAGATGCATACGTGAGTCACCTAGTGTGGAAAAATTTGAGGAGGCTTGGAAGAGCCTAATATTGACTTATGGCTTGAAGAGAAATGAATGGCTTGAAGGATTATATAATATTCGAGAGTCATGGGTACCGGTTTACAATAGAAATACTTTCTTTGCAGGAATGAACACTACCCAGAGAAGTGAAAGCATCAATGCGTTCTTTGACTCCTTTGTTAACTCAAGAACTACACTAAAGGATTTTGTGGTCAAATTTGCAAAGGCGGTGGACAGTCATTATAAGAAAGAAAAGAAGGAAGACTTTGATTCAAGACATAAAAAACCTTCTTTGGTAATTGGCTCAAAAATAGAGCATCAAGCTGCTTCTATATACATGAGAACCATATTTAACAAGTTCCAAAAAGAATTGGTGAGTAGTAATCACTTTACAAAGGAAAAGGTTGAGAAAAATGGAACTTTTTATAGGTACAAAGTAACAAGTTCCCTTTGATCCAAATGATGCATTTATTGTGAAGCTGAACATGGAATCAAGTTTGTGAATGTGACTGCCAACTTTTTGAGTTTATGGGAATTGTTTGTAGGCACATGTTATTAATCTTCCAGGTTAAAAATATTTTTCAGATTCCTAGCCACTACATCCTACAACGTTGGACAAAAGAAGCAAATAAAGAACTCAAAAGTGTAGAATATAGATCAAGCTTTGAGGATGAGCATCATATGTCAAAAGCCTTACGAAGCATCCATGTTTGTCAATGTGTAAGTCAATTGTCTTACCTTGCTAAAAAATCTCAAGATATATATAAAATGATAATCTCAGACTTTTAGACCATACCCTTAAGAAAGCTTTTGGAATGGAAAATGAACTGCTTGAAGATAAGGAAGATGATGAAATGGATATGCATCACAAGAGTGGCGAATCAGCTGACATTGTTGAAGTAGAAGACTGCTCTGTCATTTTTCCTTTAAATATAAAAGATCCACATGTATCACAAACCAAAGGTCGAAAGAAAAGTACCGAGAAACAAGGTCCTAGTGGGAGAATTAAAGGTGGGCTTGAAATATCCTTAGCTCGTGCAATGACAAAAAGATGATCTTGTCAACTTTGTGGGGGTTATTGTCATAATCGTCGTACTTGTAAACAATTTAATGGCGAAGGAAGTGATTACTAAGATGAAGAAAACATTACAGAGGTTGATGACAATGATATTGATGATTTAGCATAAAGTGAGTTCTTTCATTACATTTTTCGAGTTTTTTTTTAAGAATTTTTTATTGTAATAATATATATCTCATGTTTCAAATTTACTTATACCTTTTTTTGTTCTACTGTAAGTACATGTGGCTGAAGAGAATCACAAAATGATCATTCCATGGTGGAATTTATATATATATTGAGTCCAAGTAGCTGAAGGAACTATGTTTAAGGAGCTATATTGTTAATCATGATGAAATAGTTTTATTTGGTTTTTTGTTTTGTTTTTTTAAGGACCTATGTTGCAATACTGTTTTTGCTTCAATTTAATGTCATTAACAGTGTGTTTTTAAGGAACTATGTTGGAATACTGTTATTTAAGGACATATGCCTCATTTTTTCAGATTTTCTACTGTTTACCTCTTGTTTTGAGGGGGTACTTGCAGCTTTGTGTTTGCTTTTTTAATAACAGTTTCTTAGAATTGATCTATCTTTGTTTGTGGTTCTAAATAATAGGTAGTATAGCTGCTTTAAGTTACTGACTGCACTTTACTGCACTTACTGCATTGCATTAGTATAGTTGTTTGTCTACTGTATTGCACTGTTTGCTTACTGCACTGCATAAGTTACTGCATTAGTGGTTTTTTTTACTGCACTTATTGCACTGCATTAGCATAGTTGTTTGTTTACTGCACTACACTATTTATTTACTGCACTGCATAAGTTACTGCATTAGTGGTTTTTTTAAGTTTGCACTGCATAAGTTCTGCACTGTTTACAACACTTTACTGCACTGCATTAGTATAGTTATTTGTTTACTGTACTACACTGTTTGTTTACTGCACTGCATAAGTTATTGCATTAGTGGTTTTTTTTACTGCACTGCATTAGCATAGTTGTTTGTTTACTGCACTGCATTAGCATAGTTGTTTGTTTACTGCACTGCATAAGTTACTGCATTTGTGGTTTTTTTTACCACACTGCATTAGCATAGTTGTTTGTTTACTGCACTGCACTGTTTGTACCTATATCAATGGCACTGTGACTGTCATTTAGTCTCCATCAATCCTAGGAATTCAATTGGGATGACTATAAAACCAAACCAAACCAATAAATTTGATGCATTTAACTATAAACAAGTGTGCTTATACAAAACTTAGACATATAATTACAGATAGTTCAAGAAGTGCTGTAAACCCATGTTTGAATGACTGTAGACTAGTTCAAAAGAATTAATGTGGAACTAGTCTTTACAAACAATCAGATCATTACACGTGTATATAAATCACAACTAACAATTAAAAACTAATCCTAAACTACAGGTAGTATAGCTACTTTAAATTACTGCATTGTCTACTCTGTTTACTACACTTTTAACTGCATTGTCTGCACTGTTGCTTAGGTAGTCTTGGCTTGAACTCTTCCAATGCACTGTTATGGCATTTTGCCTCTCTACTTGAGTCTTTGTCTTGATATACTCCAATACTAGGAGCAGAAAGCCTTTCCATACAAGACCTTGCGCAATTCGCACCTGTAAAAGAGGCAAAGGAACTCCATCATTTTCATAATACATATAAAAAAAACTCCATGAAATACTATCTAGAAAAGTATAAGTAATTCAACAGAAGCATTACGCAGAATTGGCTATTATCGTCATTGGAAGATTAGTTCCAGAACCATATATTTCTTTTATGCTAGAAAGAGTTGAGTTCTCCTCAACCCATTCAAGAACTATGTATCCAAGATTGTAGTGTGGGCAGGGCTCTTCATTTTACATTGCTCCATTGCTGAATATGTATGGTTGAGCACAAACTAAAAATACACTATTGAATCCAATTCCTATAAAGTATAAAATAAGCTAATTAGAGCCACAACATCACATATCCTACCCAACCAATAGCTTAAAGGAAAAATAAAAAATTAGTTTTATCTAAATTCTAATAGGTTCATACTTCCAACAGCTTACTTGAGTATTATTAACTAGTAATCATCATTAAAATTGTGCATATAACCATAGTAAGGTTGGCATAGAAGTGATTTGAGTAGAAATGTAGTAAAATTGAAGCTAAGACATAAGAGAGGCTAATTGCTGCAAAATCAAATTCCAAGCAACATAAGAGAGGTTAACTAAATGGCCCTCACGTCCAAGTAGCAATAATTGTGGATAGGCGAAAATACTACATCCATAAATATAAAGAACACTTCAAAATACAATAATAAACAGCCACCAATCACACATTTACCACCTCTTTAACATCAAAATAAGCCTAAAAAACAAACACAAAATCATCTAACCAAATGTTGTCCTCACCACATATATCTCAGATTCACTTTGCACATTGTAGTGCATGTATATGCAAGTGCCAAAATGATCATACCACTAATCTTGATCATATCTAAGCAAAAAATATAACTTCTAGCATGATCTAGAAACTAAAATGACTTACGAATCAAAGTTACATGTTTATGCCTTGTTCTTGATTCTTAAGAATTTACATGATAACAATCGCATGTCCAAGAATGAGTCTTGATGATTAAAGTAAGCTTTTCTCAGGGAAATAGACAAGTTTCATGAAAAGACCATACCCAAAATTTTTAAAATGGAAACAAAAGAAAAAAAAAAAAAATTCCATTGGGGCATTTTATCAAACAGTTGGAGCACAAAAGGAATGAGCTTGAATTCCTAATTACCCAGTACAAAAATCACTCAAGATACACCATTTTATCAAGGACTTAACTGTAATTATCAAATAGATCAACATGATTATCAAAGGGAATCAAAGAAAAGCAAATAATTAAAAAATCAAGAACACCTATGGCAGAACATTTTATTTTATAGGGCATGAAAATCCTAGAATTTCATCTGGCCAAAAAGAAAGGGAAATTGGACTCACCTTGTGCTGCGATGAGTAGGTAGTGCCCAAGTCTCCGTTGTTGCCGAGTGGGAAGTCGGAGATGATAACCCAACTTTGGCAGGAAAACATCTTGTTTGGCATTGGGGGGAAATGACCCACAACCCATCGAAGACAATTGTGAATTTTCTCTCATCAGTGTTCGGCTTGGTTTTTTTATTTTCTTTCTTCTTTTTCTGCCAACAACCTGTGGAGGTGGAAGTGGAGCAATGGAGGAGGAGATAGAGAGAGAGAAACGCAGGTTTAGAAAAGAGAGAGAGAGAAACTAACGGAGACAAACGGCTTAAACCAAACATAGAGAGAGAGAGAGAGAGAGAGAGAGTCAGACATGTTTTTTTTTCTTGGGGTTTAGAGATAGGTTTGA
Source organism: Quercus lobata (assembly GCF_001633185.2). Lineage (NCBI taxonomy): Eukaryota > Viridiplantae > Streptophyta > Magnoliopsida > Fagales > Fagaceae > Quercus > Quercus lobata. Next base: position 38,650,161 of record NC_044915.1, read on the forward strand.
AGGAAATTAATGAGAGTAATTAATGAGATTTTATTAAAAATATTTGTAATACTGAGGGCGCTTTTTTAACCGTTGAATCTACTTTAATCTAATGGCTTAAAAAAAGGTGTAACTCTTTATATATAGAGATGGGTTCAAGTTACACCTGGTGTAACTTTATAAAAGTTACACCATTTTTAGACCATAAATTCTCATTAGATCTAACGGTGATAAATTACTACTTGCTATCTCATTAATGCAGAATTATTGTATGCCAAGTCAATTACTTTTACTGAATTTTCTCACATTTATTGCCCAACATCCCTCAATCACCTTCCCACTACCACGGTACAACCCCTCTAGAAAAAGTGCCAGACAAAGTGCCAGACTTGGCCATTCCATGGAGATCATTGAAAAATAAAAATATTACAGAGTTTTCTTTCCGAGTCTCACGAAAATATCTTTGAAATAGGTCTCCTTCCATGAGAGTCTTAAGGCTTGAGAATTTCTTGACTAGACCTGTACCATCTTGCAATTCACAACAAGAATTAGAATGCTCTTAAACTTAACTCCGGGTATTTTCAAAAACTTGACAATCACTCCAAAAATCACCGTCTCTGCACCTTCCTCAAAATCACGATTTTAAAATTGTACACCTGCACCTTCTCTGCACATCTTTAGAGAATATACTCGGATTTACAATTACACCAGATATCAAAAATATTTGATTTGATGGTGATTTTGGATCACCATATCAAAAATTTAAGATATGATTTTGGATCACCAAATATCAAAATTCACCATCTCTGCACCTTCCAAAAATCACGATTTTAAAACTGTATTTATGCCATTTTGTTCATGAGTATTGACAAGAGGGACAAAGTTTTACAACATCACAAATAATTGTACTGGCATAGCACGGCTTGTGTTGAGGAACTGTTTGGCCAACATTCAGGGCACGAAAATATAAGGAATCTTCAAAGGTTCCAAGGGAAAAATCATGAAAAGTTACGCATTTCTCAGAATCTGTTGAAACTTTTCTATTGATTAATGCAAGTTCTTGCTTTCTGTTTGCATTTACTTGTTTTCCTTCTCTATCTCTTTCTCTTTGTTTTCATTTTTGTTTTCCTTCTCACAAACATCTAATGTAGTGTTCTGCAATTATTTTTTTTATATTTTTTTTTCCTTCTTCTGTCGGCAATCTATCAACAATGGTGGAGGAGAAAGAGATAGAGAGAGAAACGTAGAGAGAGAGAGTCAAATATTACATTTTTTTTTTGGGTTTAGAGATAGATATAAAATACAATAAATGAGAGATAATTAATGAGATCCTAATCAAAATATTAGTATTAATGAGAGATTTTTTTTTTACCGTTGGATCTACTTAAATCCAATGGTTTAAAAAATGTGTAACTTTAAAGAGTTACACCAGGTGTAACTTGAACCCATCTCATATATATATATATATATATAAGCAATTGAAATATTGGTCTTCTGGGTATTCTTTATTTGAATATGTGTCTTTGTTGCTATTAGTTTGACTATGAGTTTGCTGCGAGATTTTAGAGATTGTGAGATAAAAGAGAGAGAGAGAGAGAGAGAGAGAGATTGGAGAGGGATCAAATCTAGATTTTACTATTTAAGAAAGAAACAAATAAAGAGAAGCAGAAAATCAAATTTGGAACAAATTTGAGTTTGAGTCTTGTGATTAGTTACCAGGAAAATACAAGAAAATTTGAGGGTGATCTTAATTTTTTATTCTTGAGATTTTTAATTTTTTTTTTTTTTTTTTTACAATTTAAATACTAACATGGAATTTTTTAATGACTAACAAAAAATTTTATTATTATTTTATTAGTTACGTTATCTTTGAGTATGTCAACAGTGCACACCGTTTGTCACATAAGCAATTCTGTTAGTAAGTTAACAGTAAGAACCAAATTGATTGCAATGTGAAAATAACAAGAATCAAATTGACTGTTACTAAAATATAAGGATCAAATTGACTATAACTCTAAAGTGTGAGGACCAAAATGGTGTTCACCAAATTTTATTTTCTCCATCATACTCTTACAAAGAAAGGAAGGGCCATTTTTAATCTAGAACTCCACCATTATGCAACACAATCAAATCAATAATCACCATGACTCATGGCTTAGAAGAAAAAACATGGTCATTCGTGTAATCAAATTAATATAAAATTCTTAACTTGCTCCAAGAATGCCTTGCCCCTAGAGGAGTCATGAAAGTCCACCCCATGACAACCTCCAACACTGAAATGACCCACCACGTGTACACCATGTTCCTCCAACAGCTTCACCAGCTCAACCTGACGATCAAACAAAAGGTCCCCGTCACAACCAGTCACCAAAACCTTCCATCCCAGCAACCTTATTTTCTCCAATAGCTTAGACCCACCTCCCACCGTTGGATTGCAATACTCATGATCACGGTCAACCCCAATTGGCAATGACAACTCCCACAGCAGATCAGAAACACACAGTGGCAACGTTGGATCAGTGACCAACCTCAGCTCTGACTCACTCCTTTGGGTCCCACCAAAGAATGGTTGTTGCAATATCAGCCCTCGGATATTCAAAGGCCCGAGATGGTCAGCTTCCGCAGCTACACGTAGTCCTGCTTGGTAGGCTATGTTTCCCCCAGCACTCATGCCCGTAATGAAACAGTTTGAAAAATCAGCGTACTTTGTCAACCAATCATCTTGGGTGGTTTTGATCCGGTACAACGCTTCCACAGCATCATCATAAGCAGCCGGGAGCCGATGCTCCGGGGTGAGGTGGTACTCGACCGATGCGATGATGACACGTAATTCATTGGCCAAGCGGACACAATGATCGTGTACATGAGATGAGGCTGCACTGTATAAGACGAATCCTCCCCCATGGCAATAAACTATAAGAGGTAGCTTCAGGTGTGAGGAGTTATCAAGTGCTTCACGAGGTAGATATATTCTGACCCATGTGTTGTTTGATTGGTTAATTGGGATGTCTTTAGAGAGAACTGAAATGGAAAGGCTGGGATCAGATGTGGGTGGGGTTTCTGGAATATTGAGAGCTCGGGTTATCGTGCCGTCCGGGTTTCGAACTATCTGGAGGAGCTGGTACGGATCCCCGGTGGGATTGATTGGTGCATCTTGACCTGACATTTTACTCTCTTTTGACGGCTGTTAGAAATTTTGGCTGCCTCTTTGTTTCTTTATAGATCCAAAAATATGTTAGATGTTGTCTTAAATTCTTAATACTATCAGGTATAAGCTTCCAAAACAAAAAATGATTCAAAAATACCATAAGGTACAAACGTGATGAATCATGCATGACGAAGCAGATAGCGAAATATAGAACAGACAAATTTACTTTATATTATTCCATAAAAAAATTAATTTTAAATTATAACGATTGAAGTCACTTTCACTAGCTTTGCAATTGAGACCTAAAAACAATCGGATGTGAGCAATATGTTAGATTTTTATTTTTAAGATATATAAAAGAGAATTCCAACTTATGCCTCTTTAGAATGATTACTCTTTATTCTTTCCTTAATGATTACTTTTTATCATGCAAAGATTTTTTTCAGTTGAAATGGTTCACCACACATTTCCATAATATACTTTATTTATTGAGCTAACTATATATACCCTCATTATTTCTCAAATACTAAAATCAATAACTCAATCGTTCTCTTCACACATATATACCCTAACAGGTTGTATTTTTATTATCTTTTTATTTATAGTATTATGAATATTTTGATGCGTAGATGAACTATAAAGCACAAAAATTAAGGAGTCGTTAGGTATAAGAGCTTAAACATATGTTTTTAGTTTTTAAACAACATTTCCACACATTTGTTCATCCACACAAATTTTCAAAAAAATATAAAAATACAAACAACATTATTAGAGTAACGTTACCAAACAATCTCTAAATTTTCATTAAAGTTTGTGTGTTTCTTAAGTATACCATTAATTATTTGCAAATATTATATATATGATAGAGCTGTATATATAAAAAGATGGTAATTTTTATTATAATTAATATAATAAAATGAGGTTCTAACTTCTAACTCTTAATTCAATTATTCCACTTTTTTCACATAAAACACCCCATACGGTCATAATTCCATGCCAATAATGGTCTGAAGATGGAAAACAATAATTATGAAAATGATGTTTTTTTATTTATGATTTAACAGCATCAAAGCCAAAACAACGACTTTTCAGTACATATAACAACATGGCATTAATCACATCAACAACATTACAACGTTATTCTTTGTGCAGACTTTTGACCTGTGGACTATTCTTCCTAGGCAACCAATGAAGACAATATGAAATTTTTAAGGACCACATGGAGTGCCTTAGCTCTGGCAGGCTCAACAAAATCTACCCCATGATAGCCCCCCTCACCAAATTGGCTCACCACTGACACACCCTTTTCTCTCATCAGTTTTGCCGACTCAATTTGATGTTCAAATAGTATGTCCCCATCATAGCCCACCACCAAGACCTTCCATCCTAGCAGCTTGATCTTTTCCAAAAGCTGAGGCCCATCTCCAACCTTTGGATTGCAATACTCATGGTCGCGGTCAGCAATTGGTAATGACAATTCCCACATTAGATCACAAACACTTAGTGGCAAAGTTGGATGATTGTCCCTCAATTCTGATTGAGTCCTTTGGGACCCACCAAAGTATGGTTGATGCAATATCAACCCTCTGATCACCAAATGCTCAAGTTTATCAATTTCCACGGATGCACGTAACCCTGCATGGTAGGCTATGTTACCACCAGAACTAACACCCATAATAAACGTGTTAGATAAATCAGCATAATCTCTTAGCCAATCATCTGGGGTTGTTTTGACCCAGTGTAACGCTTCCATAGCATCATCATAAGCCGCCGGCAGACGGTGCTCTGGGGCGAGGCGGTATTCGACGGATACGATGATGACGTGGAGGTCAATTGCCATGTTGGCACAAACATCATGGAAATTTGATGAGGCTGCACTGTAAAGGATGAACCCTCCTCCATGGAAGTAAACTATGAGAGGCAGTTTAGTGGAGGAGTTATGATCAAGTGCTTCTCTGGGTAGGAATATTCTGACCCAGGTGTTGTTTGATTGGTTTAGAGGGATGTCTTTGGAGAGAACTGGAGTGGGGTGGCTAGGATCAGGTGTGGGTGGAGTGTTCGGGATTTCTCAGAGGCGTGTGATCGTGCCGTCGGCATTGAGGGCGATTTGGAGGTGTTGGTAGGGATCAACGGTGGGATTTGAGGGAGCAGTTTGACTTGACATGGCGAACTCTCTAGCTTTGTGATGAGCTTTCTGCTCAAATTGTTTGTAAGAATTAGGAAAAGCTTGAAGCTTCAACAATGGAGAGAAAGTGTAAAACAGAGAGAAAAGTTAGGAAGATAAGGATTCCACTTACATTGTTGAGTAATTGTAATATATATAGTTGTGTAAGGAACTCAGGATGGAGTTTGTTATGTGTTTGACTTTCGCTTGGGAAGATATATATAAGTTAAAGGCTGGGATCAGATGTGGGTGGGGTTTCTGGAATATCGAGAGCTCGGGTTATCATGCCGTCCGGGTTTCGGACTATCTGGAGGAGCTGGTACGGATCCCCGTTGGGATTGATTGGTGCATTTTGACCTGACATTTTACTCTCTTTTGATGGCTGTTAGAAATTTTGGCTGCCTTTTTTTTCTTTATAGTATATTGCTTATAGATCCAAAAATATGTTAGATGTTGTATTAATACTATCAGGTATAAGCTTCCAAAACAAAAAATTATTCAAAAATACTAAAAGGTGTAAAGATGACCAATGGATTCGGTAGGTGATTTTTCTGAAAAAAAAAAAAAAAGATTCGGTAGGTGATGAATCCATGCATGACGAAGCAGCTGATAGCGAAATATAGAACAGACAAATTAATTTACTCTATATTATTCCATAAAAAAATTAATTTTTATTTATAGTATTATGAATATTTTGATGTGTTTTTTTACTGAAAGATATTTGATGCGTAGATGAACTATAAAGCACAAAAATTAAATTTTTAATAAAGTTTTTGTGTTTCTTGAGTATCATTATTTATTTTCAAAGATTATATATATGGTAGAACTGCATATATAAAAAGATGGTAATTTTTATTATTATTATTAATATAATAAAATGTGGTTCTAGCTTCTAACTTTTAATTCAGTTATTCCACTTCTTACACATAAAAAACCCCATACGGCCATAATCCCATGCCATTAATGGTCTGAAGATGGAAAACAATAATTATGAAAATGGTGTTTTATTTATGATTTAACAGCATCAAAGTCAAAACAATGACTTTTCAATACATATACCAACATAGCATTAATCACATCAACAACATTACAACGTTATTCTTTGTGCAAGACTTGACATGTGGACTATTCTTCCTAGGCAGCCAATGAAGAAAATATGAAATTTTTAAGGACCATATGGAGTGCCTTAGCTTTGGCAGGCTCAAACATATCTATCCCATGATAACCACCCCCCACCAAATTGGCTCACCACTAACACACCCTTTTCTCTCATCAGTTTTACCAACTCAGTTTGATTTTCAAACAGTATGTCCCCATCACAGCCCACCACCAAGACCTTCGATCCTAGTAGAGATCATACAAGTAGATGAAAAGGTAGAAAATGAAATTAAAAAATGAAGATAAAGAGGAGAAGTGGGGATATGTGTGTGGAGGAGAAAAAACATGAGAAAAAAGAAAAGAAAAAGAACAAACATATGGATGGAAAAAAATGAAGAGAGAAGAAAAAATAAAATTTTGATGGCTGTCTTCGATTACCGAACCTCCGTGGGATTGATTGGTGCATCTTGACCTGACATTCTACTCTCTTTTGATGGTCGTTAGAAATTTTGGCTGCCTCTTGTTTCTTTATAGTCTATTGCTTATAGATCCAAAAATATGTTAGATGTTGTATTAATTAATACTATTAGGTATAAGCTTCCAAAACAAAAAAAATGATTCAAAAACACTATAAGGTACAAAGATGACCAATGTATTCGACCCAATCCACCATGGTGGGTTAAAAAAATTCAACCCAACTCAACCCATCACAAAGGTACAACCCAACTTAATACAACCCACATAAATCAGGTTGGGTCGGGTTGAACCCATGAGTTTGACAGTTTTTTTATTACTATTATTACTAACTTGAGTAGGAAAAATATATATTCCACCTGTCATCTGAGTTGATCAATAAAATATTCATAAACTAGTATTCTAACTCAGTTATAAACAAAACATATCCAATTGAGTTGATAAACAAAATATACATAAATTAGTATCCCAACTTAGTTATAAACAAATAGGAGTGGGAGGTGGCAAAGAGAGAAATGAAATTGTTAGGTGTAAGGACTCAATTTGTAACCACCCAAAAATGATGTTGGGTTCGTACGTTAAAAGGCCCAAACAATAAAATTTGTAGAGCGTGGGCTTGAAAGGCTAGGCTTTGGTCACCGGACGGTAGTTAATCAGGACTTCCATAGCGATTTGCACAAGGACGAACCTGATGTGTTTAATAATAATCTATTCCGGTACGTCATGAGTGGCTCCGGTCCTTAGACCTTGTTCAAGGAACTTCATGTCCTTATTATCCTTTTTTAGGACTCTCCCGTTTGGAAGCCCCCCTTTTTTGGCGCATAAGCCTTCACATTATATAGCCCTTCTCGGTTGATCCTGACCCTCCACCTGTTGATCAGGCAAGTACCTATTAAAATACCTATCCCATCAGCCGCCCCTCCTGCTTTTTGTTAGTTGCAATAACCGAAACCACACTGTTCAGGAGTCTTTTCCCATTAATACGGCCAGGACATTTGTGGGCACATTCAGTGTGGAGGTGACGTATTTACCTTGAACCACCCCCACTCCGTGCCCCCATGTGGGTCCCATTCTACTCGCCTCTTCTTCTGGGGGCATTTTGGAGGCAACCTTCGACGAGATGTTGTTCTTCCCTTTGAAGTCTTGGGATGCTGAGGACAAGATCATCCTCGGCTGTGTCTCTAGGCTATTTGGTCTTTCATCACTTGTCCTCGGCAACTACTTTCCTCGGCACGGGCCCTAGGCCCTAGTGGAAAGTGGGCCGGGTCATAAGTTCTTTGGCCTCACATTAGGGTTTGTAAGGAAATTGGGTTTTAGATAGGAAGGGCCGAATATGAGAAAACATTATTAATTATATAATACATTTCTATATATATAATTAAAATTTTAAATATAGAGGTTGGTCGGGTAGGGTTAGGTGGGTTTGTGATTGTTATGACCCGCACCCAACATGATCTGCTATTAAAAAAAAAATCCATAACCCAACCCAACTCACCAACCACTAAAAACTGACCCAACCTAGCGGGTTGGGTTGGGTCAAGTCGATTTTAGTAGGTTGGCTGCATACCCCTAGGTAGGAATATGTGATAATTACATTTGATTTGCCTAGAGTAAACTTCGAGTTCCTTCAGTTCAAGCAAGGCTGAGCATGGACTTGGGCCAAACACTTAGATCCATTTTAGAACTTAGGTCCAAATCGACCTGCCCAAAACAATATTATAAGGAAATAATCCAAAGTCCAAAACAAGCTACCAAAAAAAAAAAAAAAAAACTCATTCTAGCCTTATCACCTGATTAGTGACCTGAATTGGATCATGTTTTTTCTTGGTAAACTCGGATTGAGATCATATTGCACCTGATGCAATTACTTTTTATGGTTGAGATTGATAGTTGCAAAAAGTAATTTTCAATCTCAACCATTAATTAAAAAAATTAAGAAAAATTTTATAAGAAGTAAAAGGTAGAAAAAGTTTGTGAGACAAATGAGGTGAATTGCACCGGATCCTAATCCGGTAAACCCTATTTTATTGGTTTAGGTTTCAGTGGCTATGAGCCTATGAACTTGACCAAATATCATCCATGGAAAAGAGAAATAGTTAGAAATTACTAAAGAGAAAAGAGAAAGAATAGTAAGTAATTAAGAAGGTTGGCAATAAATTGATAACCAAAACAAAATTGGCAACCTCAACTTACATCCACTCTTCTTGTTGAACTAGATTATTTCATCAAATTTTAAACTGTATTCGAGATAAAGCTAGACCCATAACAACAAAATAGTTTGAAAAAGACCTAAAAGGCATCTATTTGAATGAATTTTTATTTTTTTATGACATATGATTTGCATACTCATTAACAATAAATATTTGACAACCGATTTCTCAAATGAGGAATTTTAGGGCCCGTTTGTTACCGTTGTTTAAACAAAAATTTTCAGTGTTTAAACAATATTACACGTATTTTCAAATACTTTTTTATTCACATATATTTTCAAAAAATACAAATAATATTACTAGAATAACATTACCAAACGGACCCCTTAAGCTTCCTTCTTACCGCGCTAGGGCCATCTATCTTCTAAAGCAATTGACTTTAGTTTAGATGCAACCAGAGGACGGCTCTTTCAGTTTGCTTAAAGTTCAAATGTATAATACACGTCAGAGCAACCAAAAAAAAAAAAAGTATAATACAAGTTGCAATTCTTTTTTTCTTTTTGCGACGCGTTTTGGGACAAATCAACAGCAAAGGGCGGCTACAACCTACAACCTTGATGCCTTGACTTTATTTTTTGAGAAGAAAATAAACACTATGTCTGATTTGAAGATAAAATAGCAGCTGTTTACGGTCTAAAGATTAGGATAAGATAAACCTCTTGATAGCTTTTATTTATAAGTCAAAATTAAATGTCTCTATAAAGATTAGAGCTAGTAGGAGTATTATAAAGTATAAACAAAGCCCAACCGACTCATAATTGTTGTGGACTTGAGGCTGAATTTTTCTATTCCAGCTTACTTGTAAACTTTTACAGTACACAGAATTAGAGAACACTCATAAGAAACTTAATTTTAGTTTGCTTATTAAATAAAAAATATATTCATAGAAAATAAAAGAAAACAAGATAGGTTCCAAGTGAAATCGCAGAAACGAGAAACCAACCAACCTAGCATTTTTCTAGGAAATACATTAGGAACACAAACAGTGCATTAGCTTTCGTGACATCCATTAGTTCCACCCCATGATAATCTCCTTCATTAAATTGTGCCTCTACTTTAACACCCTTTTTCTTCAACATTTCTACCAGCTCCATCTGACGGTCTACCAATGGGTCTCCATCACAACCTGTCACCACAACCCACCAACCCAGCTCTCTAATTTGATCAAATTGTTCAAATCCATCACCCACCGTTGGATTGCAATACCCATGATCACGGTCAACCCCAATTGGCAAAGCCAATTTCCACATCAAATCAGTACTGCATAGTGGCAAAACTGGAGTGTTGAGCAACCTTAGCTTGGATTCAGTCCTTTTTGACCCACCAAAGAACGGGTGGTGCAAAATCAGCCCTTTGATCTTCAATGGTTCAAAATCACAAACGGCTGTCGATGCACGTAGCCCCACGTGATAGGCTATATTGCCACCCGCACTAGTACCCATTAGAAAACACTTAGAATAATCAGCAAAGTCACGTAACAATTTTTCTTGTGTACATTTGATCCAATGTAACGCTTCCACTGCATCGTCGTACGCCGCAGGAAGGCGGTGCTCAGGAGCGAGACGGTATTCGACGGAGACGACCTCGGCGGAGAGTTGAAGTGCCATGTTGAAGCAAAAATCATGATTCATGGTGGAATCAGCACTTAAAAGAATAAAACCACCACCATGGTAGTACACAATGAGAGGAAGTTTTGTCTTACCGACACTGTTGTTGGTAGAGGTGTTATCTAGTGCTTGGCGAGCTAGGAATATGCGGAACCAAGTGTTGTGATTTGGGTTGAGAGTGACATCTTTGGTGATCACAGAGGTGGAACTGTTGTGATTAGGTGCGGCAGGGGTGCTAGGAATTTCGTAGAGACGTTTGATGGTACCGTCAATGTTTTGGATGATTTGGAGGTACTCATAGATAGGGGTGGAGCCACATAGTGGCTGGGGGGGGGGGGGGGGGGTGCGGGCTGTGGCCCCTGCAAAAATTTTTTTTTTTTCCCATTAGACTATAAAGAAAAAATAAATAGGCCCCCCCAACATTAGACAGCCGGTCCCCCCTACCCATTTCTCACCCATTCTCCCAGGCCTCAATCAAAAATTAGGAACACCCTCAAATTAACAAAAAAAAAAAAAATTATCTGTTCTACTTTCAAGCAAAAAAAAAAAAAAAAAAAAAAAAAAAAAAAAAAAAAACCCAAAAAAATTTGAACTAAAATCTGAAAAAAAAAAAAAAATAATAAGAACCCACGCAACCAAGCCCACGGTGAGCCAAAGATTCATGGCAAGCCCACGGATTCTCAACCAAAAAAAAAAAAAAAAAATTACAGAGAATCAGAAAATCGAACCCATCACGTCGCTGGCAGAGAAATCAAATCGGTGGCAGAGAAATCAAACCCCAATACTGCCTATACAGAGCAAATCAGCAAAAGCAAATCAAACTCAACAGCAAACCAAACACAAACACAGAGTGACAGAGGTGTTTATCTAAAAAAAAAAAAAAATCCCCAATACACAAACCAAAACCAAACCCTAGCAAACCAAAACCAGTAACCCACGGTCACGTCGTCGTGACGTCACAGCTTGCTCGTCGTCGTCATCGTCGCTCGCCTCTCATCGCAGATCGGAGATCGGAGATCTGAGATCGCAGATCGCTCTGCCTCTGCTCCGGTGCTCGGTGCTCCCTCTGGCCCTCCCTCAAGGTATTTCTCTCTTTTTCTCTCTCTCTTTATCTCACTGTCACTGAAATGAAAAATGAAATGAAATTTTTGTAGATCGTAGACGGTAGATCGGTCATCGGAGATCACAGACGGCAGATTGCTCTGCCTCTGCTCCGGTGTAGCGTTGCTCGTTCACTCGTTGCTTCCTCCGCTTCGGTTCCGGCAGTCCGGCCCTCCCTCAAGGTTTTTCTCTCTGACTCTCTCTCAGTCTCTCTCTCTCTCTATCTCACTGAATGACCAAATGAAAAAATTGAAATGAAATTTATGATTTATGAACGTCTCTCTTTGAGTCTCTTTATTCTTTAACTTTAATAGCCTATATGTAATTTGATCTCACTCTTTTATTGGTTGGCTTTTGCTTTTTTTTTTTTTTTTTTTTTTTTTTTTTTTTTATTTGTCTTTATCTTATCCCTTTTTGTTGGTCAGTGTGTTAGTCTTTAGTGTAACGTGTGTTTACTGTGTTGTGAAGCATTATAACAACAAATTAAAGGGCTAAACAATATAACAAATTAGTGTTTACTGTCTTTAGTGTAACGTGTGTTGGTCTTTAGTGTAACGTGTGTTTAATTTGTTATATTGTTGGGCTAAACAATATAACAAATTAAAGCATTATAATTAATGACAAATAAATTTTAGCAATATAGTTTATTGTTACGCTAAACAACAATAATTAAAGCGATATAATTAAATTAACCAATACATTATAAAAGACAAATTAATTAAATTATTTTTGTTTTTGTTTGAGGGGTTATTATTAATTAAAGTTGTATTAAAAATGGGTTGACTGTTTAAATTATAGTGGAATTTTTTTTTTCTTGAGTATGAATAACATTCATATAACTAAGCAAAAATTTCTAATTAAAATTTTATTTTTTTAAATTCTTTTCAGGTTAATTTTTGAGTCATATTCTTAAAACTAAAAGAATTATGAGCAAACGAAAAACAATTGATGCATTCTTTAAGAAAAAAGATGTTAGCAATTCAGAAATTATGACACCTGTGGCTGTAGAAACAAATGTTAATACTTCGATGCCTGATGAACACCCCTCCAAATGTCCAAAACTTCAATCTGAAGAGATAGATCGTGATCCAAGAACACGTAAACAAATATGTGAATTTCCTATCAACAAACAAGATGAAATCCGACGAGCTTATCTCATAGAAGGTCTATACCAACCTATAGATATAGTCTATCCATACAATGATGATACACATCATCGTCGATTTCAACCTTCATGGTTTGTTTCACATAAGGATTGGTTGGAATACTCACCTTCAATGGATGCGTTATATTGTCTACCTTGCTACCTTTTTAGTAAGAAACCAATAGGTCGTCCCGGATCAGATGCATTCATTTCAACAGGTTTTAATAATTGGAAAAAGGTGAAAGATGGAATGAATTGTCCTTTAATTAGTCATGAAGGGAAAGAACCAAACTCCCCACATAAAATTGCTGTGAAATGTTGCGAGGATTTAAAGAACTATTCACGACATATTGACAAGCTAATTGGGAAACAAACATCAAAAGAATTAGAGAATAATCGGTTGCGGCTCAAAACCTCAATAGAGTGTGCTGATGGCTAGCATTCCAAGCTTGTGCTTTTAGAGGTCATGATGATAGCCTTGATTCAAAAAATAGAGGTAATTTTATTGAATTGATAAAATTCACATCAACTTTCAATGACAAAGTAGCTAGTGTTGTCTTGGAAAATGCTCCAGGAAATGCCAAATATACATCACCCACAATTCAAAAGGAGATTTTGCATATGCTTGCTAGTAATGTGCGAAATGCTATTCGTGAAGAAATTGGAGCTGAGGAACACCAGAACATCACCGGATCTCGCCGGATTTGGTCCTAAATTCGTAATATTTTGCCGGAGAAGATGATTGTTTCAGTTCGGGTCGGGTGTCAAGGGTTTTGAAAGGTAAAACCGGCAACTGACCCACATGGGGTCGGGTTAGAGAGTTTGGACCCGCGTCCGACCACCGGAGATGTTGGATCGGGTGGCGACGAGTTGGGCTTGGGCGAATTGGGCTGTTTGGGCGGGTGGCCAGGTGGTTTGGACAGCCCTAGTTGGGAAAGTTATGAGAAAATATCTGTTGGAGCATCTCAGCTTGCAGTGATGGAACTACAAACTTTTGTGGGACCCAATTGTGCTAAAAAATTACGAAAATTGTCACTGAGTTAACAAACCCATAACTTGAAAACAAGCTTGGGCTGTTTCCGAAATTGGTAACCTATATCTCAAAAAACTCAGTTTTGTTAATTGACCCAAAATCATCCAAACAATGTTTATATATGTGGGCCCCACGGATTTTGGGTTATGAGTTAAAAAATCTCAGTTTTGTTAACTTAGTTTTGCAAAATCCAAACAAGGCCTTATTCTCTTTGATCCCTCTCATCTTTGTTTCTCTCTCCCTCTCATTAATGCCCAGTGCTAATCTGCCATCACCCACACCACCTTTGATTTTCCATCACCCAACGATGATGCTCCAACAACCGGGTCTAGAAAAGCGGGAAGCATGGTGGCGGAGTGCGAGTGCATGAGGTGAGCATGTTTTTCCAGAAAAGCACTCATCTTTACTCTGAAGGACTGCTCATCCTCAGTGTTGGTGGTGGTAGTGGTGGGGAAGGTATGGAAGTCGTAGAGATCGGCAAAGATCCTCCTCTTCATCAGCCTCTCATTCACTACCATCGTCACCAACTTACCAAATTTGCCACCAACAACAAGAATAAGAAGAAGAAGAGAGATTTGGGACTTCATTTCTTCTTCTTCTTTTTTGCTAAAATTTTTGGTACCAAATCTGCCACCACTTCTTCTTCTTTTTTGCTAAAATTTTTGGTACCAAATCTGCCACCACCAACAAGAATAAGAAGAAGAAGAGAGATTTGGGACTTCATTTCTTCTTCTTCTTTTTTGCTAAAATTTTTGGGTTTGTTTCGCATCGCATTGGGGTGGGCGCTATATTTTTATTTTTTGCTAAAACCCTTTAGGTCTTGTTTTGTTTCAATTTTGATCCTTTTGATAACTGGGTTTTACTATGGACGGTAAAGCTTGATAATTTTTCTTTGGTTTGAAAATTGGGGTTGTGTATGGTTGAATGTGCTGTTACTTTGTTGGATTTGTTGGGATTTTTGTTGGTTGGACTCTGAAAATTGGGGTTGGGTATGGCCGAATGGTCTGAAGATGGAAACCAATAATTATGAAAACGATGTTTTTTTTATTTATGATTTAACAACATCAAAGCCAAAACAACGACTTTTCAATACATATAACAAAATAGCATTAATCACATCTACAACATTACAACGTTACTCTTTGTGCAAGACTTTGACATGTGGACTATTTTTCCTAGGCAACCAATGAAGATAATAAGAAATTTTTAAGGACCACCTGAAATGCCTTAGCTTCGGCAGGCTCAAACATGTCTATCCCATGATAACCCCCCTCACCAAATTGGCTCACCACGGACACACCCTTTTCTCTCATTAGTTTTACCAACTCAATTTGATGTTCAAACAGTAAGTCCCCATCATAGCCCACCACCAAGACCTTCCATCCTAGCAGCTTGATCTTTTCCAGAAGCTGAGGCCCATCTCCAACCTTTGGATTGCAATACTCATGGTCGCGGTCAGCAATTGGCAATGACAATTCCCACACTAGATCACAAACACTTAGTGGCAAAATTGGATCATTGTCCCTCAATTCTGATTGAGTCCTTTGGGACCCACCAAAGCCTGGTTGATGCAATATCAACCCTCCGATCACCAAAGGCTCAAGTTTATCGGTTTCCATGGATGCACGGAACCCTGCATGGTAGGCTATGTTACCACCAGCACTACTACCCATAATAAACGTGTTAGATAAATCAGCATAATCTCTTAGCCAATCATCTAGGGTAGTTTTGATCCAGTGTAACGCTTCCATAGCATCATCATAAGCCGCCGGCAGACGGTGCTCTGGGGCGAGGCGGTACTCGACGGATACGATGATGACGTGGAGGTCAATTGCCATGTTGGCACAAAAATCATGGAAATTTGATGAGGCTGCACTGTAAAGGATGAACCCTCCTCCATGGAAGTAAACTATGAGAGGCAGTTTAGTGGAGGAGTTATGATCAAGTGCTTCTCTGGGTAGGAATATTCTGACCCAGGTGTTGTTTGATTGGTTTAGAGGGATGTCTTTGGAGAGAACTGGAGTGGGGTGGCTAGGATCAGGTGTGGGTGGAGTGTTCGGGATTTCTCGGAGGCGTGTGATCGTGCCGTCGGCATTGAGGGCGATTTGGAGGTGTTGGTAGGGATCAACGGTGGGATTTGAGGGAGCAGTTTGACTTGACATGGCGAACTCTCTAGCTTTGTGATGAGCTTTCTGCTCAAATTGTTTGTAAGAATTAGGAAAAGCTTGAAGCTTCAACAATGGAGAGAAAGCGTAAAACAGAGAGAAAAGTTAGGAAGAGAACTCTCTGAATTGTTTATTCAAGCTTCATTAGTTTTATGCACGTACATCTCAATATATAGTATACAAAAGCTTCTAGAAGGATCCTATCTAACAAACTCTAGAACAGAAAATGACAGCTGTACAGAAAAATATCTCCACTCTACACAAAAATATCTGATGCTCAATCTTGTTGAAAATAGAGGAAGTCAAGCCCGTGCTCAATGAGGAAGAACAGCAGTATAAAACGACACTGTGTGTTGCCTTGAATAAGCTGTGCCGACATAAGGAAGAAACGATGCCGACATAAGGATTGCCTTGAATAAGTTACAAAGATACCAATGTATTCGGTAGGTGATGCATCATGCATGACGAAGATAACGAAATATAGAATTGACAAATTAACTTTATATCATTCCATCAAAAAATTACTTTTAAATTATAATTACGATTGAAGACACTTTCACTAGCTTTGCAATTGAGTCCTTAAAACAATCGGATATATATATTACTACTAGCTAACCCGTGTTATGCATGAGAATCTACATATTCGTGAGATAGACTAAAATAATTTTATAAAATCTTAAATTGATTAAGAAACTATATCATTGCATGATTTGCTTTTGTATGACTTCAATTTGTATTACAATTTGATAAAGAAGTCATTGCTTGAATATGCAATAGCTTATAAAAAATTTGTCAGATAATTTCAGATACTGAAAAAAAATAACTCAAAAAAATCAGATGATTCACTGCTTAGAAATTATTAAAACAAAACAAAATATATATGACTAAACAATAGAGAAATATAAGAGAAAGATAAGTTACATTCAAAAGAATAATCTATGGTTATAGCTATTGAAAGGAATCAAAAGATTTAAAGCCTACAAATTATAGATAACACACACACACACACACACACACACATATATATATATATATATATATGACTATATAATAGAGAAATATAAGAGAAAGGTGTGTTACCATCAAAAGAATAATTCAAATGTTAAAATTTTTGAAAGACCAAAAAATATTAAAAAATCATAAGATTTACTTCCTATAAATTTTTTAAAGAAAACAAAATGTATATGGTTACACAATGGAGAAATATAAAAGAAAAATTGATTACCTTCAAAAGAATAATACATGGTATAATCATTGAAATATGCTAAACATGTTCAAATATTGCAAAAACTAACAAAAATTCAAATGTTAAAACTTTCAAAATGCCAAAAAAGATATATAATTAAAGAATAAGTTATTGAAACAATTCAAAAAATATATGACCATTCAAAAGAGAAATATAAGAAAAGAAAAAAGTACACAAATCCATAAAGCAATAAGTTTTAAATTTTAACGGGTCTAAACTTTAAACGATGAAAAAAAAATCATATACAGTTACAGGCATAGGGTTTGGTGGTTCATGTATGAAAATCACTAAAAAATACATGAAAAACCATAAAATAAATTTTTTTTTTTTAACAAAGTAGAGGAGAAGAAAATAACTGAAGAAGAGCTCATACCTCTACTCGGTTTTTTTAAAAATAAATTGGGGTTTGCACTGCTTTTATAGTGTTCATGATTAACCTAGCAAAAAATCCTAATTTTACATATATTATAACTCTGAAAAAAAAAAAAAAATCAGAATTTTAGTTTTTTTTTTTTAAAAAAATGATGCTAGCATGGAAATTCATGGAGCTTAGCAAAAGACTTTGAGGGGGACTCTCTCTTTCTCTCTTTTCTTAATCTAACGAGAGTCTTTTTTTTTTTTTTTTTTTTTGAGTCCTATTTTCAAAGTGAGTCTCCTTTTTTCTTTTTCTTTTTTTTTTTGAGTCCTATTAGAATTTTTGTTTTGATATAGATTATCAACGTTTGAGTTTGAGTTTAAGTTGGACTTATTAAAGAGATAAAGTTTCATTCCTTATTAAGTTTTGATTAAACAAAAATAATTTTGTTTAAAAAAATGATAATGATGAGTTTGAGTTTAAGTTGGATTTGTTAAGTTAAATATATAAAATAATAATTTTATTTAAATATTGTGCTAATGTAAAAAATTGTGGTAGCTTTAGAGGCTTTGGTTATATATATATATATATATATATAAAGAGAGAGAGAGAGAGAGAGAGAGAGAGAGAGAGAAGAGAGAGAGAGAGAGAGAGATTCATTGCTTATTAAGTTTTGATTAAACAAAAATAATTTTGTTTAAAAAAATGATAATGATGAGTTTGAATTTAAGTTTGACTTGTTAAGTTAAATAAAATAATAATTTTATAAATATTGTGCTAACGTGGAAAATTGATAATGATGAATTTGAGTTTAAATTGGACTTATTTAGTTAAATAAAATAATATTATGCTGACATGGAAAACTGTGGGAGGTTTAGAGGCTTCGGTTTTATATATATATATTGATAATAATAATAATAATAATTGTAAGGACACAATTCGTAACGAACCATAGCGGTGTTGGGTTCGCACGTAAAAATGCCCAAATAATATCATTTGGAGAGCGTGGGTTTGAAAGGCTAGGCCTTAGTCACCAGGTGGTGGGTTTTTCGTGGTGGTCATGCGTGGTTAAGCTTTCTTCACCCCTGGAATCTTTCTCCTGGAGGTGGGCTGGGAGGCTCTGGTTTTTGGCCATTTTTCCCAGCCTCTTCTTTAGGTTACTTATCTTTCCTTTTATATCCCCCTGGGTTCATTGTCCTTCGTCCACGTATATGGTCAACTTTTCCAAAACTGATACTTGTCCCATTAGCCCATACTCAAAGTCGTTGGGGGTGGTTGTAAAAGCCAAAGACTACAGCTCTGTCAGGTTCAGAGTATTAAATGACAGTAAGGGCAGCATTCCCTGGATATTTTAGATATTTCTTCCTAGTTTTAGTCTTATACCGTTTTTACCCCTCTTTCTGGTGGGACTTTAGGTCTGCCGAGAACTGAATTGTCCCCGGCTGAATCCCAGGGCTATCTTGCCGAGCTTGGGCCATAGCCTTCCTCGGCTTGGGCCTCTGGCCTCCTCACGGGTAAATGGGCCCGGCCCATAAATTATTTGGGCCCCACAATAATAATAATAATAATGATGATGATGATGAGTTTGAGTTTAACTTGGATTTGTTAGAGAGATAGAGTTTCATTGCTTATTAAGTTTTGATTAAACAAAAATAATTTTGTTTAAAAAAATGATAATGATGAGTTTGAGTTTAAGTTGGACTTGTTAAGTTAAATAAAATAATAATTTTATTTAAATATTGTGCTGATGTGGAAAATTGTGAGAGTTTCAGAGGTTTCGGTTATATATATATATATATATATATAGAGAGAGAGAGAGAGAGAGAGAGAGAGAGAGAGTTTCATTGCTTATTAAGTTTTGATTAAACAAAAATAATTTTGTTTTAAAAAAATGATAATGATGAGTTTGAATTTAAGTTGGACTTGTTAAGTTAAATAAAATAATAATTTTATAAATATTGTGCTAACGTGGAAAATTGATAATGATGAGTTTGAATTTAAATTGGACTTGTTTAGTTAAATAAAATAATATTGTGCTGACGTGGAAAATTATAGGAGTTTCAGAGGTTTCAATTATATATATATATATATATATAGAGAGAGAGAGAGAGAGAGAGAGAGAGAGAGAGAGAGAGAGAATTGGTGGTTTAAGTTTTTATTTTTATTTTTTATTTTTTATTGGCATTTGTGTTGTTTAGAGCGGATTTTGATTTGTTAAATGATAGTATTTTTTGTTTGTCTACAGGTTATTTTTATTATCCAGATCTATGATTTGTTTAGTTGGGTATTTTTATTTGTTTGAAGTTATTATTATTATTATTATTATTGAGACAATTGGCCAATTGGGCAAAAGGGTAGGTCATGCAATTTGTCTATTTTTCCTTTTGGATTTCAAGGGTCAATTTGTACTTTTCTTTGGGAAGGGGGTCAAGAATATAAAATTTGGGGAGTAATGTTTAAACTTTTTGTGTACATATATATAGATGTGAAATTTTTAAAAAAGTTGAGGGGAGCCATGGCCCGCCAGCCTCGATGTGGTTCCCTTCTTGACTACAATAATCAACCCTTAAACTTTTTCCTTTCCAGTTCTATATTGCCCAATTGATAAGACTCATAAGAGTATCCTACTCATCATCAAGCCTTTCTTGACAACACCGTCTTTAAATTATCCTCTAAATTCTTTGAGCAAATGGGCATGTGAAGAAGAGATTAATTTAGCTTTTAATCTTACTATATATCTCTTTCATGATAAAGATTTTGTATTCATATTTTTTGTACCAAAAATGAAATCTCGGTTTGGCAAGTCCTCTTGGCCGTTGCCATTGAACTTATATCAATAGCCTATAAAACTCAATCTTTATGACTAAATTGAGCCAAATGTAAGGGGTTGTTGTTATTCGAAATAAAATATTGTGTCTGCTTAGAAATCTTCCGTGCTTTGCTACTTCTTAGCTTGGTGGTTAGTTGGTCCATCATTTTTTAAACTTTAAGAACAGAAGATAATATATGATATATCGGGTATGTAATGAGAGAGAGAATTAAAGGAAACATGAAATATCGTTCATAGATGAAATGATACTTCCACTACCAAAAAAAAAAAAAAAAAGTCTATAATGTGTTTTAAAAATGCGGGTATAAGTCGTAAAAACGAGAATATAGGTCTATTTAAACTATACTTTTTCTATAGCGGCATTAATATATATGAGATTTAAGATATGAATTAACAGTAACAAGTAAATTGAAAATATTGAAAATATAAACCAAAAATAATGAAAAACAAGTAAATTTAGTAATTTTACTATATGATTTTTCTAAAATAAAGCAAACCCATTATTTTTCCTAGACAACCAAGGAAGGTAGCATGAAATTCTTTAAGACCGCCTGCAGTGCCTTAGCCCTAGACAGGTCTTGAAGATCTACACCGTGGTGACCACCCTTGTCAAACTGACTCGCCACAGCTAGACCCTTCTCTTCCATCATCTTAACCAGCTCAATCTGATGGTCGATCGGTGGGTCTCCTTTGCAATCAATCATCAGGACCCTCCATTCAAGCAATCTAATCTTCTCCAACCTCTGAGATCCACCACCCACCGCTGGATTGCAATACTCATGATCACGGTCAACGCCAATTGGCAACGACAACTCCCACATAAGGTCATTCACAAAGAATGGCAACACAGGGTCATTGACCAGTCTTAGCTCTGATTCAGTCCTCTGGTTCCCACTAAAAAATGGCTGGTGCAATATTTGCCCTTTGATTGTTATCAAAGGCTGAAGATTTTCAACTTCAGAAGCTACACGTAGTCCTGCATGGTAGGCCACGTTGCAGCATCGTAAGCTTCAGGCAAACGATTCTCAGGAGCAAGACGATAGTCAACTGATACGATGATAACATTGACATCAATGACTATGTTTGAGCAAAAGTCATGGAACACTGTTGAGGATGCACTGTAAAAAACGAACCCTCCAGGGCCTCCACCATGGAAGTACACTATGACTCTATGAGAGGCAGTTTGGAAGAAGAGGGGTTTTGTTTGATTGGTTTAGAGGGATGTCTTTAGAGAGAACTGGAGTGGGGTGATCGGGATTCGGTGAGGCTGGGGTGTTTGGGATTTTGCGGTGGCGTGTGATGGTGCCGTTAGAGTTGTTGACTATTTGGAGGTATTGGTAGAGATCTGTGGTGGGGTTTGAAGGAGGTGTTTGACCTGACATTTTGGACTCCTTTTGATGAGTTGAGATTGGATTTGATAGGGAGTGTAGCAAATAAATTTGCTAATAATTGAGGATGGTACGTTTTCCTAACTCACATGTGGTAGGAATATGTGATGATTACATTTGATTTGCCTAGAGGAAACTTCGAGTTCATTCAGTCCAAGCGAGGCGGAGCATGGACCTGGGCCAAACACTAGGATCCATTTTAGAACTCAGATCCAACCCGACCCGCCCAAAACAATATTATAAGGAAATAATCCAAAGTCCAAAACAAGCTACCCAAAAAAAAAAAAAAAACCCTATTTTATTAGTTCAGGTTGCAATGGCTATGAACTTGACCAAATATCATCCATGGAAATTAAAAGAGAGATAGTTAGAAATTATTAAAAAGAAAAGGGAAAGAATAGTAAGTACTTAAGAAGGTTGGCAATAAATTGATAACCAAAACAAAATTGGCAACCTCAACTTACATCCACTCTTCTTATTAAACTAGATTATTTCATCAAATTTTAAACCGTATTCGAGATAAAGTTAGACCCATAACAACAAAATAGTTTGAAAAAGACCTAAAAGGCATCTACTTGAATTTTTATTTTTTATGACATTTGATTTGCATACACATTGTTAACAATAAATAATTGACAACCTATTTCTCAAATGAGGAATTTTAGGCTTCCCTCTTACCGCTCTAGGGTCATCTATCTGGTTTAGATACAACCACAGGATGGCTGTTTCAGTTTGCTTAAAGTATAAATGTATAATACATGTCAGAGAAAAAAAAAAGGTGTAATACAAGTTGCAATTCTTTTTTTTCTGTTTGCGACGCGTTTTAGGACAAATCAACAGCAAAGGGCGGGCGGCTACAACCTACAACCTTGTTGCCTTGACTTTATTTTTTGAGAAGAAAATAAACACTATATCTGATTTGAAGATAAAATAGCAGCTGTTTACGGTCTAAAGATTAGGATAAGATAAACCTCTTGATAGCTTTTATTTATAAGTCAAAATTAAATGTCTCTATAAAGATTAGAGCTAGTAGGAGTACTATAAAGTATAAACACAGCCCAACCGACTCATAATTGTTTTGGACTTGAGGCTGAATTTTTCTATTCCAGCTTAATTACTTGTAAGCTATTACAATACACAGATAAGAGAACACTCATAAGAAACTTAATTTTAGTTTTCTTATTAAATAAAATATCTATTCATAGAAAATAAAAGAAAACAACATAAGTTCCAAGTGGAATCGCAGAAACGGGAAACCATCCTAGCAGCATTTTTCTAGGAAATGCCTTAGGAACACAAACAGTGCATTAGCTTTCGTGGCATCCATTAGTTCCACCCCATGATGATCTCCTTCATTAAGTTGTGCCTCTACCTTAACACCCTTCTTCTTCAACATCTCTACTAGCTCCATCTGACGGTCTATCAATGGGTCTCCATCGCAACCAGTCACCACAACCCACCAACCCAGCTCTCTAATTTGATCAAATCCACCACCCACCGTTGGATTGCAATACTCATGATCACGGTCAACCCCAATTGGCAAAGCCAATTTCCATATCAAATCAGTACTGCATAGTGGCAAAACTGGAGTGTTGAGCAACCTTAGCTCGGATTCAGTCCTTTTTTACCCACCAAAGAACGGGTGGTGCAAAATCAGCCCTTTGATCTTCAATGGTTCAAAATCACCAATGGCTGTCGATGCATGTAGCCCCACTTGATAGGCTATATTGCCACCCGCACTAGTACCCATTAGAAAACACTTGGAATAATCAGCAAAGTCACGTAACAATTTTTCTTGTGTACATTTGATCCAATGTAACGCTTCCACTGCATCGTCGTATGCCGCAGGAAGGCGGTGCTCGGGAGCGAGACGGTATTCGACGGAGACGACCACGGCGGAGAGTTGAAGTGCCATGTTGAAGCAAAAGTCATGATTCATGGTGGAATCAGCACTTAAAAGAATAAAGCCACCACCATGTTAGTACACAATGAGAGGAAGTTTTGTATTACCGACAATGTTGTTGGTGGAGGTGTTATCTAGTGCTTGGAGAGGTAGGAATATGCGGACCCAAGTGTTGTGATTTGGGTTGAGAGTGACATCTTTGGTGATCACAGGGGTGGAACCGTTGTGATCAGGCGCGGCAGGGGTGCTAGGAATTTCGTAGAGACGTTTGATGGTACCGTCACTGTTTTGGATGATTTGGAGGTACTCATAGGGATCAATGGTGGAAACCGGTGGTGCAGTTTGGTCTCCGGACATGGCACTGATCTTGTTGATGAAAGGATACAGAAAGCTGATTTTTTTTTTTTTTTTTAAAGAATTCTAAACTTGTTTAACAATGTGATGCATAGGAAGTGTTGTGGTTCCAAATTTATTTGTGATTCAGTTCGTTGGTCTATTTTGCACTAATTAATAATTTAGTTGGTTGCTAGATGGGCTATTATTGTGTGATCTGTAGTTTAATTATTACATTGCTAAGAGCAATCACATCAATAAGTATAAAACTTTTTTTATTTTTATTTTACACTAAATCCTGTTTTTTCTATTTTACACATCAATTTTTACAAAACGCCTATATCAGTGTCTATTCTACCATCTATTTTATTTAAATAATCATTTTTCTGACTTTTTTATTATTTTATCTCAAACTCTCTCTCTCTCTACTCATGAGACTCTCTCTATTCCAAACTCCTCTCTGAAACTCCAATCCAAGCACGGTGCTCTCTCGATTCCATCCAAACTCCTCTCTGAAACTTCGATCCAAGCACAAAGAGAATAACTCCGATCCAAGCATAGCGAGA